>NW_028301150.1:4025000-4642500 GCF_049000335.1 Polistes dominula
AATAATTTCTATCTACTTGTGCTCAATTTGTCATCTTAAACTATCCGTCTCTTTCTAATTTATTCTAACTTTGATGAAATCTCAACAGCATCCCATCTCTTTCTATAAAAATATAAATACATATATATATGTACATATATTTCTACCTTCCACCAATTTGTCATTCTAAATTATTCATCATTATCTATCTATCTATCTATCTATTTATCAATCAATCTATCTATCTATCTCTTTCTTAATTTTTTTCTTTTGGGTTAACCTTTCGCGCATCAGTTACGTTGCACGTAAGGAAAAAAGGAAGGAAGGAAGGAAAAGATCCATCCGCCAGTTTGAATCTACTCGAAAGTGTATATAAAATATAAACGTATACGAATAATACTTACATGGATAGATAAATACATAGATAGATACGTAGGTATGTACCGTCACTCCATGATCGTGACAGCACGACGTGCATACGTGCGTGCATACGTGGTGCGTGTCATGCGTGTCTCCTTTCTAACCCGAAGCTCGAGAGTTGTTCCACCTCCTTCACCTCTCTCTCCACCACTACCACCACCACCACCACCACCATCACCACCACCACCACCACCGCCGCCTCCTCCACCCACCACCTTTTCCGAGAGAGAGCACGTGTGCGTGTATGCACGTGCACTTGTGCGTATATCTCTCTCTCTTTGTAATATTTTTTTCTTTTTTTTTTCTTTTATTATTATTATTATTTCTCTCTTTCTCTCTCTCTCTCTCTTTTTCTATTTCTCTTTCTCTTTCTATCTTTAACTAAGAAACACTAGAAAAGAACACCACACTTTTACGAAGCCGTCACGCACGATCACGGATCATTTCCTATCCTTTTCTATTTTCGATTCCCGTTCAGTCGTATTTCTTTTTTTATCCTTTGAGAATGAAGGAAGGAAAAGAAGGATGGATGGGGATCGGTGGAAGGGCAAGAGGAAGAGGGTAGGTTCTCGCGTGGAAATTGGCGCGAATCCGACGGAGCGTGTCGCGTACGGTAGCTCAGATCTCTACGGTAGTTTCTAATTTACCGCGCTCGATCGTGACGAGATATGCTCGGACAAGGATGCAACCATTCTTCTTTACATCTTTTTCCTTTTTACTTCCCTTTCTCTTCTCTCTTTCTCTCCTCCCCTTTATTTTTATTCCTTTTTTCTAACACTTTCTTTCTATTTCAAACAATATTTTCTATAAACGCGTTTTATCATTTCTATTTTCAAACCTTTCTTTTTCAATTGGTTTTTTTGTTTCCTTTTCTTTCTAATTTCTTCATCGTCACACGATTCACACCAGATCTCTCTCTCTCTATCTAAATTTTTTATTCTTTTTTCTTTTGTTTATATTTTGTTCGATCTTTCATACGTTTTTCTAAGTAGTAATATGTTTTATACAATTTTCAAATAATATATATATATTTTTTTTTACCAGATATATTCCTTTCTCTTTCTTCTTTTTTATTGTTCTTTTTATTAATCTTCTTCTTTTTTAAATATAACTTTAATTATCAAATTTAATTAATTTTTCTTATAATACACTAATTCACAATCTTTCATTTATTTTAATCTTCTTTTATATTTTCTCTCTTAACATTATTTCTTTTTTTTTTTTTATAATACAATTATCAATCTCACATTGTTTTTTATACTTTATTTAATTGTCTCGATTAATTTTTTTCGAAATATAAATGTTTTGTTTTGTTTTTTTTTTTTTTACATCGTATGACAAATAATTTTCTAACACATTTTTCCTTGTTATCATCATTTGTTGATTTCTCATTCATTCTTTCTTTCTTTCTCTCTCTTTTTCTCTCTCCTTCTCTCTATCTGTCTGACACCGACCGGAAGCATCCCGGTTAGGCACTTTTCACTCACGTCACGTGTCTCCCGACGCGGGATCGCGCAACGCGTTGCTCCGAGCAAAGCCTCGTGGCCATCGGCCGTCGAGAAACAACGTCGAAACTCTGACGAAGACGATGACGATAACAATGACGACGACGACGTGCCAACAAGAAAAAGAGATCATCGGACCCACCTATTTACATTTTTCTTCATGTCATCATCATCATCATCATCATTATCATTATCATCGTCTTCTTATTTAAAATAATTCTTCCACTTCCACCACCAACACTCCCATCCCATCCTTCCACCCTTTCCAGTTCCACAAAAAAAAAAATAATTAAATTAATTTTACATTGAGAATAAAAGAATCCTCGTTGTCGAACAAATTTTTTCATAACTTTTTTGACAAAAAAAAAAAAAGAAAAACAAAAAAGAAAGAACCGGAACGTTAGCAAAACATCATCACGTCAATGTTACGAAGAAAAAAGTAAAAATATTTATGCGTATAATATTATTTTGGTATGTTTATGGTAATAAAAACGTTGGAAAACTGTTCACCCACTTGAAAAACAAATATTTCGTAGTAGTCGACGTCTACCATGGGATGTCCATGGGACACGGATTTCTGATCCACTTCTTTATTCTTCCTCTTGATTGTTGTTCTTCTGTAAGTCCTGTAGTAACTTCCTACCACCAATGATGATTACTTTCAAATGTTCACGTGTCTTTCTGTAAAATTTTTCCTTTTTTTTTTTTTCTATAGAGAACACTTTTCTCTCTCTCTCTCTCTCTCTCTTTGTTTCTCTTTCTCTTTATTTTTTCTTTGTACTTATCTGTCATCTAATAACAATCGTACAATTTCCTTCTTCCTCGTTTCTTCTCAATTCAATCAATTCACGAATGATTTTCTTTCTTTCTTTCTTTCTTTCTTTTTTTTGTTTGGACAATTCGATGACAATTTTCTTTCTCTTTCTTTTTTTTTCACTAAACGAAGAAAAAACCTTTTTCCGTAGTTCACCAATTTCATGACCGTTTTTCCACGTATTTGTTAAATAGTCGTAATTACGATCAACACAAAGGATTGAATGAAATATCATCGATGAAGATGACATTAGTAGTAGTAGTAGTAATAGTAGTAGTAGTAGTAGTAGTAGCAGTAATAACAACAACAACAATAATAACAACAACAATAACAACAATAACAACAACAAAAACAACTACGACGACGACGACAACGACGACGACAATATTTGACGATTTTTGTATACACGAGGGGATAAAAAAGATAGACAACGCGTGAAAAATAAAAAGAAAAAATGAACTAACCTTAGGAAAAGGAAAGGAAGAAAAAAAAAGGTGTATATAAAAACAAAGGTGAAAACAATAATCATCAACGTTCATATATACACGCGCGCGCGCGACGGACATGGTTTGTGGACCAATTTGACAACAAAATTTCTCTCTCTCTCTCTCTCTCTCTCTTTCACACAGTTATACGTGAGTATAACAAATTTGATTTTCTCCCCCAAAAAAATCTCAAAATAATCGAAAAATGTCTTCGTTCATTTTTCTTATCATTTCCATAATGCACTTTATTTTTCCGTATGGCTCGTACATTTCTCCACTTATTTCGTCGTCGTCGTCGTCGTCGTCGTCGTCGTCGTCGTCGTCGTCGTCGTCGTCGTCGTCGTCGTTGTCGTCGTTGACGTGGTTGATAATCGTCGTTGGTTTAAAACTTAACTTTGCTTTCGCGACGATGGCACCCCCGTTAGCTTGACAAAACGTTTCTATTCATATTTAACGCGAATATATACGATGATATACATTATAGATTTTGCGTTACGAATTATCTTCGTAGAATCAAACAAATTCATTGGAGTACAACAACAAAAATTGTCAATCGTTAAATTAATTTATCAACGTCAAGTGAATTTTACGTAGGAAAATATAAGAAAGTTAAACAAACAAAAAGAAAATCGCGACGAACGTTGTCTTTCGATATTATATATAATAATAATTGTTTAACCATGAGACGAAGAGAAACACCAAAGAAAAGAAAAGAAAAGAAAAGAAAAGAAAAGAAAAGTAATAGTAAATGAAAATGAAAATGAAAATGAAAATGAAAATGAAAAGTAAAGTAAACTAAAGTAAAGTAAAGTAGCGAAAAGTAACGCAAAAAGAAAAACTAAATTCGAATGAAAAAAATGAATAAAAAAAAAGAAAAACAAAAGAAAAGAAAAAATAAAGAAAGGAGAAAGAAATAGAAAAAAAAAGAAGAAAGGATTTTAGATTACAAAAAAAAATTGGTATAATTCGTTAAAATAACGTAGCCTCGCATGATAAATATTTACCTTGCTACATGTAAAACGAATAGAAGAGCCTGCCTGAATCGAACGAAGGAAGGCTCAACCGGCCCACTGTGACGTCGCCGGCCTACTGTCAGCTCAGCGCTCGCTCGGCCCCGCGGTCAACTAACCTACCGTGCCCGCCGCGCACACTTTACCGACATAACACATCGATCTCCCTAGGATAACGTACCAATTAACTATAACAATATTTTTATTATTATTATTAACAATCACGATTTTATCCGATCAATTATTATCACCTTGATTAACATTTAATTATACTCGTACAAGTAGTAACAGTCGCCAACTTGACTAACGTAGTAGTCAGGTGTGAAACGCTCACGCGCATAGGCGCACACGCGCACAACCACCACGCACACTCTTCTTTAGGAGGGAGTGAGAGAGACGGAGAGGGGGAATGGAGAGAGGGAACGCGAACCTCGCGGATCTGTCTCTCTCTCTCTCTCTCTCTTACACTGTTTCTTTCTTTTTCTCTCTCACTCACGTTTACGTTCTCACTCGCTCTTCCTGTATACCCCTACTTCGTTCTGTCACTCCTTCACTCTTTCCCGCTCTCTCGAGCGAGCGATTCGTCGAGCCGCACGGTGGTCCACTTCGATGCAACGCGCAAAAAAAAAAAAGTACGAGAGGAAGTAAAAAAAAGAAAAAGGAAAAAACAACAAAAAAAGAAAAGAAAAGAAAAGAAAAAGAAAAAGAAAAAGAAAAAGAAAAAGAAAAAGAGAAAGAAAAAAAGGGCTCGCGTAAATGCGTCCTACGCACTAACTTTACACTCTCTTTTGCTTTCAAAATCAAAGTTCTTCTGTCCTTTTCCTCACCCCTCTCTCGCTACCGTCACCCACTCTCCTCTTACCCCTGCTCATCGCAGTTCACTCTCTCTCTCTCTCTTTTTTCGCAAAATTGTTTGTTACGAATTTGCATAAGTCGTTAGATCTAATTAATTAATATAAATAATTGTGTATTTTGTCAAAATTAAGGGTTAATGTATACGCTACCTTTGTCGATACGATTCTAAGTTTACTTGTCAAAGAAAATGGCTTTCCTAGGATCGCTGAGTACGCAGTCCAAGAGAGAAAGAGAAAGAAAGAGAAAGAGAGAGGGAGAGAGATGGGAGAGGAACGATCGATCGAGGATGATCTATATCTACTGAAAATTACAAAACGACACCACGAGTACGCGTCGCATGATGCGCCGTGCGTCTGACTTTCGAAGTAGAAAAGGTCTAAACGCGTACGACCAGGTGGCATCTATGCTCGTCCAACTAAACTATATGTACTTTTATCTATTTGCGATACGTTTTTTCATATACATATGTGTGTATATATATAATACATAGGCATATGCATAGTTTTATCTATTTGTGGTATGCGTTTTGATACACATCAACATATATTTACATATATGTAATTTATACGCACAAATATTTGTTTGTGGGTTAGAAATTAATAAATATTACATTTATATGGTGTATACGCAAGCATATATAATATATCTATATATAGATATAAGTGTTAATTATAAGTTAATTAATATTACATATCCCTATATGTTTATATATACCAATATTCGCATATACGCACAAAAATATATATTTATATAGTATATAGGAGAAACATATACATATATACAGTCATATATAATAGATTAGCAAAAATTATATTTTTATCATCATATATACACATATATATATATCCATTTATATATAATACATACAAGTATTTATACCTGCATCTATTTGATATACATATTTCAAATATACACATATATTATACATATATATAATATATACGTAAAATATATGTATGTGTGTCTATTATAATTATTCAATATTATATACATATATCTATGCAGTGTATAAGCATATACATATATGATACATCAGATTAGTGTATTTGTACACACAAACACAGACACATATAGATCTATATTATAGGTTTGATACGCGTCTTCATTTATACGTATACATATATTTTACATAAATTAATCTGTACGTATAAACACCTATACACATACAAATGTGCAGATTTACATTATAGGTTGGTGAACATTATATACGTACATACATTCATATATATATACAAAGATGTAAGAGTAGTGTGTATGATGCGAAATACTTGACGTATATCTCTATCTTTATCTTTCTTTATAAAATATATACGAGTGTGAATGTGTATATATATAAAATATATGTATAGATTCTTAGGTAACATCGAATCGTGGTATACTGTTGGTATTACATAGGATCGGCATCGTTCTGACATAAGTTCTCTTCTTCTTCTTCTTCTTCTTCTTTTTCTACTTTTGGACGCAACGATGACGATGACGCGCGGATTAATGCGCGCGCGTGGATGCACGCGTGCGCGCGTGATTTATCGTACTTCGAGAATTATATACCAGTTTCTTTTATATTATACCACCGATGGCATTCATCTTCTCGTAGTTTACTTCTTCTTACGAATTCACATCGTTGTACTGTCGCTGTTTAATACCACTCATGAAAATAGGTAATTATTTTTCTCTCTCTCTCTCTCTCTCCTTTTTCTTTTTTTGCAATAATTTAATCATCTTGTCTCTTCTTCTTTTTCTACTTATTCATGTATTTTATTTTCTTTTTCTTATTCGTTACATCATATCGGATTAAATATTAGTTTTGTTTATGTTAGCATTTTATCTTTTTCTTGATAATATATTTAAGAGAGAGAGAGAGAGAGAGAGAGAGAGAGAGAGAGAGAGAGAGAGAGAGAGAGATAGATAGATAGATAGATAAATAAATAAAGAGGGAGAGATGAATTGATTAATAAAAATGTTGTTTTTTAAGTGATATTAAGTACTTTTTAATTATGTGCTTATCTAATTACGTGTGGATGATAAGACATAATAAGAAGTTAATACCGTATTATAACTTATTTAATTTATTTATGTAATAAGTGTGTATGTGTTGTTATTTGCGTCAAATTATGCGTTGATAAAATGTGATACGGAACTCTATTACAAAGAATTATCATTTATAAATGTATACGTATGTATATATAAGCGTAATCTAACGCAATAATTATTTGTCGATAAGACGATGATACGAAGTTGAACGAAATTACTATTCAAATGGGAAAAACATATATTATTTGTAGATAGAGATTGTAAATAAAATGAAAAAAAAGAAAACAAAATAAAAAAAATAAAAAAATAATGAAGGAAACACGAGAAGCAAGAATAAAATGACATAAAATTGTAAAGTAAAAAATATTCGTCTATTCGTCATGTTCGCAATGTTGTAAGTTAAACAATATAAGAAGCATCTCTCTCTTTCTTTTATCTTTGCCGATTGTAAACAAACTTTTAATCTCGAGTGTGTTTGAATAAGATAGATTAGAGAAAACGATTAGAAAATCATCATTCTAACGATTAATGAATTAGAAATATTTGCATAGTTTCTTCTATAGTTCGTACAGATTTATAAATATTTATAAATATATTCTATATATTTATTTTTAATATTCTTTTATTTAAATAATTAAAAAAGAATATTATATAAATAACATAAAAAAGAATTATAAAATATTACACAAAAAAATTAAAAAAATATTATAAATAAAATAAAATATTTAAATATATTATAATATATAATATTTAATATATTATATATTAAAATAATAAAATTAGAAATTATTTAAAAAATATTAATTTTATTAAAAATTATAATAAAATGTATTATATGATATATAATATACATTATATATTTATATTTATAATTTAAATATTATATATATATACAATATTTAAAAAATAAAATTATGATATATATATATTTTTTTAAGAAAAAAATTATGAATATCTAAAATAAAACTTTTTATTTGTATTCTATAATTATATATATACATATAAAATAATAAAATTACTTTTTTTTATAATATGTATATTATATAAAAAAATAACGTTAAATAATATAACGTTAATAACGTTATAATATAAAGTTAAAATATAATATTAATAAAGAAAATACTAAATAAGAAATATATAGTGTTAGTTCTTGGCAAGATCTTTGCGATTTGTTTAAAATGATCTTCATCGGAGCGCAAAATTCAACGGAAAATCCTTTCCAATCTCCTGATGCTAACTAACTAACTGGGCTGACCATCGTCGTCGTCGGTGTTGTTTGTGTGTACTCGCGTGCAGATCGATT
This sequence comes from Polistes dominula, assembly GCF_049000335.1. Lineage (NCBI taxonomy): Eukaryota > Metazoa > Arthropoda > Insecta > Hymenoptera > Vespidae > Polistes > Polistes dominula. The sequence continues at coordinate 4,033,403 of NW_028301150.1, forward strand.
CGACGCGTTAATGCGCGTGATTCCGCACTTTTTATTATCTTCCTTTTTCATTCCTTTAGTTTTAACATTTATATCGCAGACATACCAATTTTATAAATATAAATATGTCCATTTTATTACACACACATTTAATATACATGTATACACATACTTTATAATATATAGAGAGTATAAAAATATACTCTAAAACAAAAGTTTTAAATTTGAAACAAATATTTTAATTAGTAACCAAAAAAATAAAAAATTTATTTATCATCATAAATATTTAATATTTTAGATTTTTAAACAAATTTTTCCTTTGTTCATTTTTTTTCTTCTTTTATATTGCAATCATACGAAATAATCATACAAGGCCTAATTAGAAGTCTCGAAAAGAGTGTAATTAATTTTTTCAAATCAATTAGAATATTAAGGTTAATCCATTATTAATCATATGAAGTAATCTATTATGTAATTGCAAGCCTAATTACAAGATTGAAAAATGACTCGAATAAGGAGTATAATTAATTTCTTAAAATCGTTTAGATATCTTATGCTAATTCTATATTCGTTAAATAAAAAAAAAAAAAAAAGGAAAGAAATAAAGGAAAAAAGAAAAGGTGTAATTAGATTTCTAAATCTTTTAAGAATTTTCCGATTTAATCCTATACGAATGGTATAAAATTACGAGCCTTAATTGAAAATAAAAAAAGAAGAGAAAGGAAAAATTGGAAAATTATTCAAATAACAAGTTTCTTCAACGAAGAACTACTTTGAATTCTTAAAAATCGTTTGGGAAAAATTTTTTTTATTAAAATCCTATAGATTTAAATCGTAAAGAAAAAAATACTAATTAGCAAAAAAATTATCTCACAAAATAAAATGTGCTTTAATAACGTGATCGTAAAAAGGTTACGAATAAATAAATAATTAACGTTTAAATGATCATTAAGAAACAGTTGCATAATATCTGAATGATTTATCTAGATATCCAATTACTATTTAAATCTTTTCGTTTTTGAATTCGTTCTATTTATTATTTTTTTTTGTATTAGATGGACCGGAAAGTAATATTGCTATTTAACCTTAACCCCATAACGCACAGTTTTTTTTTTGGAAAAAATTGGTTAAAAAAAACCAATTTTTTTTTTTATGTAAAAAACACAATTTAGAACATTGTCTTGACAAAAAAAAAAAGCTACAAAAAATACAAAATTAATCAAAATTATCATAGCAGTATAGAATACAACGTCGCTCGAGTTAACTCGATTAAATTCAAACGAATAAATATTTAATAAATTTCAAATTTTTAATCAATAACATAATCAATTTCATTATCAACGACCTTTTATCATCTAATATGCAAATTTTTAATATTGAACCGATAAAAATCAATCGGTTTTTGATTATAATATAAAAATTGACATGCGTAGAAATGACATTACTTTCTGCTCATTCTAATAAAATATAATATAACACAACAAAAACAAAAACATAAAAAATAAAAAAAGGAACAAAACACACTAAAATCCGCATTATCGAGTTCTACCACGCGGAAATCGGCACGTGTTACGGACGATACACACGGTTCGTTTTTATTCATCCACCACTACTACGAGTATAGTTTTATCTTTACTCTCATTCCAGTGGTAAGAGTGAGACAGTTAGATATAGATAGACAGACAACTAGATGAATAGATAGATAGATAGATAGATAAATAGATAGATGTATAGATAGAGAAGAGTAGGGGTAGGTGGAGCGAGGTGGAGGAAGGTGGGACTGAGAGGGACAGAGAGGGAAGGTTGAGAGGAGGTGTATGGCAGGTGGCTCAACGATCACGTGACGTCGTCGTTTGAAACTGCATCCACGTATGCTATTAGGTAACGCGTCGATAGTGCGTGAATCGGATTTACCGTGGGTAACGACGCCTATAGTTTCCTTCTTCATTGTCTCCGTTCCTCGAGCGCGTCGATTCGCTCTGGAAACTATGTTTTTTATTTTTCTACCTCTTATTCTTTCCTCCTCTTCCTCCTTCTCCTCTTTCACCTTCACCTTTTCCTCCTACTACTCCTCCACACCATTTGCTTCATCTTCTTCTTTGTTTTTATATATATATAAATATTAAATTCACGCTTAGATAACGCCACCTTTCGATATATCGTTCAGCTCGAATTATTCTTCTTCTTTTATTTATTATTTATTTATTTATTTATTTATTTATTTATTTTTTATCATCGGCTTCTAAAGGGAAATTATTTGCTTTTTTTTTTTCATTTCAATTTATTGCATATTTCTTCTTTCTTCGATACGTGTTCTCAAATTTGTGTTCTATTTTTTTTTTATATTATATTTTATTTGTAATTTTTATTCGATTATTATTGTTAATGTTTAAAGAATTTAACATATGTTTTTTTCGAGGTTTATGTTTAATTTTCTTTTTTATATATATATATTAACATTTAAATAACACTGTTCGTTATTGTTTAGCTCGACTGAATTTCCGACACCATCGAAACACAGGTGTTTTATTATTCTTTTTTTATATTTTATTTGTAATTTTTATTCGAATACTATTGTTAATGTTTAAAGAATTTAACATATGTTTTTTTCGAGGTTTATGTTTAATTTTCTTTTTTATATATATTAACATTTAAATAACACTTTTGTCCATTATAATTTAGCTGGACTGAATGTCTGCCACTTCAAGATTCTCTTTTTCTTCTTCTTATTTTTTAAATATTAATTTCTTCATAAATTTTTCTCATAATTTTCAATTCAATTCAAAGGAAACGTATTATATGTTTTTTCTTTTTATTTGTTTATTTATTTATTTATTATTTTTTTTTCTTTTTATTACGATAAATCCGATTCTCATTGAAATTCATCGATCCCTATTTATAAATATTTATAAGGTTTACAGTGTGATCTTTTCGTGGCATTTCTGGCAGATCAAATTTTAGATTCTTTACACGCGTGAACACCGATACGATGGACTATTTTTCCCATGTTTCGATTGGAAAAAAAAAAAAATAACACAAAAAAATCAAATCAAATCTCGTCGTAGTAACGATCAGTGTGAATTAAGCTTTTAATAGTATTCAATTACGATTAGATAGATTAGATGTATTTAATTAATACTATCGTGTTTGCTTATTAGAAACACACGTGAACACGTGTTCAGTGTAAATTTACTGTAGGGTATGTTACCTTAATTTGTTAACGATTACAACAAGAGATAGGTTGTAATTTTTACTAAGCAAAGCTATATTAAAGTATTAATAAAAATTAAAATTTGTTGATTAATAAAATAAATAATTCATAATAATTGTTTTTAAGTATAAGAATAAAAATGGAATATTACAAACACAAATATTAAAGTCATAAAATTGAAGCCTCAAAATTGTTTATATTATATTTCAATATATTTAATTATATAAAAAACATTTAATTATATAAAAAAAAATATATACTTTTATATATTATAATAAATATTATTATTAATTTATAAATATATTTTTGTATTGCTCAATTATTGGTTTATCATATGAACTCAAATTTATCTTTACACACATACGCGTATAATTAATTTGATTATTAAAATAAACAAGTTACAAGTCATTGTTATAATATTGTATTATTGTGTTAATTAACACTCGTTTTAATTGCAATATTACAAACAGTTTCAGAATATTAAATATTTGAATATATAAGTGATAATCATTGAATTATGAGCCCACAATCATTGCGTTAAATGTATCACTAATTAATCACAATGGTCAACAATGTGTTAAAATTGTCATTTATTTATTACGAAACGTTTCAATATTTATCACACGTATCAAGTTATAAAATTTGTTTTTCTTTTTTTAAAGTTTCGAATTCGAGCAGCAAATAACAACCGTTCACACTCTCGTCAGCATGCATATCGTTTCTCGTTTCTATTATATTTTTTTTTCTTTTTTCTTTCAATTGGACAGAGTATAAAGAAAAATAATATAAATAAAAGACGAATAAAAAGTTAAATCGATATTAACTTCGTTGATCTCACGATGACCTATTCAGAATATAAACAACTTTTTTTTATCAACATTTTATACCTTGCAACGCATAAGTCAATATTGTTTTATACAACCACAATAAAGTCAACTGATTACAGTCAGTACTTTAAACACACACACATACACATACGTATTGATATATTTATTAATAATAAATATTATTATTAATTTATAATAAATTATTATTTTATCATATTTTCATTCTTATATTTTTTTTATAATTTATGTGAATAAAAATACAATAAGATTTTCTTATAGAATATAATTATCTCACCTAATTAGTTAATCATGTTTCTTTATAAGGTAATAATAGTAGTAGTAGTAGTGTTAGTAGTAGTTGACTATTCGAAGAAAGCCTTCACACGAACATACTGCAATAATTCTGCAACACTAATTACGAGAGAATTATCAAATAGCAATGTGCTCGCAAGGTGTTTCACGGTCGCGACCTTGAACCACATTTAAAACTACTTTTCACAACTTCTTCTTACCTTCCCTCCTTTCGCAAAGATTATTTTATCTTTTTATTTCCTTCCCATTCCAAGCTTATACTCCTACTCGTAAACTGTAACTAAATTCTTTAATGGAAAATTTCATAAATATGTAAGAAAAAAGACAAGAAAAAGAAAGATAAAACGCATAAATAAATAATAAATACGGTTATATTTAAGCAAAATATATCTACACACGTAAATAATAAGCAAATTTAGAACATATTTACGTACTGTACGCAATTTTTATAATTAGTTCACTAAACGATGATATCAATATACAAAAAGATAAGATAAAGATAATAATTCTTATTTCAAATTATTTTCAATATATATATATATAATAATAATAATATTGTATTAATATATATAATATTTTTTATATATTATTGTATTATATTTTTATATTTTATTTTTATCATATATAAATATATATAAATATTTATAATATTTTTTAATTATAATTTTTTTAATAATATTTAATATATTATTTAATATAAATTTTTTATTTATAATTTTTTTTTAATATAAATATTCAAAATAATATATATATATATTTAAATTAAAAAACATCAAAATGTGTGTGCACATACACATGCATGTATATAAACAAATATATATTTACTCATAGTAATTAGAAAAAAAGTTAATCCTATTATAACATCGATGTGTGAATAAAAATTATAAACGTAATAATAATTAACCAAAATTATCCTTAATTATATTACATTAGAAAATAGTTAAACTTTCGAAACAAAGTTGAAAACGTGTATATGTATATATATAATATATACATACGTATAATTAAATATATATATATATATATATATATAATATTTGAATTTATAAACGTATATGTGCTATAACGAAATTCAAAACGCGTAACCACACGTAGAAACATAAACACATGCAGATACATGGATATATAATTATAAATATATATGCACAGTAGTTACAGCAAGTTGGTTAAGCTATGACGTAAATGGTACACGTTCGTACACTGCTCAATGGATTAAAAGAAAATCCCAGTTTGTTTCGTTGTAACGGCATCATAACGCTTTGCAAGCCCATTAATATAAAAGCAAGCACCTCTCTTTCTCTCACTCTCTCTCTCTCTCTCTCTCTCTCTCTCTCTCTCTCTCTCTCTCTCTTACACACACACTTACTAACTCACTTACTCACTCTAATTTTTCTCTCTCTCTCTCTCTCTCTCTCTTTTACGTGGCGTAGAAGAGGAGCGCAAGCGCACCACTGACAAAGTTACGCTAATTAATGGTAGCACGTTCGGTATTGTAAATATAATTCTGTTTACCGTGTGTGTGCCTGTGCCTGCCTGCCTGCCTGCCTGCCTGCTGCCGTTCGCGCATACGTCATGCAGTCCGCACGTATGTACCAATTTCTACGGACGATTGTTAAGTTCCATTTATATCGAAAGGCAACGTTCCAACGAATATAAACGCGCTGACGTGCTAAAGCACTTTTTAATACGACGAATAATAATTTTCCCCTTATACTATGTTCCCCAATATTCGTTTTATGACACCCCCCCCCTCTTCAAGCTCCAACCCCCTTCCACCCATTTTTATTTACATTTTATTAATTATTTTGTTTACCATACCGTTCTTCTCTCTTATCCTTTTCAATTTTCCTCAGAAACGATACTGGTCCTTTTTGTTGTTGTTTTATTTGTTTTTTTTTTTTTATATTGCCATTGCATGGTTGTAAACAATTAGATTAAGATTGTTTTGTAAATTAATTATCTTGAATTTTTGTATGATTTTTAGTTAAAGTTATAAATGAAGATTTTCTAATTAAATTGTATATGCAATTTATTTATAGTTTTTATATTCATTTGTCGCATATTTTTATGAATTTAATATGTATTAATATACTTATATTTCATTAATATATTATTATTTATTTTTTTATTAATTATAAAATTTTTTAAATTATTTTTTTTATTAATATACTTATAGTATTAATATATATATATATATATATATATATATATATATATATATATATATATATATATATATATAAGTAGATAATCTGGAAGTACAGACGGTGTGGGTTATTTCATACCTAAGATGGTTTTAAAAATTATTTATTCACTTGTTTTTTTTTCGTAAATTTTGTTCAGTCTAATTTGATTTTTCTATTTATTTTTTTATTTTTTTACACAATTTTAAATAAGTTTGTGTAAATTCGTTGCGTGTACCTAAACAAAATGAGATCGCTTAGGGGTATATAAAAAAAAATTTCAAAAATAATCTTATTAGTTGGAACAAATTGTACATTATATTAATATTCAAGTATATTCGTGTTAATCCCCTTGTTCAATGAAATTAAATGGAAATCCTCTCTTATTTAATATACCTCATTGAAATCTTTTTATTTCTATTATATTTAATGTGTTGCATAAACTAAGCTTGTGTGGGTTATTAGCGACATAAAGAGGAAAAGTTCACAGTTTATTATATCTACAATTTGGTGTGCTCATTTTAATCTTGCTGTTGCTGCTACTGCTGCTGCTGCTGCTGCTGCTGCTGCTGTCCGAAAGAGAAAGAGAAAAAGAGAGAAAGAGAAAAAAGGGGTTGAAAAAGTGCTTAAATACGATTTAACTTTGTATACAAGGGAGAGAATGAGATAGAACGTTATAACTTAATTATCATCAAATTACACAGATAATTATTTATTATTATTAGTATTATTATTAAATAACATTAATCGTAATAATAAAAGATTTTTATGATTATTATATTGAAAATTTGTTTAAAAACGTGTAAAACGAAATAAAGATAAGAGCGTTTTGGTGGCCCTTATAGGAAAAATGTTTCCTCTCGTATGGTTTACCGTTAATTGAATTATTTTACAATTATCTCTCTCTCTCTCTCTTTCTTTCTCTCTCTCTCTCTATTCCTGTCCTTTTCTATTTGAATGGAAGAAGCTGTTGGAAAGTTGGAAAGATGGATAGATGGATGGATAGATGGATACTGGCTAAGAGTTGTGCTCGCTACTCTCGAGGCCCTTATTAAGGAAAGTAATTTTGAAAGAGGTAAGGAGGACGAGAGAATGAAACAGTAGGAGTAGGAAAAGAAGACGAAGAAGAAGTAGAAGAGGGAGGAAAAGAAGGAGAAGGAGGAGGAGGAGGAGGAGGACGACGACGACAACGACGATAACGACTATGAGGAGGGACGCACATATGTATATTATACATAGATAGGTAGATACATAGGTATGCAGATACCTGTACTAGGTGCAGAAAAGCATCGACCATCGTTGTCGTCGTCGACGATGACGACGTGCAATCAAGCGTCAAGAAGGAAGCCGAAGACGAAGAGAAGGAAAAAGGTACAAGGTAGAAACGAGGAGGAAGAGGTGTAGGACGATGAAGTGGGGAGGGGAAAGGGGAAGATAGAGGAGGAGGAAGGGCTATCGTCGCACGAGCGTCGTGGCATAGAATTTGCAACTATGCTAATAAGAGGCGAGCCGAACGGGACAGCTAATGGTTTCACGAGAAAGATAGAAAGATGGAAAGATAGTAACAGAGTCAGAAAGACGCAGATAGAACTAGAGAAGGATAGTAAGATAGTAAGATACGTTAGATAGAAAGAGATAGAAAGAGGAAAGGAAAAAGGACAAAGAGGAAGAGTGTGCACATAATGAATTCGTGAGGTCGTGCAAGTGAGGTGGTGCTGGTACTGGTGTTGGTGGTGGTAGTGGTGGTGGTGGTGGTGGTGGTGGTTGTAGGATGGAGGGCGACCGCGGATCAATCGTAGCCTTCCGTGTTTCCCCTTTCCCCTCCCCACTCTTCTCCCGATTCCTCCCACCCTTACAGCCCTCGTTTCTGGTCCACTCCTCTTACCCTTCTACCTCCTAACTTCACCCCTCACCTAACCGAGACTCTACTTCCCTTCTCTCGGCCTTCTTGTCCTCTTCCTCCTTCTTCTGCTTCATCGTCGTCGTCATCGTCGTCGTTGTCGTTATCGTCGTCGTCAACTCCTTCCTCCCCCTTAAGTTCCTCCCTTCGCCTTCACCCTTTCACTCTCTCTTCTTATTCTTCTTCTTCTACTGTACTTGCAACGAAGACGTGCACGCGTCGTTACGCAAGCCCAGACTCGATGCGAATCAGAAATTGTCCTTTTTTTTTTTTTTACCTTTTCAATTCTTCTTTTTCTTCTTTCAAACCCTTTTTTTTCTTTTCCTTTATTTTATTCGTTCGTTTTTTACGTAGGTGCGTTTGTATAAGAAGGTAACCTATCTTTCTCTTTCTTTGCCACTTGAATCGCGCACACCCTTTTTACTACCCTACCACTTTTACTTTAGTTCTCCTCTTCCCCTTCGTGTGTCAGGGAAAGAGAGGAGAGTAGGTCAGTGGCGTGAATGATGATCAGTAGCCGAGTATAAGACACCCTCATGTGTTAAAGGTGTATGTAGTTGAGTGTACAGGTAGGAGTAATACTTGTAACAGTGTAGGTAGTGTAGTAGAATGGTAGTAGAGTGTTATGTGTGTCGCGCCCTTATTACGACGCACGAACGTGTCTGACGTCACGATACCCTTCCCTAAAGTCATTTTGACTATTTTTTTTTTTATCAACTATTTTTTCTTCTTTTTTATTTTCGTTTTATTTTTGAATTCTATTTATTTGAAACTTTATATTTCGAAAAAAAAAAAAAACAATTGTCTTTGTTTTAGTTTATTTATGTTTCTTTTCCATACGTTTGACGTCATGACAACCCTTCCCTTTTTTATTACGTCATTTAGACAAGTTTTGTTTCTTTTTTATTTTTTTTATTTTTGTGGTATTATATATATATATATATATATATATATATATATATATATATATATATATATATATATTATAATTATTTATTTAAATTAAATATTTATATTAAACAGTCTACATTTAATTATTAAATTATATTCTATTGGATTGAAATAATATATAGATAAAAATTAATATATGAAACATTTTAAAATTTCCTAACAAAAAAATTATAAATATCTAAAAATATATATTTATTGTATAGAATAATGTTTAAAAATTTTTTTAATACTGTTTTATATATGAAAATTAATTTTGTACGTTAAACGTTTCTGTTACTTTTTTTTGTATATTTATTTGTTCATTTATTTTTTTTGTTTTTTAATTTTTTTTCTTGTATTTTTACGTTATACTGGTGAACACTCATTGTTAGTTACAACATAATTACTTACTTACTTCGGAGAAATGACTGGTGTTATTTCGATGTGACGCAACCCTATCGACCCTTTTCAGTAAACGCGGTATACCATTCGCTAGAATTTTCTAGGGTCTAGCGTGTTACCCGAGCTTTTACTTGGCTTCTACTTCTTCTACTTCTTCTACTTCTTCTTTTACTTTATTATTTCTTTCTATCTTTTTTTATTTTATTCATTGTTCTTATGAACAAATGAACAGATTGATGAAATGAACGGAATAAACAAAACGGAAAGATAAAATATACTGGATTTAAATTGATCATTTAAAGCGAAACGAAATCTATGATAAATAATTGGATAAATAGTAGATAATAATAATAATAATAATAATGATAATAATAATAAATGAAAAGAATTCAATTGAATTCCATGATCGTTCAATTGTGAACAAAAAAATCTTGACGATTAAATTAACTTCATACTTCGATAAACTGAAAGAGAAAGTCCGCAAGTCAGAAAGACAGAAAGAGATAGAGATATGTGAAGTAAAATATAGCTCAATCAAATATATTGTTCGTAAAATGAAGTTTAACATGATGATAAATATTTGTATAAATAAACGTAACAAAAAGTAAAAAAGAGACGAATATTGATTCGAAGATTGTTCAATTCTGAATAAGATAATTGTGATGATACAATTAACTCGAAACTTCGATGAATAAAAAGTGAAAGTGAAAACAGATATTTAAAGTTAAATTTATGTATTAAATATATTCGCCTATAAAAGGAAGTTTAATACGATGTGTTAAATAATTACGTAGATAATAATAATAATAATAATAATAATAATAATAATAATAATAATAATAATAATAATAATAATTAATTGCAAGAGTGTTCAATCAATTCCAAGATCTGTCAACTCCGAATAATTATTCATAATTATTTAATAAATCCGATACTTATAAAAGAAAAAAATAGAATAAATAAGCGACATTAAATAAAACAAAAAACATTTAATACACTCTATTTGCAACTGAAACAAATATAAAAACATCGATAAAAAAACGAATGTAATATATTGCATAGGAGACAACAACAACAACAACAACAAAAAATGTATAATTTCGGAATGGTGATTAATGCAAAAAGAAAAAAAAATAAGGAAAATTAACCAACTACATTACAATGATTTCAGGGTCAGTTGCAAATGGAAATAATAAAAAGTATTAATAGGCACATCGATAGGCTAAACGTTTTCACGGTCCTCACGTTCGCTAACGTTATCTAACGTTTCTAACGCAAAGGATAATAATTGTCGAGAGAGAGAGAGAGGAAAATGAGGGAATAGAGAAGGATGAGAGGAGAGGAGGAAGAGGAGGAGGAGGGAGGTGGTGTCGGCCCCGAGAGTGCCGACAGAGAGAGAAAGAGAAAGAGAGATAGAGAGAGAGAACGTATGCACGGAATCGCAACGTGTATCGGACGAGTTTCACGGTCCCGACCTTGGGTCGCATTAACTAGTTTTCGTAACTTCTTGTTCCTCCTTTTGCCACGAAGATTATTTTTACTTTCCTCTTCCTACTCCTATCCCCTACCCTCTCTTTACTCATCCTCCTCCTCCTCCTCCTTTTTCTTCCACTTTTTTTTTCAACTTAAACTTTTTATTTCAACTTTTTCTTCTTCTTCTTCTTCTTCTTCTTCTTCTTTCATATTTTCCAGTACAAAGTAAACGAAAGAACAGATTGGAAACAACGATCTCCGGTATTCCCCGTCTCTCTCGTTTTATTCCATTAACGTAGTACCCGAAAATGATTTAACAAGTATTACCAATCTCCCACAATGATATTTTTTTTCTATTTTTAGACTCGTTTTTTTCATTTCTTTTTCTTGATCGTTGCAACAATATTTCGATTGAAGAAGATTGTACACCGTGCGAGAAAACAAATGGTCGTCGTCGTGACGAGGAATAGGAGGAAGAGGAGGAAGAGGCAAATCGAGCGGCATAGATCGAGAAAAGACGAAAGGTGAATCGAGGGGTGGGGGAGGGATAGAGAAAGAAAAAGAGAGTGAGAGAATGAGTGAAAGGGGGAAGAAAGGGAGGAAGGTGAGGAGTTCACGATCGAGCGAGGGTGCAATTTTCTTTCTTCTTCTTCTTCCTTTTGTTCCTTTTTTCTTACTGCTACTGCTCTTCTTCCATCCCCCCTCACCCCTCTCTATCTCTTTCTCTCTCTCTCTTTCACTCTATTTTTTCTTTCTCCTTTTTTTTTTCTTCCTCCTCTTCCACACCCGTTCTTCTTCCTCTTAACCCGAACCCCCATGACAGTGGCTGCACCGTCAGGCTGGGTTAGTTTATGGGGACCGGAGTCTAGGTAGACATCTCACGACCTAGCTTTACCCAAGCTCCATATCCCAGCCTTTCCTAGGTCTAGCCTAGCCTAGAGCCGTGTGTAGGAGAAGTGCACTCCACCACACTGTGCACGGACGTCTGCCTAGTATTGATCCTCGGCTCAGCTACTGGCTACCTTCACCCACTAATAATTCTTGTCAGTCTCCAACAGCCTCTACGATTCGGGCCCACCTTCGGACTCTTACTACTATTACTACTACTACTACTACTGATACTTCTATTACTACTACTGCTAAACTAGTACTAGTTTTACTTCTACATGTATTATTTCTTATATTACTACTATTATGAATGTGTCCCTATGACTACTATTACTTATTATTATTATTTCTCTCTTTCTATTCTTCTTAGTTTTTTTCTTCTTTTTCTTCGTCTTTGTCAGGAAAAAAAATTTCAAAACTCTTATCACACGTATTTCTATGAATTGTTTTTACTATCTTATTTTTATCATTTATTAAGGGGTTACATTGATTTTTTATTACGAATGTGTATAATATAGAAATATTTTTTTATAATTCTAGGAATCTAGGAATTTCTAATTCCTCTTCCTATTCTTTGTCAGGAAAAATATTTCAAATCTTTTACGACACGTTTTCACATGAATTGTTACCACCAAGTTTGAAGGTTTTATCATTTGTAGAATCACAATGTATTTTATTATGAACATATTCTGTTAAATAAAATATAAATAATAATAAATATATATATATAAATATAAAATAATATTTAAATAAAATCAATATATATATATATATATATATAAATATAATAAATTCGATGTATAATTATTCTATTATTCTTACTACTACCATTACTAAGAATATTTCTACAACTTTTATTACTTATTCTTCATTTTTTTTTGTCCAAAAAATTTCAAACCTTATTGAAGAGAATTTCTGATTTTTTTTTTTAATTGTTATTTAAATTTAAAAATTTAACAAGTAATTATATTAAAATACAACCAATCAATCATTTTATTTTGACAACTAATATCAATTTATTTTAATAACTAATTTAATAAATATTCTTGCAAATAAATCTATCATAGAATTGATTATTTAAATACATGGTAACAACAGTCCCAATTTTATATTTATATATTTTAATTTTTAATATTTTTATATTATTTTTATTATTATTTTAATTATATCATAATATTCATAATTTGATATTTATCAAAATATGAATTATTGAAATTGAATATAAAATACATTAAATTCTCCTATCTTCTTTATCTTTTTATTAAAATCAATCGTCGAATTCAACACGTATAAACTATAGATACTATTAAAATACTATTTCACTAAAATCTCTCGTCTAATCACCATCGAAGAAGAGAAACGAGATACTCAACGATTAGTTACGATAACGACAAAGAGATACCGTCGAGTATACTTCGGATGAAAAACGAACGGTGTTGGCTGATCGTTAGAGAAACAGAGACAAAAATATAGAAAGTGAGAAAGAGAAAGAGAGTAATATCTCTCTCTTCTCTTCTCTTCTCTACTCTTCTCTTCTCTCGATAGACTCGTGTCCCTTAACGACGATTCGTAGTGGTAGGACGAGCGTGGCCCTATATTACGATGCTGCAAAATGTATGTCTGCCAGTGATAAACGGAGTCAAACCACCCCCATAACTTCATCCTTCTCTATCTTCTCACCTTAACCCACAACTCTCTCTCTCTCTCTCTTTCTCTTTCTATCAAACATATATACACACATATACAAACACACACGTAAAGTTAGAGACATAGATAGATGTGTGTACATAGAAGTGCACATAGAAACTAATACAAACTTACGAACCTGTCGCGTTGGTCCTCGACCCTTCTGCTACCTGGTTCAGTTTTCACCTTTACATCTATCCCTTCACCCTTTTTTCGTCCCTCTTCTTTTTTTTTTCTTTTTTTCGTTTACCCTTCACTATCTTCCTCTTTTTTTGAACATACTCCCACCCTCCCTTTCTTTCTTCCTTTCTTTCTTTCTTCTTTCTTCTGTTTTATTTTTTTGTTGTTGTTCTTTTTTTTTTGTTTTTTTTTGGAAAGGGTTTTTTTTTCTTTTTCCCCCCTTTTTTTTTGGTCGTTTTATTTTTATCGTCTACCGCAGCTTCGAGTATATACACACATGTGCGCGAGTACACATACATAAGTACACACACGTAGAAGTTTCCCGCGCGAGATCGTGAAAAATGCAGCTCAGCGGACGAATATTTTCGGATACGGTATATAGGATTCATACGGATCGTTCGTTGGGTAGCACTTGGCTTGTTTCAAAGCCTTAGAAATATTTCAAAACGAGCCCACCACCACCTGAGTTTCTACAACGATGGAAATAGCGTAAAAAAAAAAGAAAAAGAGAAACAGGTTTTTTTTTTGTAATATCGATATCGTTTTTTTCTTAACGGTTGAGATATCGAATTATGTCTCACGATTTCTCGTTATCTGGCAAATTAAACAAAAATAAAAAAGAAGCAAAGAGGGTGAGATAGGGAGGGTGTCTTGAAATCTGTCGGAAAATGAGAATATGATACTCTCTCTTTCGTATTTTCTAACACATCTTCAAATTTATTTCGTATATTTTCTTCTTGAATATTTTTTGTTTTTTTCTTTTTCGTCTACCTGTCTCACAAGATTACAATTTAAATTCTTTTAATCCTTTGGCTAACAAATATACAACACAATACAGATGTTTCTAAATATTATATATTTAAATATTACGCATAAATATCTTTCCATTTTTTTTTTTGTAAAACCGTGTTTCTCAAAAATTCATTTCTTTTCTTTTGATTATTCTATTTCAAGATTTACAATGTAGATTTTTTCTTGATATAGTATGTTCAGTATCAAATACTTTGTAGACACGATAAACTTTATATTTAGTTATTTTTCTTTATATTCAATTTCTGTTGGAAATGTGTTGTTAATCTTAGTTAAACAAAAACCTGCGATAAACCTATGAAATAAAATATCATAGAATACGATAGGCAGTAGGTATAAGGTATCGTTTACTTCAAAAAATTCTGGAGGGCCATAAATTCTTAAACAAACTCAACGATCATAGAAACATATTGGTGCGACGAAAACCTTTGTGCAGTGTCAGGCCCTTCGAGCGGTATACGATATCTATGTAAATATGAGATAATACAGAAAGAAAGGACATTACTCATAAAGAAAATTCTTTATGCTTAACCTCCATTACCAAAAACATAAGCTCTTCCATCAGGAAACCCTGGTAGGAAGACCCCATATTGAAAATCTAAACACGATTGTTTATCGATAAGCGTTCATTTAAATCAACTTTTTAATTTAATTTTTTTTTTTAATAAAATAACACAATTTTTCTTTTAATTTAAATAAAATTTAAATAAATAAATAAGTTAATTTAAACGATGCGTTTACATTTAATTTCTTTTTTACAACACTCACACAAATATTCTAAATTAACACTTTAATGGCAGCTCACATACCATGTGTGTGATAGCCGGATTAAATTAGCCTTTATTTTATTTACAACTTTATATATATTTAAAATTATATATAAAATTAAATTTGTTGTTAAATTCTTGTTTATTGTTTTATGTTTTACCCAAACAAGGTTTGACTGCGTACACGTGCGACCATTAAAGTGTTAAACACGTGAATAACAATTATTGAACAGTTAGTTTAATAAATAATTATTAGATTTAAAAACTAAACAAGTAGACCCGAAAAACTATAGATGATGATCGTATTTTATATTTTATTATTAAAAAAAAAAAAAAAAAATTAAAACATATTCCTGATAGCATTATACATACTTTTGAAAAATAAACAACCATAATCATAATTTTTTTTTACAAAAGTTAACATAATCGTGTGCACATATGAATAAAGAAAAATAATAATTTGTTACTTTTATATATATATATATATATTTTTTTTTTTTAAAGAAATACTAGAATTTTGTATTCTTTAACAATCCTGTATTCATTTTCTCAGATATATTATAGTTCATCGGTAGAATGTAATTAGGATAATAGGAATCGTTTACATTTAATTTAACCTAATCGTTCGTCTAGACGAACCGAATTTTTATACGACAAATCTAATACTCAAATATATACTCCTAAATTCCTACAAAATAATATTACAACATAATTTAATAAATTAGTTAGAATGATACTTGTGTGTCAAGTTTAATTAGTAAAACACGTATTTGTTAACGAAACGATTAACTCTATTAAAAAATCTTGACAATTTTATTATTAAAATCATTCGAACGATACTTAAATTTATTCAATTTTAAATAAATATTCAATATAAAATTAATTTAACAATCATTAAACCATCAAAATGTTTCATTAACTTTGAATAAATATATCATACGAAAAATCAATGACAATTGTATTTATATTCTCATCATTTTGTTTAATAAAATAAACCAATTAGTTTCGAATAGAAAGAAAGGAAACATAAACTAAAAAAAACAAAAATCACGCACCTTTTCTTATTTCCTGTAAAAACATTAACTAGCATAAGGTTTGCGTGTCAGTTCTTTTGCTGCTCGATACGCACCTGTCAAAATTCCAAAGATGATTGTTTCTTAACAAGAAAAAAAAAAAAATCAAGAAAAGAATTTAAGAGAATGTAAAAATTATGGTTGTGAGTTAAGAAGGGATGGGGATTGAGGTTTGGGGGGTTGAAGGGTGATTGTAGGGAATAAAAATAAAACAAAAGAAAAAAGCTGATTCTTTGGGGAATAAATCTGCGACTAACATAAACGGCACGCAAACTATACTCATTCTTTCATAGATATATATATTATATATACATATATATATGCACATATATATACACACACACATGCAGAGACAAACATACAAGGTTCGATGCATGTAACGGGTGAAAAGGACTCGTACGAGCGCAGCACTCAATTTATATCCCACAACAGCGATACTTTAATTGATCGTTAAATCATGTTTATCTAACGCATTCTCTTTAGTAAAGTAAAAAAAAAGGTTCGTTTTATTTCTTTTTTATCTTTCATTTATTCTTTTTTCTTTATATCTCTTTCTCTCTCTCTCTCTCTTTCAACAGTTAAAATTCGTCTACAAGTTGAGGTATATTCGTAAAAGAATTGGACTTGGTTGGTTTCGTGCAAAGAGTGCTTATTATTGGCTCGTTAAGACGATGAAATAGAGTTATTTCAAACAAAAAAGAAATATAACAGTGGGAAAGAAATATATGTACATATGCATATGTTGTATGTTCGTGTAGGTGTATGTCTCTGGTGAATGAATAAAAGAATAAGCAATTAGAATATTAATTGAAACATTGATCATACGATATGATAAGTTATTAAATTATAGATTTAATATTACATTATTGTTATAATTCGATTACAATTTCAAGAGTATACACATATATTATAGTTAATTTTATATATTTCATATTTTTGTTAGATTTAAATAATTTTGCAATTGATAAAATTTCGATCAATGTATGATAAGTTAGGTGGTAATAGATTTGATATTATTGTTATGTTTATTTGATTATAATTAAATAGTTTTTTAAATGTACACGCATAATAATAATAATATTTATTTAATAATAAATTAAATAATAAATTTATATATTATATATAATATTTAATAATAATATTTATTTTTAATAATATATAATAATAATAATATTTAATTATCAATTTAATGAAAATATTATTACATAGTATACTGTTGTAATTTTTATTTATATGTAAGTGCAAAATACTAACGTCAATTAATTATTTATAATATGTAATAAAAAATACAGGAAATTATTATAATTACATGAAAAAATGTTATAAGCAGATAACACATATGTTTCATCTTATATATGTGTTTGTACGTACCTATATATATATATATATATATATATATATATATATATATATATATATGTTGATTAAAATATTATTGCACAGTATACTTTTGTAATTTTTATTTACACGTAAATACAAAATATTTACGTCAATTATTTAATCATAATATGCATATATATAATAAAAAATACGATATTATTATAATTACATGAAAAAATATTATAAGTAGATAATACATATATTTTTTATCTTATATAAGTATTTGTACATACATATATGTATTCAAAAGAGAAATAGAAAAAAAAGAAAGAACTTTTTTTTTCAACCAATTTCGATCGTCGACACTTTCGTTTCCCAGAGAGATTTCAATTTGAAATAGGAACGAGTGTCCGCCAAACGAATTCCCTCTTGCTGCTGATTGCATGCACACACGTTGGGTTGCTGCTGCTACTGCTACTGCAGCTACTACTGCTTATCGTTCGGGAAGCAAGTAGATATACACATGCGTATAACCAATATATATATATATATATATATATACACGTACACATTAACATACACATATATCTTTTACATGGTTATATGTACATGTATTTGTATATAAATTAACCTATATATGCATATGTATATATTAACTTATATATGTATTCTGCGTAGTGAGGAGTAGGAAAGAGAGAGAGAGAGAGAGAGAGAGAGAGAGAGAGTGTGTGTGTATATGTATACCACCACAACAGTGTGTGGAACGTTGAGAGAGAGTACAAACGGCTGAAAGCGAAACGTAAACAAACAGGTAGCTCTTTATCCAAACCAAATAGTGAAAGAGAGTGAGAGAGAGAGAGAGAGAGAGAGAGAATGAGTAAAACTGTGCGACGTGTTTGTTGCAAAACTTTCTTCCCTTTCTTTGTTATCTACATTAAATATCGTCCTTTTATTTAGTTTTCTTTTCTTTCATCGTTTTCCCTTTCGTTGTATTATTTTGTTTACCCCTCTTCCTACACCTCTCCATCCCCAACTTCCGAACCACTCATCCACCAATATCGTGCTAATCTTCCTTTTTTTTTTTTATTTATTTATTTATTTATTTTTTTTTTTTTTAGGAAAGAAATTAATTTATCCTCTTTTTTTCATTCTCGTTTTCGTTCTCTCGTTCCTCGTTTTTGTTTTTTTTTTCGAATTAAAATTCGATAAATTGTTGATCAATATTACTGTGACAATCAAATTGTGGAAAATGAAATAAAAAAAAGATATTTTCTTTTGGGCTTCTTTTTTTGTTTGTTTGTTTTTTTTTTTTGATGGAATATAGTTTGAAAAAAAGAAATGGTTTTTCATCAAACGTTCTTTGATTTGTTTTTCTAATTTATCGAGGATCTAAGTTGGAAAGTAATTTTTTTTTGAAAAATACTATCAAAGAATCATATTTGTTTATAATTGAAACAAAAGTTAAGAAAAGTGTTTCTTCGAGTTCATTCGAAAACTTGATATAACAATAATATTTGTAAATATTGATATCACAAAAATTCGATGGTATTAATCGAATTTAAGGTGGAAAATAATTAAAAAAAAAAAAAATGTGAAGTATATAACGTGATATGTTACGAAAATAATTTTTTTTTTTTAGAAAAATACTATTATAGTGATGTAGTAGAATATCAAAAAAAAAAAGAAGAAAAAAAGAAAAAGAAATGAAAAATACGATGATTCATAAGAATCCAATAGCATGCTCGTTTACTTGCAGATATGCACCGTTCGTTCTTTCGTTCGACTACTTCACCTTGACTATTATTACTACCACTACTACTACTGTTACTACTACTACTACTACTACTATTACTACTGCTAGTAATTAGAAAGCCTACCCAGTAGATTGACATGAAATCGGCGGGTTTGCTTTGTAACTATAGTAGCAGAAACGACGACGTCTCTGTCATCTGGGTTGACGCCATGTGCCTGACGCAAACTTGTTTTCATTCTCAGTTTGTGCATTCAAGAACAATCCGCTCCACACGTTGACTTTTTGCATGCATGTTGTTTAAATAAAATATTGAGAAACAAAGAAAAGAAAAGAAAAGAAAGAATGAAATTAAAAATTAATAATTATTAATATATATTGATAAATTGTTCAATTTCATTTGTATAATGTGCAATACGATATAAAATACGAAATACTAATTTAATAATAAATATATAATTAACCTAAATAATACAATAATCACCAATACCTTATACATGTTATGTAAATAAGGTATTAAAAAAGAAGTAACAACACAAAAAATTTATATAAAATAATGTATTAAATATTCATTATTATATTTTATAATCAACTTGGATATGGTCATACAAATAATTAAATTTGAATTTACATATTTACAAATATAATTCGTATTAAATTTTAACAAAAATAATTATCTAAGAGAGCACAAATTTTCCATATAATTATCACGTTGAACGCCACGCGAATTCTTAAAGAAATTCCTGTCAGGCCACAGGTGTTACTTTGTATTGAAAAAATAGTTAAACGTGTCAGTCACCTGTGACAGACGTGGCCTAAATGGAAAGTCTAGTGTCAGTCACCGATGGCTGACGTGGCGCTAAACGTGTTATACACAGAAAGAAAGAAAGAAAGAAAGATAGAAAGAGATGAAAAGAAATACGAGAAGACAACGATCAGCCGTGAACTTGTCGGAGTCTCGAGGCGGATCGGGTTAGTAGTTTTATAAAGAAAATCAGAAAGGTGCGTAAAGACTAATGTACTTACAAGCTGGGAGGCCTGAAGTTGCAATGGAAGTGGTCGGTGCCAGTGAAAGGAAGGCACGAGAATAAGTATAGTGAGTAAGAATGACCGAGAGACTTGTGCTAAACAAAGACAGGTTCAACGAGAAGGAGTGAGAAAGAAATTGACATAAAAAAAAAATGGAAAAAAAAATATATAGAAAAAAATTTCAGAGAAAAAGAGAGAAAGAAAAAAACATAAAGAAGAATAGAAGAAGGAAGAAAGGATGGAATGGAAACCTGCTTACGCATACACTAAAAAAGAGAAAGAGAAAGAGAGAAAGAGAAAGAGAGAAAGAGAGAAAGAGAAGAAGAAGTGGATCATCGTCACGCTGTCTGGCATCCGCGTGCTACTACCTTTCGAAATGATCAATCTTCTGTGCTTTTGTTACGGAAAGACGAGCATCAGTAACGTACATAGTAGATAAGTATAATACAATACATACTTATGTACTATGAAGAGTGGTAAATAAAAGGAAAAAAAAAAAAGAAAAATTAGAAATTAAGATCATCGATGCGATAAACTAATCTGTTCCTTTCCATGATCACGGATATTGGATTTGACTCAATAATATTTTTTGATATCTTCTATTTTATAGGTTATGTTTTTTATTTTTTTTTTTTAATAATTTCTTTTGCTTCTTTTATTTATTTATTTATTTATTTTTTATTTTTTATCATAAACTTAATATTACGACTTGTTTAGAAAAATTATTATATTCCTTATATATATATTATATATTAGGGAAACCGAGAAGTAATGGCGTCGTTACTACGCATGTCAAATTACTTATAATATTTTAAATCGAAAAACCAATTTTGATGATTTTTATCGTTACGATATTAAAAATTTGCACACCAATGTGATAGAACAATGTTGTTGATAACGTGGTTAATTAATTAAATTAATTAATTAAATTATTAATAAATAATAATAAAAACTTGCTTGAAAGATTTATTTGTTTGAATTTTGAGGTTAAAAAGCGACAATTACTTTTCGGTCCACCTAATATAATAAAAATATATATAAAAAAAATATAATAAAAATATTGTAGCTGTTAAAAATATCTTTGTTTGTTATTGAAACTTATTTAAGAGAAAAAACCAAAACAATTAGAATATGTCGTTGTTAAAATTCATTAACATAATATATAAAGTTACTAATTAAGTTCATTTGCAAAATAATTCTTTTTTCTTTCTTTCCTGTTTAACATAATTTCTTTCTTTTTTTTTCTTGTTAGATTTTTATAATTAAAATCAATGAGAATTCTTCATAAATTATTAAAAAAAAAAAAAAAAAAAAAAAAACTTGGATCTCCAATGTTTGGTTAATTCTCTATCAATCTATAAGAAAGATTATAAAATATTTTCTCCGTTAAAATTTATAATCGATATCAAAATATTATTAATAAAGTTCATTTTCAATCAAAATATTCACAGATAAAACATCTTTTTTTTTCTTTTCTATCAAATCATTTGGATTTTTATCAATCAGTAAAATATGTATTAAAATTAAACGCAGATTTTCTTGTTTTCTTTTTTTTTTCTCGAAAAAAGGAAAAAGAGAAAGAGAGAGAAAGAATGAAACAGAGATAGCGTAACGAAGGTAGTCGTTTAAACGTTAATTCGTAGTGGGTGGTCGTTTTCTCTCGATCACCACCCTTGATGATACCTTCATCCTCTCGTCCTTTCTCTCATGTCTCATTTCGCGTAACAGACTTCTCCTTCTCATTCTCTCACTCCTTCTCTCTCTCTCTCTTTCTCTCTTCTTCATTCTCTCTTTTTTTTTTTTTTTAATCTTTTCTTTCTGCTCTTCCTCGGTATTTATCTCCATTCGTGATGGCGCGCACGCTCGATGAACCATCATGAGTTTAGTATAGACGCTAAGGTTTTCCAAGTCCTACCAACCTGCGCACCAGTTCACTTCTTCTATCTCTTTCTCTCTCTCTCTCTCTCTCTTACACACTCATTCACTCGCTCATTCATTCACCCCCTCCCCCTCACTCTTTCTCTTTGACTCACTCATTTATTTTCATTTTCTGACTCTTTCTAACCATGAACAGAGAGTATCGTTTATCTTTCTTTAACGTTCTTCAAGCATCTTCTTGCTACCATCGTTTGTGCGTAGCCGATCCATCCGTCCGTCCCATCCGTCTCGTCCGTCCAGCAGCAATTTCCTTAACTTTGCGGAACCACGAGAGCGCTCAGCTCGAACAGGTTTTTCGCAAATCGATTCGTTTCGGACTCTCTAGCGGATTCAGTAACCTTCGAACGTATCGGACCATTTTCTCGAGAAACCCGGACCCGTTTGAGGTATCTCGATCCGATTCGAATCGGTTCCTCTTCTTCACCCTTCTCCAACACCCCTCTCTTACCACCCTTTCTACCCTTTCACTCTTCCTTCCTTCCTTCCTTCGTTACTTACTCATCTTTCTTTTTTTCTACTTTTACTTTTATCGATAAGGCTTTCGATCAGGGTGGACAGACGATTATGTCAAATACTCTTGTTTCTTTATTTAAAACAAATTATATATATATATACTTATACTAAGATGTTCCGGCCATTTGTTGACGTGTTTTTTTTTTTATAAAACATTGATTTAATATAATTCTAAATTATTTATTGTAGTCAAATTAATATTCACTAATAATTTCTGGGAATTCAAATAAGGTATAAGACAACATAAAATTTTATTATATATAATATATAATATATAAATAACAACATAAAATAATACCACAATTAGAATGGAATATATAAAATAATAATAAACGAAAAAACAGAAAAAGTAAGGTTATGTAATATGTAAATTGAAATAATTGAATTGTGATACAGCACCATCTATTGAAAACTTATAGTACTTAAAAACCTACATAACCTCTAAATAACTAATCCTTAAATTAGCAATAAAAAAATAAAAATTATCCTATGTACTAAAAAATTATTATATCTATGTGTAAATGAATTTCTACGATTTTAAATTATACAAAGTTGAAATGATTCTTTAACGTGTTTCGATGATATCGCAAAAGAAATTTTAAGATAGACATTGTCTTTTGATAATTTTTTTTGAGATTGGAAGAATCGATGTAAGACAAGGATGAATGAATGAAAGAAGGAAGAGAAAAGAAAAGATGGTGTAAAACAAGGTAAAAATTGTCTGGTAGGTGGGGTTGAACGAAAGCCTCCCTGAAACGACGACCGTCCAGTTTTTGTCAACTTTCAGAACGCAAAAATAATGTTACGTTAAGACAGACAGAAGGTGTGGCAAGAAAACGACATGTTCAACATATCATGCTTCTTTTATATACCGATAATAATTATAATAATCTTATGAATGAGAAATTACGAGTGAAAAACAGCTTTTAATAAAATGAAAAAGAAAAAGAGGGAGACACCTGCAAAAGAATATAAATTAATAATTCAGATACAGTGTAAGGTTATTTGAAAACAACTATGAACAGTTTTTATTTTTTTTATTTATAAATTATCTTCATAAATGATCAACACAAAAAAATCTAATTATTATATTTTACATTTAATATTATATTGCATTAAATAGAGTGTTAAGTTGTTTAGAAAAATAATGAATAGTTTTTATGAATTATTGTACAAAATATAATGAAATGAAATAGTGAGAAAGAGATGATAATAGAATTAGATATAACAAAATAATAATCATTATATACTTTACATTGAATTAAGTATAGTGTAAAATTGTTTGAATAAAATCATTCACGATGTCTAGAAAATTATTCTAATAAATAATAAAATACATCAAATATAAAATATTAACTTACGAAGATAAAGTAATTCGATAAAAAAAAAAAAAAACACATCTATAAATTTTTCAATAAATTATTTAATTAAATAATGAAAAAAGAAAAATATAACGTTAAAAGGATAGAAATAGAGAAGAAAGGATGATAATAAAACTGACGATAATTTCTTATTTCTAGTAAACTTTGCCAACGTGGAAGAGTTTTCCCTGTGGAAAATGTCACCTGTGCGATACCCACTTTCTCACAGTGTCTTTTCCTTTCTGACTATGAACTCGACACGAGCGAGAGTTGTCAGGTTCAACATTTTACTTCAACACAATGTAAATAGATTTTTCTTATTTGTTTTTAGACAAGGTAACTTATATACGTATTGTGCTAGCAACGTTTAATACAAATCAAATTTTAATAGGTAAGCTTTGTTTTTATATTCTTTTCTTTTTTTACCAATTTTCGTGTACGATATCTCTGATTTGAACTATTATATAAAATCATACGGTACGTACATATATACATGTATGTAATAATATGTATGCGTGTGTAACGAAGAAAATAAAATAATTCATTAAATTTGTTTTTCATATAACATTCTTCAAAATCTATGATAGTAAATAAATGTTTATTGTTACTTAGAGAGACAAGTAATATGAAAGGTAAGTTAGAAAATGATCGAGATAAGGATCGTTAAATGAATCTTTTAAGAAAGATATTTGAATTTATAAGTCATGAAACTGCTCATAAATAAAAGATAAATAACTAATATGCGTTGGTTATGCGTGAGGTAAGTTGAGGTATTGGTTTTTTTTTTCAACGGTAAGTAATTTATTTGTGTGTACGATGAAAACGATAAGAGAAAGAGAAAGAGAGAAAGAGAAATAGAAATAGAGAAAAAGAAAGATGGTAGACGTTAGAGAGCTGCGTGAGTTTTATTACCATTGCGAAATAAGGTAAATGAATAGGACCTATTTGCGGGTCTCGGAAGCATCGGAGAAGGCAGACCGAGCTTCGATCGCGTGTTTAGTTAGAATGCAGAGATCCTGCGAGGGCGAACGAGGCCGAGTTCTGCGTGCTCGAAGGACGCGACCGTTAGGTTAGGTATTAAACTGCGTTGGATAGGATAAAACGAGCGAGAAGCTACACGGGAGAGTTTCTTTACTCACGCCAGAAGGCCACAAACACAGAAAAACTCACACATTAACGTGTGTGTGTGTGTGTGAGAGAGAGAGAGAGATATCACAAAATATCCTTTTCAAAATTTTAATCTTATCTATCATTTTATATTATTATTTATTATTTATTTTTTATATTTATTACCTCGTTATTTTATGTTGTTTTAATTTTATTTTATTTTATACAAATAGAATATTTTTTAATTTATTTTTATGATATTATATGTACAACATATATACTATATTACAATTATATATTACAATGTTATATGTATCATAATATTATACCGTTTTATCGGAAAACATCTTATTATTTCTATTCGCTTCGTTACGTACGCATATTTTATACATTAAAACGATCATTATCTTGACACTAATAAACGTATCTGTCTTATCAATCTATTTATTTATCTATAAATGTATCTATTTATTTATTTACCCATTAATTTTATTAACGTTTAATAATTCTTCGTATCTTTCGTAAAATATGTGTGCTTTATGCTGTTTTGATTTTTAAAAAAATGACACATTTTTCGATTAATCTCACTTAAGATTATTCAAAGTAAAATAATAGATAGATAGATAGATAGATAGATCTTTCTCTTTCTTTCTTTTTTTCTTTACTAGCCCTCCGCGCTAATCTATTAATACCCAACTAGATCGTGCAAAGTAGGTATTACGCGGGCCCGACCTCGAATGAAATTTTAACCGCTCCTATCGGACGCTTTAAGTAGACGTCCGTGTTGGATAAACTGCATGTAACGACACGCACACGCGCCCACTACATGAGAGAAAGAGAGAGAGAGAGAGAGAAAGAGAGAAAGAGAGAAAGAGAGATCTGTGTTTTGCATGGCGCAAGTGGTGTGGTCTTGCTCGATATTGATTCTACGTGTTTATGGAACGTACTCGGCTAAATATTTCGCCCGCTTTTGCTCGTCCACCAGAGCACCAACCACCAACCACTACCACCACCACCACCAACACCACCACTACCATCATCACCACTAACACCACCAGCACCAATACTACTACTACTACCATCATTGCTGCAACATTTTTTAGCCCACTTTCCTACCGTGCACTTATATGCGTTGAATTTTCTCTCTCTCTCTCTTTCTCTCTCTTTCTCTCCTCTCTTTATCTATCTCTCACTATATCGTTCTTTCCGCTTTTCAACATTTATTCGGAAGCAAACATCGTACTGCTGCTTCTGCTTCTGCTTCTGCTGCTGCTGCTGTTGCTGTTGCTGCTTTCCCCCGTACGTTTGCATTCTCCATACGCATTCATACTAATTCGATCTCATTGAATTTTCGACTAGAAATTTACGAAATCTCTGCTACGTGTCTCTCTCCCGTTTTTTTTTTTTTTTTTAAAGAGGGAAAAGAAGAAAAGAAAATAAGCAAAAAAGGACATTATAAAAAGGACGAGATACAAACGTTTTTATTCCTTTCTTCTTCTTCTTCTTCTTCTTATTTTTCTCTTTCTTTTTCTTTTAACTTGAAAAAAGTTCATTTAGAATAATTTCCTTACATTTTCTTATTCAAGAATTTCATTCCTTTCATTTATAAACATTTTTATGTAAGCCTTATTTAAATAATCATAATATCTCGTAGTAAGTCGATAGAATATTTTTTAAATTTAAAACACGCGATGCAAAAGATATAAAAAGAAGAAAAACAATAATATCAACGTTTATGTTAACACAACAAGTTTTATTTCATAAGGATAAGATTATTAATCCTTAGGTTACATTTGACGTATCAATTCGTCATTGAAACTAAGACAACGATTTAATTATAGTTCATTCTGATTTTTATTTCAAAGTAATGCGCGTAATTTTTATATTATTATAATTAATTATTATTATATTATAATATTTCAAAATAATTTTCAAATAAATGTGTACCCAAAGGGTTAATCGAATATTTTCATTGTATATTACGAGACACCCTGTAGGCATATATGAATACGTATACGTATATATGTATATAAATCGAAAAGAACAAAAAAAAAAAAAGGAAAAAAAAAGAAATAAAAGAAAAAGAAAAGGGACGCACTTACTCACGCATGCAGTTGCTCTGCTGCGAAAGAGAACGAAACCACCGTGCGCACAGTTGTGGTATAGCGCACGCAACATTAGCTATTCAAACGCAACCTGGGGAGCCTTCGAAAACGTGACTTTGAGAGGAAGAAAGACCGACTGATTGTGAGATACAAACAGAAAAAGAAGACCAAACGGACAGACACAGAAAGACAGAAAGAAGACAGACAGAAAGAGAGTATAACAGAACATTAGAAAGAGAGTAAAACAGAAAATTCAAGTGAGACAGATAGAAACAGAAAAAGAGAGAGAAATGTAAAATGAGAGAGAAAGAACCAAGTATGCCTGTTTTTGTCTATCTGTCCTAAGTTTCTGTCCCTTTCTCACCCTCTATACGTGCGTGTGTATTTCTGTCTCTCTTACTCTTCTTCTGTATATGTGTGTGCGTGTATATTTCTGTCTCTGTCTTTTATTTTTCGTTTTAAAAGCAAGTTCCATCTTGGTTCCCTCGGGCCAACCGAATATTCAGACTGTCCTTAAATATTCTTCGCCCTTTCTGCCCTTTCCAACGACTCCTCATCCTCGTCATCGTCCTTTCCCTTTTTCTCCTCTCGTCGTCGTCGTTTGTACCTTCCATGCGAACACTTAACACTCCAGAACCTTCTCTCTCTCTCTCTCTCTTTTCTTTTTTTTTCTTTTTCTTTTTTCTCATTAATCTTCACTTTAATGTACCCATTCCTTTGATCTAGTCGATTATAAATTGAATCTCTGTGTCTATTCATTAATATCAATTTAATCCTTGGAATATTTTCTTTGATCGTTGAAGTGACGATTATCGAAAGATTTGAAATGTTCTTGTAATTATTTTTCTTTTTTTCTTTTTTCTTTCTTTTTCTTTTCTCCCTATTTAAATTAACATCTCACTTCTCTACGTGATATCGTAATAATTATTGAGAATATTCGTGAATCTTTATCAATAATAATTTAATATAATATGTTCCGATATTAATATTAACATTTAATCGAAATTCATTAAATTATTTATATGTTCAAGATTTACAAAATTATAGTCGATTTTTTGAACATTTCTAGTAATCTTTAAAATAATTAATGAAAAATATTTGAAATAATTTCTAATTATTACAAATCTAATAAATAATTTCTATGAATTTAAATTAAATAATTATAACATATAAATGTACCCACATAATTGTGAAAGTGACCTAACATAAATCAAAATAGAAAAAAAAAATGAGTTTATCAGTTATTTCACATACCACATTATTTGAAACTAAATTAATTCAACAAAAAATCTTCAAAAAATAATAAAAAAAAAAAAAAAAAAACAGATAAAAAGAAACACAAGTAACGAAAAGGTAAATTGACTGCAAATATGTTGAATAAGATTTCTCAAAAGTGCACTCTCTACATTATTTTATAGTAAACATCACAATGATTTGTATTTTTTTTTTGTTTAAACAAAATAATATCTCACAAAGAAGAATAGGAAGAATAAGAAGAAGATCCGATGATATATAGGTGGTATTTCGAATGAGACCAAAGAGAGTTAGCTGCTCCTGGTACTCCGTGACACGATCTTCTTGCTCTTATAAAAAAGAAAGAGAAAGAGAAAAACAGTCAAGAGAGAAAGAGAGAGAGAGAAATAAAGAAAAAAAAAACTGAGAAAAAAGGAGAATTCGTAGCCGCGTTGCTTCTGCACGCTCGATTAAACGTGCATTCACGATCGATCAAAGGTCGATCGAAGTCGACCACGAACTGAAAACAGTAGTAGTCACGAGAGGAGGCCCCGGGAACTATTTGTTCGACTCTGTAAATACCTGCTGCCTGCGGAACCTACGTCGGTAGGCACCAGGAGGAGGCTCGCATCGTTTCGCACACGATCGACGATTTCCATCTATTCCATCTTTGTATATGTATATATATATGTGTGTGTGTGTGTACTTCTTTATGTGTTACATCTTATATCTTTCTTTCCAATACTTTCGTAAAAAAAGAAAAAATCCCTCACATTTATTCCTTTACATATCCTCTCATATAACATACATACGTGTATATAACTGTGTGTGTGTGTATATGAAAAAATACCTAGCTTAAATATATTCAAATCTATACATATGTGTGTATACCTTTGAATACTTAAATAATAAAAATTAAATATCTTTTAATATATATCTGCTTTTGTGTATGTGTGTTTACCTCTTAAATTGTGTTTTCTTGTATCTTTCATTCTAATACTTTTATAAAAAAAAAATCCCACATTTATACCCTATTATATCTTCACATATAACATACGTGTTTATATATACTATTACTATATTACTACAAATATACATTGATATGTATATAGATTTACATGCATTTACATAGATACATTACATTAAGTTATAATACATGCATATGTAAACTCACATGCATTTATATAAATAAATACATAAGACATTGATACATGTATGTATAGACTTAAATACATATATACATAGATGAACTTACGTATACGTACGCAGATAAATATATGGTCTTACTTGTATACATATATGAATTGGCACCTATATATATATATACATAGATAAATACATAGGTTAACATATATATACATAGATTTACATGCGTGCGTCCATATAAATGTACATATACCTGTATGTGGTAGAGAAATATGTAAGGTGGAAGGTAGAATTTAAGCGTAGATTTTTCCTCAACTCTGAAAACAACCCATCTATGTATGTGGTATGGTAGGGTGTTATTGGTATATGTGTGTGTGTGTGTGTGTATGTAGTGTCAGAGGTGGTACCGGTGTTGTACATCGCGCCAATTTTCAGAGATTATCGCCGCGAGAGACCGTGCGAACGAACCTTTCCTTTTCCACGCGGAAAATATACGACGATACACGAATATCTACGAAAGGATAAAGCTTACTTGCTAAAAGCGTCTTATGTTAGATCTTAACGGACTCTAAGCTTACTTTTAACTCGAACTATAATAATATGATATATCTATTAAATAAAATATTCTTTATCGATTAATTATATTATCTGATAAAAATTCGCAGAAAAAGAAATGAAGAATAACAAAATTGATGAAGGAACTTATTACCCCTAAAATGTAATGTATTATTTGTTGTATGTTGTTGTATGTGATATATGTTTATGTTAATCAAATAAGAGTAAATATTAGTAATAAAATTGTCAATTTTATAAAATAAACCTATCTTTTTCATCCAATATCTTATCAGTGCAATTTACTCTGTGATTGACGAGTATACTCGTCATAGCTCGATTCTAGCGACACAAAACGGTGCGCACTCTCAAACGGGACACCACAGTTAACTAATTAAACGTAAAAAAAAAAAGACAAAAAAAAATAAATTGAATAATATTAATCGTTAGTAACGATTAACGATGACGATAGAAATGAAAAATAGAAAATTTGTGAATATCATACTTGAGAAAAAGAAAAAAATATAAAAAGAGAAAGAGAGAGAGAAAAAGAGAGAGAGATAAGAAAAGAGAGAAGAAGGAAAAAAGGGTATGAGAATTCCGTAGGGACGTTTAACGTGCTCGAAAATGACCCTAGGGATGCGACGTATTCGTTCGCGAGAAAAAGTAAGAGAGAAAGAGAAAGAGAAAGAGATAGTAAAACAGAGTTGAATGTGGGGGAAAAGGGTGGATAGGAGGGGGGGCGAGTAGAGGACGATAAAACGAGGATGGAAAACGCGCGTTAGAATTCGGGGATGGAAAAGAGAGAGAGAGAGAGAGAGAGAAAAAGTGTGGTACAAGTTTGAAGAGAAAGAAAGAGACAGAAAGAGTGAGAGTGAGCGAAAGATGGGATAGATGAGGGGGGGGTGGGAGGCCAGAGAGAATGAGATAAAAAATAACGTGCGAGAGAAAGAGAAAGAGAGAATGAGAGAGAGTAGTCTAGTCGACGAGGACGATAAAAAATTTATTCGGCGATTCGCCGCCGATGCCGATGGCGTCGTGGCCATGTGAAAAAAAAAAGGGAAGAAGAAACGGTTAGGTAAAAGAGAAAAAGAAAAAAAGAGAAATAACCATAGAAGAAGTAGAAGAAAAAGAAAGAAGAATAATAAAAAGGTGGTTTAAAAGTAAAAAAAAAAAAAAAAAAAAAAAAGAAAAAGAAAAACTAAAGTGAGAGATGGAAGAGTAAAAGAGAGAAAGATAGAATAAGAGATGTGGTAGGGGTTAGGTGGGGAGTGTGGGAGGGGAGAGAGCGGGCTATCGTTTAGCGAAAGTACCGAAAAATGCGAGAGGTAAAAATTCATAAAGAGAGAAAGCGAAAAAATGTGTGTGAGAGAGAGAGAGAATAGGTGAGAGAGAGAGAGAGAGAGAGAGAGAGAGAGAGAGAGAGAGAGAGAAAAAAGAAGAAAACAGAGTCGTTGACGATGTGATGGTAATTAGAATTCTAATTCGTTTGGAAAAGATGAGCTTTTTAACCATGGCGAATTATAGACTCTTTTGGTGTTCACTGTTATAGCTATCAGTGGTATTATATCGATAAATAAAAATATTATTTCTAACACATTTTCTAACACATCTTCACATACACATATACACACGATATATGAATACGCATATGTATATGATTTTTATACCACAGGTAGACTATTCGCATGTTCCAGTATTTTTCCTTACCATCAATGAAGATCTTTATCGTTTAGTGTGCTGTTGCTGCGTTTGTTTGTTTTTTTTTTTTGCTGTTTTCTTCTTTTTTTATAGACTCTACGTTGTGCATTTTCTCGGAACGATGCAAACTGCGGTTTGGAGTATTCAAGGAGACGGATTGATGAATGACTTTGGTTCCGACTATGCGAATCATAATTGTGTGGTATATTTGTGGATTTAACGATACCGCTTTACTTTATTTTTTTTCATATTTATTTTTTTATTTCTTTCTTGGTATTTTATATGTTACAATTAAGGGTAAATTGTTTTGTTAGAATGTCGTATATTTTATAGGGTTAACTTTTTAATAGATTTCTTTTTAAGGATTCATAATATGTGTTAAAACTATTTCAATTTATTCAGAAATGAAATACCAAGAAAATATCGATTAATGCAATCGATCCTTGAACTAAATTCATGAACCGAAAAAAGAGGTCCATCATTTAAATACCGGATCAATATTAACATCATCGTAATATTTTAAATGATTATAATTAATAATAATTAAATATTATATTAAAGATGATATAATAATCAACAGTAGTTCCCCAAAAGTGGTATATACATATTTACGTGTATGTGTACGTTTAGGTTTATGTTTCTATATATATATCCTATACGTATTCCTTCCTGTTGAACGAGAGTTGGGGGCAAAGTAGCGGAGGTATAGTAAAGCCACTTCCGGCGAAGATAAGATCACGATTCGCTGTTAGGATCAGCAGCAATTAGCAATCACGCATACATTCCGTAACGATCTTGCGTAACACGAAGGAAAAGATTCGCATCGTATGGACGAGGGACGTCCCGTTCGAACAACGTCATCGTTCTAATCGTCATCATCGTCATCAGCATCATCATGTTTAACTAAATTTAATCTAGATCAAGAAGATTTTTTCAAATGTTGTCCTTAGAATTAAAAATGAACAACGCGAATGCATTTGCAATTTTGTTTGCTGAACTGTCTATCTTTACCATCAAATATAAATAAATTTAAATTTATTTTTAAATAATATTGGGGACAAACGAAACGAGGATATTGAGAGTAAAAATAAGGAAAAGAAAAGAAAGATTATTTTAAAATAAAATAATAAAAATATTAACGAGCATAATGATAATAATATTGTATCAATTTATTCAGACAAAAATATTGACATTAATTTAATGAACCGAATTATTAAATATTCTTATACCCCCAATATCAATCTATTAGAAAATAAAATATATTTCTATAATATAATAAAAATATTATTATATAAATATTAAAATATATATATATATATATATATAATAATAATATTAATAAATATATTATTTCTATATACCAAGATAAACAATCTTAAAAATATCGATATTAATTATTGATACGATCCTTGATTTTAAACTAATTGAAAAAAGAAAAGAATAAACAAAAATATATTCACTCGTAAGAATAATAAAAAATTGGAAAAAAGATAGAACACTCGTGCATTATCATAACGAGGATGCTACATTGTTGCACTCGCGAACTAGACGTCTTTATTTTTTGTTTTTTTTTTTGTCGTTGTTGTTGTTTTCATCTTCATTCGTTCGTTCGTTCGTTCATTCGCGTACACATCATCTTCTTTTTAACCAAGTAAATTACATAGCAAAATGTAAGAAAAGATACTACTGCAACCTGCTTATCATTATCCTCAAACTGCTATCACCGTTGCAACAAGGCTTTACGTAAATCGCGGATTAATTAGTCTCGCTCGCTTGCTCACTCTTGCATTCGAAATATATATATATATAAAGATTGTCTCGCATATAATAAATAGATGTGTATATAAGTGTTTGTAATAAAGAAAAAAAAAAGAAATAAAAAAGAAATAAAATAGTAAAAAAAAAGATATAAGACAAGAAAACAAAAACTCACGCAAGATTCATCTTACAATCACGCACGTCTCATCAATTTCATTCTTTGTCTCTTGTTCCTTTTTTTTTCCATTTGTATCCTATTTTATTCCTTTTTTTTTTTTATATTCTTGCTTCTTCTTATTCAATTTTTTTTACGCTTTTTGTACATTTAAATTACACATCTCAAGCATTATTTATTGACTTTTGCATTTTAATGTTTTTCTTTTTCTTTTTTTTTTTTTTTTTATATATCATCCTTGTGTAGATATAAAGACGTAAGATAAATCTTGGATTAACGCACGAACAAAGTTATTTCTACTCGATTCCAATATGCTTTAAAAAAAAAAAAAAGAAGAATAAAAAAATGTAAGACATTAGAGATCTTTTATGATTTTTAAATGAATTTTTTAAAAATACAATGTAACCTTTTTTTTCTTCTTTTTTTTAATTGCTCGATTTGTTACGGGGAAGAAAAAATTATTTCTATAAGAACAATGTAAATTGATAACGTGAAATTATTTCGTTATAGGTGCTTTCATTAAAGAACAAACGTGAATAATAATAATCGTCAATTGACAATAAAATCCTTGATGTCAAATGACAATAAAGATGATGTCAATAACGATGATAATAAAGTTGACGAGGATTAAGATTAATGTAAGATTTGTAAAGTTTTTCGGATTGGTTTTGCTTTTTTTTTTCTTCTTCTTTTTCTGTTTTTTTTTTTTTTTTTTTTTTTTTTTTAACGATTGATAATACGCACGGTCTCTCCATCTTTATTGCATAATGGCACCGACGTTCTTTTCTTGCATAACGACGAAAAATTATGCAATGTTTTGCGTTCTGGTAATAACGCGAATAACATAGGGCTTTTATTCGTCTTCGCGAGAGGTTTTTGATTTTGATAAAAATATCCTTCGACGATTCGAAATTTAAATAAAGTTATTTATTTATTTCGATTAATAATAAAAAATAAATGGCAAATGTTATATATATATATAAATTAAATAAACAAAAAGGTATTTAACATAATTGTGAATATATGGTGATAAATTGAGTTGTCAAAATAACGTGCTGTGTGTTACTTCTATCATTACGAGATTATTAAAAATTGTATTTTAATTATTTAATAATTATAATTATTTAGTAATTATTTGTGATGTTTAATTTATTAACGTATCAACAATAATTCTATGTATTTTGTATTTTGCATTATACTTTTTCTCTTTCTCTCACATACATACTTTAATCTCATTTTACTATTTTTAAATATTTTTTTTAAAGTAGTAGAGATATTTTAGTGTTTAATAATTGGTATAGATAATTTTAATATTTTTTATCTAAATATAGTTATTAATATTGAAATATATTTGTTTCACATTAATATTTTCATAATTCTTATTTATAATCAAACAAATATAATTAATATTATTTAATAAAATTGTAGAGTATCCTATTAAATAAATAAAATGTGAATACAAATTTTTTAATATAATCTAAGAAAAAATTTGTGAAAACATATTTTTACAATAATAATTTAAAATTATAGATTGACCAATAAAAAGAAAATATTATTTCAGATTATGGTATCATTAGTAAAATAATTTACATATTTTTTAAATCGTACGATAAGAAATGTTTGAATAAAGTTGATTCATAATTATTATAAAACATAGAACCACGTGTTTTATCAAAGCAAAGAATACGCCAGTTTTTCCAGTTAACCTTGTCTTAACAGTTCTTTTAATAATTGGATTGACACGTGTCTCTGTTTTTTAGTTTTTTTTCTCCCTCTATCTCTTCTGCTTTATTTTCCTTCCTCGTTTCGTCGTTAGAAAATAAATAGAATGATAATAGAATGTTAACGACATCGAATGAATACTTTAGTTGATTGTCATCGTTTTTCAATTATGCGCGAACGTATAGTTGAGTAATGAATAATAAATGATAGAATGACAAGGTTTTTTTTTATCTGTTTTTATTATTTTACTTTTATAATAAAAAAAAAAAAAAAAAAAAAAAAAAAAACAATAAACGTATATAAAGAAATACAAGGAAAAACTTTGCAACTTTATTAATATATTTTAAGATATTATATATATTATAATATTAAGATATTATAATATATTATAATATATTTTAAAGATATTTTATTTTATTTTTTTATTAATATTTTTATTATTATTATTATATTAGTCATCAATTAAAATTTTCATTAGAATTTTTATTCAATTGTTACGATTAAAGAATGCCATAAACAAAATGACTTTGTAATCTCGGATACTTGGAAATATTGTAGATAGTTTAATTACTATCTAAGTACCTAATTACTTACTATGTTGAAGATATATTACACGTGCATGTAGAAGGAGATAGTTATATATTATACGGCACACCATAAAAGAAGGAAAAGCATTAGCCCGTAGAACTCATTCCGCTAATCTTACATGGACACGCATATCGTCGACTAGCTTTACTTGTCACAAATGTTACATGCCGTTCGTATGACATATACTTATCTACCTTGTTCAAGAAAAAAAAAAAAAATACAAATAAAAAGGAAAAGTAATTATACAAATAAAGATACGAAATAAATATATATACAAAAAAATATTTAAAATATAATAACAATATATTATATATAAAATTAATTATATAATAATTAATATACATTAATATATATATATATAATATATTTTTATAATAAATACATTCATAATTATATTATACATAATAAATTTATGTATTATATATTTATATATAAATATAATAATACATAAATATATAAATGTAAAGAATATATACAAAAGTATAAAAAAAATATAATAAATATAATAAAAAATATAAAAATATATAATAAATAAATAAATACAAAATATCAAAATTATAATGAAAATGAGATTAAGAAAAATAAGAAGAAGAAGAAGAAGGAAAATATATGAACCTTGTTAAATAAAATGTCCTACAAACAATTTAAAATCATCTCAAAAAAATATCGTATTTTATAAAACAAATAAATAAAAAATAAATAAATTAAGAATATACAAAATAAAATGTATAAAAAATATCAATAAAATATTTCATCCAACAAAATCAATAAAATATTGTTCATACGTGACATCACTACTTTTTATATCTTTAAAAAAGAAAATAAAAGTTTTTTTTTTTTTTAAATAATAAATGATTGAAATAATAAACAAAAAATGATATTAAAGATTAATACAAAGAAAAAGTAGTAGAAGTAAAAGAAGAAGAACAAGACTTTTAGCACCTTGTAAAATAAAAACTTTCATGAGCTATACGTATGTTACCTACATACGTATGGTTCATTTTATCGTCCTTCTTTTCTTTCATACTTATTTCCACGCATCGGAAACTCGGTAGAGTTAAAAGCATGCTTTTTCACTAACTGAAATGAAATGCAATAATATACTACGACTAGGTATATTGTCTCGAATCTAATCGAAAAAGTTATATCTTTCTTTTCGAATACTTTGTTAAAAAGATACACCTCACATAAACTTACACACGTGTTCTTACACACATATGTTTTCACGCGTTTGAAATACGTAACGTTACGTACATTATGCTGTATCTTTCTTTATATTTTTCTCATTTTATTTCATTTTATTTTATTTATTTCTTTTCTTGTCCAGGATCATCTCCAAGTCCTGGCAACGTTAATGGCGTGGCCACTTCGGATAGATAGAATCTACCTTCGTTCCTTTCCTCACCTTTCCTCACCTTACCTTTCCATTCCTCTTCTTCTTAGTCTTTATCTTAGTCTTTTTCTTATTCTTCTTCTTTTTCTTTACCAACGTGCGTGACAGAGAACCAACGCACGCACGCACGCATGCACGCATGCACGCATGCACGTATGCACGCACGCACGCACGCACGAATCGCTTCAGTCGAGTTAACGTCAGAAATCCTTCTTCTTCTTTTTCTTCTTTTATTTATTTATTTTTTTCCTTTTTATATATCTACTTATCCTCGTCTTTTCGATTTTTATGTTATACCACGAAGTTGAATTCGTTTGATCATTCCGCAATATTTGGCAGAAAAATTTCTCATAAATTTTTTTTTTTTTTTTTTTTTTTGAAAAAACAAAACAAATAAAAACACAAATATCTTATAAGTATACGTGTAATGTTTAAAGTAAAGTACAGGAACATCTGTACTTGATTTTTTATTTAACAACAAAAGGAAAACAAAATGATGTACCTTGCAGTAGTCACCCCTTTTTCAAAGTAAAACATTTTCTAATAATAAGTAAATATTTAAATAATTAAATAATGTTTGTAATTTACGCACACCCACTATATTATGTATGTGTATATAATTTATAAATGGATATGTTTAAAAAAAAAGAAAATAAATCTAAACATCGGAGAAGTTTTAAAGATGATTATAAACCGTTAACGAATCCAGCTTGGCATGTTAAAATTTAGGTTTTGCGGAGATATTGGCTCGGATATTGGCGGAAAATATTGAACATTAGTATCGATACTGTTAAGACCGAGAAGGAGGGAGGAAGGAAGGGAGGAGGGAGGGAGGGAGGGAAGGTAACGCGGGTGCACCAGCTCAATTAACTTTTATCCAGGTTGAGTTTTCCTCGTGTTAAACGATTATTCCTCGTTCGGTATTGATAAAGCCATGACTCATCCCTCTCTAATCTTATATTAAATTCGATCTCGATGACATAGATGAACTATATCGTTTTATAACTATAAATGCACAAACACATATATACGAATATATACAGGGTGATCTGTAACTGGTAGTACAAGCGAAAAGAGGGTGATTCTACATGAAAAAAATAAATCGAAAATAGAGAATAAAATGTTTTCGTTTGAGGCTTTGTTTTCGAGAAAATCGACTTTGAATTTTCGCAAAGTACGCGTGCACTTGATCATATCTCGTTATACCGGACCTACGAACTTTTCATATAAGAATAATCTATATACATATATAGGTTATTTCTGAAAAGTTCGTAGATTATTTCCGAAAAGTTAGTAGGGTATTTCCAAAAAGTTCGTAGGGTATTTCCGAAAAGTGAACGAGCCTCGGGAAAGAGCCTCCTTCACGAGGCTCGTTTACGAGCGGAATGCGAAATGCGGAATGCTGTGCGGTGTGGTGCGATGCGTTTCGGTGCGGTGCGGTGTGGTGCGGTGTGGCGCTGTGCACTCACACACTTATACAAAGCTTTGTAACCAGGAGTAGGGACTACGAATCATAGACCGATAATAGGAAAAACTGTGTAGCTATATTCTGTCTCATTCTCTCGCAGGCTCAGTCCTATATGTTCGTCTCTTTTTTCTTTTCTTATTTTGTATCGTGACCGTTTCATAGACGCCCGCCGCTCTGTTACATGGCCGTCTACCGCTGCGTTACATTTTTTGAAATCACATCCATTCTAAAGAAGTTTTCACTTAAAAAAAACCCCAATTTAAACAGGACAAAAATAACAATTAAAAAAATACTACACACACACAAACACATCCCTATGAAACGTTCACATTTATAAAAGATTCGCAAAGCGTTGCATTTTTGTTCTCGTCGTAGCAAAACTTCGGACATGTTTCACTGATTAGTGAGGATTAACGATCGGGCTCGGCTAAAAGCCAAAGTTCGCGTCATCATGTATTACATACAAATTTACAATTTTGGTATCTCTATTTATCTCTTCTTTATATTCTATTAAACCATCTTTCTCTCTCTTACTCTCTTTTCTTTGTTCGTAAACTTCCTTTGCTTTTTTTTTTCTTTCTCTCTCTCTCTCTCTCTCTCTGTCTCTTTTTAGAACGTTTACTTGAAGCTGCTGGGAAAAAGTCATGTTATTAAGCCACGGCAAAAGTCTTTCGTCCTTTTCTCCCCTATCCCTTTCCCTTACACCCGCCCCCCCCTCAAGCGTTTCTACACCCCGACCACTTTCTCGTCCACTGCTTCGTTTCTTTCATCTTTCTTTCTGTCTCTCTTTCTCCCTCTCTCTCTCTCTCTCTCTCTCTCTTTAACTCATTCGTTTTCTTACTTTATCTTTCATTCTTTCTCTCTCTCTCTCTCTCTTTGGACTTTCTGGACTCTCTGTCTTTGTCTTTCTTGTTCTTTGGTTCTTTTTCCAGCAGCCAAGAGTCGTTCTTCTCAACGAAGCTCCCTAGATTAGTTCATTATCCAGCACGGCGTGTCTTCTGTTTTTGCACGTCGTGGAAATAGATTTGTTGCAAGATCGACGGTGCGTTCTTTGCCAACACCGCCAAAGGGACCTGTGTGTTTAACTTATATACCCCTGCGTAACCATAGCTTATATACGTATACATGTACACTTATCTGTGATATATAATATAATTTATTCGTTATAATTTTCTAAAGAATTAACAGAATTATTTTTTTTCCAAGATATATGATATATATATATATATTATAAATATTTCATATTTAGTGTTTATATGTGTGCCTTCAGAAATGCATTTATACATAATATATCAAATGGAAGAGAATCAAAAACCTTTGATTCCATGATACATAATAAAGATCACAGAATAGTTATGAAATAAATTAACAAATCATGCGTAATAGAATGAGATGATCAAATTTTGTAACAATTCTGTATAAACCAGGAGGCAGAATTACCACTCCGGAGTAGAAGCAAGAAGTCTAAAGCCTTCCCTGGATCCTACCTACTTAAAATTGAAGTTTTCACATTCATTCAAAGAAGTATGCTACCAGCCTGCCTATTACCCATATTTTTACCCGTTTTAAGAAAAAACATACATACCAACCCACTCACTCCACGGTTCTCACACATATCACCAGGGTGCAAAAGCCTAAACTAGAAAGCATGCCCCGGGGCACCTCCGACACCCTAGTTCAACCACACTTTATAAACTTATATGCTAATGGGTATACGTACTGTTTACAGTAATCGACTGCCAAGGTTAATGATTATTGCATAAAAAACTAAAGCAAAAATACAAGTATAAACTAGTATATATATATGCATACTAGTAATATACAAGTATATCAAAGTTTCCACATATAAATGTAGTAACTCTATTATGCAGACGATTATCAAAAAAATGAGAAATATTTAATATAAATATAAGAATACAAAAACGCGTATTTTTCACATCACACGTGATATGTAGAAGTAGTACTTTAGATATTTAATAATGTATTAAATGAATAAAAAATATCGCGAAACGATGTACAGTCCACACTATCTAATACGCACACACAGGTATAAAGTACATCGTGCAATCACTAGTACAATAACAGCTGCCAATAGGTGAAAAAACTAAAACTTAACCCACGCTACGTGTAACACCTGGGCACACGCATAGATGAGAACGCAGAAAGTATAGGGAGCAGAAATAGGAGATTAGTATATTAGAAGCTGAAAATCTTGATCTAAAAAATATAATTAAGACATAAACACATAAATACATTTGAATAAAAATTCATCTAAAGCGATCTAAGGACTTTACAAATTACTTCATAAATAATAACTTTAAATATTTTTAAATATATTTAATTAATATATTTCAAAACCTCGGACGACTCCTTTCATTAAGTTGGCTGTTTTAATGAAAGAACTGGGCTTTGAACCGCCACTTAACTGCCAAAGTCTATCCGTCGCGAATAAGTTTGTCTTCTTGCTTATTTATTTAAAATATCGAAATATCGACATATCAAAATTAATCTCATTAGATAGACTATGTACGAAGCAATGCATGTAAGACATTTATTACATGCCTTTCTAGACGAAAACGAATAAATTAATGCTCGATTTCATCACTACTGACCACGAACAAAACACGTAATAAAAAAGAGAGTGCATTTATTAATTGCATTATGAATTAAATGAATTTTATCGATGAGACAAGAAAACCTATTCTGAACTAATAATAAAACATACAATAAAATATACAATTTTTATGAGTAACTCCTAAAAAGGAATTACTCATGTGCTCGTCAATAATTTATTGAAATAATTACAACCAGTAACTCGTGCCGATTAGGACCTTTCATCCTCGGCATGATTGAGCACTGGAGGGACTTTAAATAAAAACTCACGGTTTAAGAAGTTCTATGATGGCTCCAAAACACTCCTACTTCGCAGCAAGTATTGTAGTCTGACTATGAAAGATGATACTCGATTTGCTATTGAAGAAGATCCATCGAAGATCCATCGAAGAATTCATCCGACATCTTCGAAAGAACGAGAATCCATGGTTATATCTTTAAAATAAAATAGAACAAAACGATAAGTTAGCTGGAATATTATCCAAAATCATGTTAAAATAAAATCGAATAAAATGTAAATAAAAATGAGTACTTACAATGCATTTCAATGAGATGCAGCTCTATTGCACCATGGTAATGCACCTCGCGTGAATCTAAAAACGCGGTATAAACGAAAATAAGAAACTATAGGTAAGTTTCTTATCGCAAAACCGAAATTTTATTATACGACGAACAACACTGACTCTAATTCGTGTTTGATTTTAACTTATTATTCGCTCGATCACTGATTATACAATTAATTCAAAAACTGCTTTGCACGCAGTTTGATGATACCACTATAACCCCACTGCTTTGGTTACCACATATGGTCAATTGCAAT
Source organism: Polistes dominula (assembly GCF_049000335.1). Lineage (NCBI taxonomy): Eukaryota > Metazoa > Arthropoda > Insecta > Hymenoptera > Vespidae > Polistes > Polistes dominula. The sequence goes on from NW_028301150.1 coordinate 4,076,316, forward strand.
CTGAAACAGAAATAAAAAAAACAATACTATTAATATCATTACTATTACACAAAAGTATTACAATTTTTGAGGAATTATTTAATACAAAAATATATTCACTTTGATGAATGCACGATGAATGCATGATGGGTCTTCTACCCTTAGGATGACGATGAGCACACGTTTAAACCGAATAAAAGAAACTTGCCAGTTTCTTAATCGAACAAACGAAAATATTATATTTTAATGCGATACAACACACGAGTATTTCATTGCCTACACGCACGATTGCAATGATTTTCTGAAACAGAAAAAGAAAAAGAACAATTAATATCATCGTCGTAATAAAAACCGATTGAAATTATCATAGAAATGTATGATAGGAAAATATACTCACTTTTAATCTTCATGAATGACTGCAAGATGGGTATCCTACCCTTAGGATGACGATGCATAAAATAAAATTAAATAAAAACTTTAAAAAGCTAAAACATACTAAAGATTATATTACAATATTTTCTATAAATCATTTCTGAAGGCAAGGTACACATAAAAACCATTGAATATTTTATCAATAATATTTAATGGTAAATAGAAAGAAATAATTTAATAATCTACGAGATTTGACATAATTAGAAGTTAAAGTTATTAAATATTTGTGGAATTTATCAAAGTATGCAACTATATATATATATATATATATATATTTGCTTGTTAAATTACATACCAAGTATGTAATGTTAGTAAAAATATTCATTAAAAATCTTTAAAGTTGTCTAAATAAAACAGTAATTATATCAGCAAATTGAATAAAGAATAACATAAAAAATAAACCAGTTTTTATATCATTCTATGTAATGAAAAACTTTTTAAACTATTAAAATCAAAACGATAACGTTAGAAATAAAATTATTAAATAATTTAATACGTCTCATTTTCGTTTATGTTGTCTCGTTGAAGGATAGAAGGCGAATAGGAGATACGTTACTATGTAAACTTGGTAGAGGAGACTTTCTGAGTGTAGAACGTTCGGCTATTATACCTATGTTATCGGCTGTTTACGTTTTGTCGTCGACTCGAGAAATACCTACAAATATAAATACACATTTATAATAGCTTATATGTTGAGTGTATTGTTTTCTTATTCTTCCTCTCTCTCTCTCTCTCTCTCACTCCTTCTCTCTCACTCTTTCTGTAGTATTTCTATATGCTTATATGCTTATACTTAAAAGAAATAGTGCTCACCTTGACGTATATAAAGAAGATAAAAAAAGTTGCCACAAGGTTAAAAGGTTAGTTATGCGAATTCGTACTGTAACTCTTCCCACGCTCAGAAAGCTAAAAAAAAGTAAAATATGAAAACACTCACGTATAAAAATCTTTGCACGTAGCTATCATTTGATTTATAACAAGAAGGTGTACGTTAGAAAATTAAATGAAACAATAACCTGAAATTAACGGGATAACAAAATCCGTTGCAACAAGTATACAGATGACAGATTAAAAAGTTCGAAAGATTTGCCAAAAGGCACACATATAAACACTAAATATAACATTGAATATTTGCACAGGTTTACAAAAGATTTTATAAATATGTTTGTTAATAAAATGTTTAATTTTTATTAACATTCCTGTTTCAGATTTAAGACTTTATTGGATCTACTTGTTTTTTTTTGTTTATACTTATAACATTTATGACAGACATCTCAAAAGAATGTGATTTTAACATACGACTTATCTCTATCATACGAGAAAAAAATGTAGGATATTCGAAAAATCATCGTTACAAAACTTGATAAGAAAAGGGATGAATGAAAAAATTATGCAACGTAATCTTTCATTTGCAACTCTAGAATTATATTAGCCAAAAATCTGTACAAATTCTCAGATATAGCTACTGTTAAAAGAATAAAGTCTACAGAGTTTCAATTTTTTCGAACAATTAATTTGTAGCTTAAATAAATAATTGATTATTTAATACCAAAAACCATGTCTTATTTAATAAGGAAAGATGCATCATTGTGCAGTATAGTTTAACATTTAAATAAAGACTTGAAACTTGCGATATATTTTCTTTTTATTTTTTTTTTCTAACTGTTAGGGACTTTTGGGAGCAAACATATTCATAAATACCTTATATATGAAACGATTCTAATGTGAACGTTAATTATCCATGGGGCATTTAATTGAGATATTTAAATTAATTTGTATTTAAACTAATTATCAAGTAAAAAAGAGATAGATAGATTTTATCTTTATCTTTATCTTTATTTTGTACATTCAAATTAAATATTAAGGAGATACGTTTGTTTAAAATTTTAAATATTGATCTATCTATCTACATAAATTGTACGATTGATTATAAAATTGATCTGATTTTTGGAATCGAAAGAAATACAAAAAAATAAAAATAAAAAAAAAAACATAAAAGAAAATAGAAAGAAATAAAGAAATGAAGAAAGAAATAAAGAAAAGATAGAAGAAGAGATATAATAGGATTTTCGATTTTCAACGATGCATTACGAAATCGACATGCACGGCCATTATGTTCGAACGAAACTGACACCGGTTTCGAGGTAAATCGTAACGCGGTTATCTGTCGGAACGTTCGACGCGCCGCGTCGCTATTCCCACGAGGGGGTTTGCACCACCACGACGCGTACCACCATCGAGGTTAAAAGAGAGAGAGAGAGAGAGATAGAGAGAAAAAAAAGAGAGGGTGAAAAGGGTGAAAGGGTGAACGAGAGTGGGCTTGCCAACGGTACGCCATTTTTCTCGAGTGCGTATCATTATCGATTCACTTTTATCCATACTGAATGAGTCTTCGTAGATACCTATATGTAATATATATACAAGTACAGTGTATGTATGTATATATATATATATATATATATATGTAATACATAGATATTCTTTACAACGGACAGGAAGTCGGAGTTTATTAGTCGACTGTACGATTGTAAACCGGAATATCTAATAAAAGAAAACTTGTCAACGATTCTTAAAAGTTCAGGAACTTTGTCATCATTATTATTCCTTTCTTCATTCTTTTTTCTTTTCATTTCTTTCTTTCTATCTTTTTATTGTATTTCGAAGAAAGTCAACGGTTAAATCATATCCCGAATGTAATATGATATTTAACAAAAATATTTGTTTACTAAAATTTCATCAATTATTTCTTCTTTTTTTTTTGCAATTCTTATTTTATTATTATGCATATGTGAAATTAAACACTAGATTTACGAATGTTTTGTTCACCAGTTAAAAAAAACTTACAAAACATTGTTTGAACGAAGGGTTGAGTAAAAAGGGAGGAATTAATATCTACGTATATTTCATTACGTAACTGAAAACCAATATATATTTTTAAAAAATAATATTTTAATTTTTTATATGTATAGTAATTAAATTTTTAATGAGTCAAATTGGCTTAGTACGTAGATCCAGTGTTAATAAAAATACATGAAAAATAAATCTACGTAATAATTATTTAAAACTATCGTATAGGATGCTGAAGTATCATCGTTTTTTTTTTCAACACCTATTTTAAAAGTAGTAATAATAATTATTTTATTATTATTTTTTTTTTATATGCATACGCGACTTCTACAAAATATAATATTAACAATAATAAGACATTGAAGTTTCATCGTTTTTTTATTGTTTAACACTTACATTAGAAATAATAATAATTATTATTTTACAATACGCATATGTTAAATTTCCCATATATTTAAATACTTAAAACAACTAAATCAACATAATAATTATAAAAAAAAAAAAACGATCGAAGAATGCTATAGTCTCATCGATTATTTAAACACCTACATAATAGTAAAAAAAAATTATATAAATAATTACTTTATCGTATTATTCTATTTAAATATCTAACGTCATAAAAAATAAAAAATAAATATATATATATATATATATATATAGGAAACATAAATATGTCCAGCGATCGTAGGATGTAATTTTATCATACATTATTTTTTTTCTTCTTCCAATTCTCATATTATAAATAATAATACTAATAATAATAATAATTATATTATTATTTTATAATTATTATCATGTCCATAATAAAATATGATATACTTCACGTAATATGAAGAATGATCGTAGAAAGACGACATACTTGGACGCATGAATAGATGAAAGAATGAGAAAAAGAAGAAGAAGAAAAAAAAAGAAGAAGAAGAATAGAAAAAATGAATAAAAAGTTTTCCTTGGGTGTATGAAATGATCGATAACGTAGGTCTTTCGGTGCGTATCCATCTATCGAAGAAAAGTATCTATCATCATAGTCATAGGGCCTTCATAGATTCTTGTAAAACGTCAATTCTATTTCTCTCTCTATCTCTTTCTCTCTTTCTTTCTTTCTCCTTATATAGCATGCTAACGCATTAATATTATCGCAAGGCTCGAATACTAATGTTAGTCTGACGTCTGTCCATAAGACGATCAGTTCTTATGGTCTATACTATTCTATGGTATTCTACGCAATAGTTGGGTATCGAAAAGGTCGTTAGAGTCGCATTATATCGAACGGATATCGATCGTATTCCTTTTTTTTTCTCTTTCCTATTAAATTTTAACTTCGAATCTGTGAAGGGGGAAAAAAATTAACAAAATTAAAGTATATTATAAGATAATAAGTTAATAGATAAATATATTTATATATTTAAATATTATGTCATTTAATATAATATATTTTTAATATAATATTAAATTATATAATATAATTTATATAAATATTAAATTAATGTTATAATTATATTGTATGTATAATATATAATGTATATATATTATATACTACTGTATATTTTATTATATATATATTGTTAATATAATGTATAATATATGTATATTATTGCTTAAGTGTTAACATTTTAACTACATACATTAACATAAGTAAAATTTTAATTAAAAAGTACAATTATTTTATTTCGATGTTTGTTTCATTTCATTAAAAGTAATATTATATTACACGTTATTATTTTCACGCTTGTTCTATTGTAAATAGATAAATTTATAGTTTTCTCTTTTTCACTTTATTATCGTTTTTTTTTTTTTTTTTTGATACATTTGTCTAACGTTACTCAACCGAGTATACTGCGAATAATAATTTGTTTTTAACGACAAACGTTTTCGCAATTTTTGCAATATATATATATATATATATGCGCTAGAAGGAAGAATTATTCGCGTAATACGAATAATAAATTTATTTGGAAAAAAAAAAAATTATAAATTATCCAAAGCAAAGTCGAGCAATTAGATATTGGAAAGGTCGGCCCCCGTTAGAGTCCTATTGTAAATATATCGAACGATTATCGATCGAAAACGGGTAGGTAGGGTTCTCTTTCTTTCGCATGTAAATTCAACTCTTCTCTTGCTATTTAAAAAAAAGAAAAAGAAAAAAGAAAAAAAAAGAAAAAGAAAAAGAAGAAGAAGAAGAAAAAGGAGAGATAAGATCGTTTATGTTAGCACGTAACGTTAAAAATAATAGTTTACACGATGACGTTGTTTTCCGCGTGTCCGCCTTCGTTAAAGTCCTATCTTGACTTCCTTTTTTTTCTGTCTTTCTTTTTTTTGCAAACATGAAAAAAAAAATAAAGAAAAAAAAAGATAGAACGAAAGAAAGGAAGAAAGGAAGCCAAGAAGAAGAAGAAGAAACAAAATGGCGATGACGTTAAAAAAAAAGAGAAAGAGAGACAGAGTATGAGATAACCTTTAGTTCACGACACCTAGTCCCTTCGATCGGTGTAAGTACGCCTATGCAATGACGCAGGAAGTCCAAAGAAAGTGGGAGGATAAAAGCATTAGATAGTAAAAGATAAACATATAGATAGAGAACAATAAAGATAGAAAAAGAGAATGATGATTGAGATTGACGGATTAAAATTAAAGTAAGAGAGAGAGAGAGAGAGAGAGAGAGAGGGAAGCAAATAAATGAAGAAAAAGATAAAGTGAGATAGAAAGAGAAAGATAGAGCAAAAGATAGAGATAAGAAAATAGTAGAAAAGGAAAATGGGAGGGGGAAGGAGAAAGAGGACCAAATAAATGAAGAAAAAGAGAGAAAAGAGAGAGAGAGAGAAAAATATAAAAATAAAGACAAAATGAGAGTAAGGGAAAGGGTGATGTGTTGAAGAAGAAGAAGAAGAAGAAGAAGTGAAAGGAAGTAAAAGAAAGAAAAAGAAGGGGTGGGGGGAAAAATGTAATCTCTGAGAGCTGCCGAGTGGTGGACGACGGCGTGTATCCTCTACTTTGCTTTTGATTAATTTCACGCGGGCGCACGTGTACCAGAGCGGCATTACAACTCCTTCGACAAGTCGAACGAGCCGCCTCTACATCTTCCTCTCTCTCTTTCTCTCTCGAATTCTTCTTTTTCTTCATTCTTTCTTTCTATCTTTCTTTCTTTCATTCCTCTCCCGTACGGCCCATGACTTGACCGCCTCTTCCACTTCCAACTTCAACTCCAACTCCAACTTCACTCCAACACCACCATTACCATCACTACTACTAACTAAGCATACACTTCCCACGTATAACACTTACATCACAGACTCCCACTTCTTTACTGGCCCTTCATCTTACCGCCACCATCACCTTATTCTTATTTTTCTTCTTCTTTTTCTTAAAACAAGTGTGTGTGTATGTGTGTGATTTATTATGCTAAGGGGGGAATGTATTGTTTTAGGTTGTAATATTAGGTTTTATTTAAATGAAACAATTTGAACGATTTTATGCTTAGTTTACTATTTGCAAAACATATATATATATATATATATATATATTTATGTATTAATATTTATGTATATAAATTTATATATGTAATATAAATATATTTTATATAAAAATATACAAGTTAATTAAATTATATATAATATAATATAAATTATAATATGTTATAATAAATATAATATATATATATATATATATATATATATATATATATATATATATATATATATATATATATATATTAATTATACAATAAATTACCATTTAAACTTAACATAAGTTGTTACAATTATCTATACATAATGCACGTTAATTAAAAAATACAATTAATCTTTATTATAATATATTATAATATTACTTGAGAATCATTGATAAGATAAAATAATTCAAGTAAAAAATTTAATCAAATTTATAAACCTTTAATGGGTTCTATCTAATTCGATACCTTAACGATATATCTTTTTATACTTTACTCTACTTATACATAAAAAAAAAAAAAAAGAAAGAAGTAAATCGTTAGAAAAAGAGAAAAAGAAGGAGTAGAAGGAAAATGAGGATGAGTAGTATGAGGATGAGGTTGGGTAAAACAAGAAGAAGGAGAAATGTGGAGGTGTTGGGTAGAATCGAATAAAAGGGCTTTTCTTCTAGCCCTTCTTCGACAGAGCGGAAGATCCGGCGACGCGTGGGAAACACGGAGCATGGCGACCCGTTTATATACCTTTTACAACGTAAAAGGTTAAACTGCCTCTTTAGCGCACAGTTAGAAGACCGACTAGAGACCTTTCTATAGGTAGGAAGGAGTAAGCGTCAAACGGCCATCGTTATCGAACAGACGAATAGATAGAGAACAGAAACAGATAGTAGAGAGATAGAAAATGTTCAAGAAGACACTGATAGAGAGAGAAACAGAAAGATAGATAGAGAAAGAAAGAGTTAAAGTAAGAATAAGAGTAAGAGAGAGATAGAGAAGAAGTGAAGGAGTGGGGGTGGGTGGTTGGGTGGTTTAGGGGAGAAAAGGATAAAGAAAATGGTCGTGCAAGAACCACCAAGTTTCGATCGATTCGCGAGATATCGTGCGTTTACGGATCCGACGGTCTTTTACTTCTTTTTTGTTATTTTTTTTTCTCTTTTTCTTTTCGATTCCTACCATTCGATTTCTATACACCTTCGTGTGCGAGTCTCGACCTTGATTGGACGGCATACTACAAACGACGTATGTATGTATGTACGTATGAGATATAGTTTTTAGACTTTCCCTACAAGTTTGATTACACGTTAGATCTGGAAAAATGTTATCTATTTCTTTTCTTTTTTGTTTTTTTTTTGTTTTTTGTTAGTTGCATGTACATATTATATGAATCATCAATAAAAAATACTACTCCTATTTTATTTCTTGTTATAATTTATTATAAGCAAAATTGGATTAATGTGAAATATATATCGATATTTTATTTTTTCGTAATTGAAATTAAATTACTTCTATAATTGATTGATTATGAAAATGATTTATAAGTTCATTTACAGCATGTAAATATATATTATTATTTTTTTGGTGGGATTTACGTAAAAAGAAATTTATATAATCAAATTACATATAAGTTAATAGAAATATTAAAATATTTGAAATAATTAATTTATATCTTCAAATAGACTAATTGTTTCGAAATAAAGATAAAAATAGACTTGATCCATGTATAAGTGGAAATATTGATATAGATGAATATTATTTATTTTGTTAAGAAAGTTTTCGTTTTTTCTTACAATTACTGTTTATGATTTTTTTCTTCTTCTTTATATACATCGATAAGAAATTGAAAGAAGAAGAAGAAGAAGAAGAAGAAAAAGAAGAGGCGTGTAAAAAAGATAAAAAAAAAGTATCACGTAGTAACAGTAGTATCGAGAAAAACGATCAAAAAAAGGGTGGAACTAAGTCGAGCTTGTTTTAAACGGGGGAGTAGGAAAGTCGAATAAAAAATTTAATGAAAGCTATAGATACGAGATGTTTACGTGCGAGAAGAGACCGAGTTCAAAGTCTTTTCCTTCTTACCTTCCTTCCTTCCTTCTTTTCTTCCTATGTACCTTCCCTTCTTGATTTCTTCAGAATAAAATATGTCTAGTGAGATAAGACCAAAAAAACCTTTTTAAAAAAAGTATAAATAAGAGAAAGAAAATAGTGAGAATAATAAAAAGGGGGATGACAGTGAAAGAAGAAGAAGAAGAAGAAGAAAAAAAACAGTTCGAAAGTTCGAGATAAAGAGAGAAAGTGGAAGGAAAAACAAAGAGAGTAGAGGAAGCAACAAAAAGTTAAAGAGAAACAAAATGAGAGAGAGAGAGAGAGAGAGAGAGAGAGAGAACAAAAGAGGTGGGACACATCTTTGTAAATATCTCTGCTTTTGCTAAAATGAGAAAGAAATTCCTTCGAGACAGTAAAAAGATAGATAGATGGAAAGAGAAAAAGAGAGAGAAAACATATTCGCAAGGCTCGCCAAATATTTCGCGATTCGTAATTTGTATTTTGCACCGAGGAAACGTCGCAATTTAGAATCTCCTCGTCGAGGTACGAGTAAAAACAGTGTCGACGAGGGATAGTGGAAGATAAAGGGGGATGAGGTGGGGGAGAAGACGAGTGCGTCGTCGTTAGAAAGAAACGTGTGCGAGATAGAGAGAAGAGAGAGAGAGAGAGAGAGAGAGAGAGAGAGATAGGAAGAGATAAAAAAAAATAAGTGAAATAGAGAAAGACAGGATGATCGGTATACACACCAGAGGCAATCACGACACTCTCTAACTCGAAAGTTCATACCTACTAATACCTAGAAACGATATACTAATGACGTGGGAAAAATATCTCCTGAGAAACCAATACTTATCTCTTTATCTCTATCTCTCTTTCTCTCCCTCTCTCTCTCTCTCTCTTTCTCTATCTTTAACGTAACAAGCATGTCTATGCGTTTTATTTATTTCTCTCTGTCTCTCTTTTTCTCACTATTTCTTACTTTTTCTCACGTGTAAGAATCGTGCAACAAACAGTCCCCCCCCCCACTCATCTTTTTATCCTTTTCTCACAAATTTTATTCCTCTTTCTCTCTCTCTCATTCTCATTCAGTTGGAAGTTGTAACTCTGGTACTTATCGATATATAGTATAGGAATGAAATCAACACTCTCAAAGTTACCATCTTCTCATCGTCCCCGTTCACGTCTGGTGGTCTGAAAGGGGTGAGCAAAAGTTTGCCATCGATCTTCAAAGGAAAGAGGGAAAGAGGTAAGGGAGAGAGAGAGAGAGGAAGAGGAGAAGGGGTTGAGGGGGAGGAAGTGGGGATGCGAAACGCAGCAAGGACGGAGGAGAAGGAGGAACGAGAAGTTTAAGGGTGAAACCAAGGGTGTTAGGGTAGGTTGCGGTACGCTGGAATTCGGTCACTATTTTAATATCGATCCGCCCACCACTTGCCCTCCCCCCTTTTCTCTTTCTATCTTTATCTATATTTCTCTGTCTTTTTCTATCTATCTCTCTCTCTCTCTCTCTCTCTCTCTCTCTCTCTCTCTTCTTATGTTTCTCGTATGCGATGCGACACACGTTCTTCTACCTAAACCAAATATGTATGCAACGAATGTATGCATTCATGCATACATGCGTGGATGAGTAGAGTATCCGTGTACTACGAGTTACGAATAAATGGATGCGCGTGTTTGTAATAGAATGTTTTATTTTTCTGTATCAAAATTTTACTTACAAAAGAAAAAATATATATTAAAATTAATTTTGTTATATAATTGTCATTCGATATGTGTTTTAGCATTTCAAGATATGGTAAACGAAAATGTATGATAAAATAAGTTTAAGAGATATTTGTTATTCTTTTTATATTTGTTTGTAAAAATAAGAAAATCAAATTATTAATATTATAGTAATTTTGTGATCACAATTAATAGTATATTTAAATTATAAAAATCGTATCTATCAATATGTCTTTTATTATTGTTCTTATCTCAGTTCTTTTCGTTAAACTGTTGCATAAAGTTAAAATAGAAGATATCCATTTTGTAAATGTTTCGAACGTTAAGTGAATTAATAATTGAGGAGATATCGATGCCTGATATATTTTAAGAGTTACGTTAGTGTTTGCTCTTTCGCGCCACAATCGTTAATAATTTCTTACGCATGACGTGTGTCGTTTGGTTAAAGTTTTAAAATGGACAGAGAGAACGGTGATGGCGGCGGTGGCGGTGGCGGTGGCGTTAGCAATGACGGCCATCGGTGCGCCAGACCGTTTTACGCTCCATTAATTCGTAATCTTTCCATTATCCGTGCCAAAGCAGTTCAAGTTAATCTCCTGATTTAGTTTTACGAAAATAAAATATTATCATATGTATGTCTAGATCGATAATCAATAATCAATGTCAATTAATGTAAGTAATCATCACTTTTATTGTATTAAATATGAATAATATTTTACACGAGAAAATTATCTATCATTATTTCATGTCATAAAAGAATCTAAATAAATCAATTTTTTATAGTATTCTAATTATAATACAATAATTTTCATGTCATGTGTTAATAATCGCATCTTTGATGCAATACTAAATAAAAAAATAATAATAATAATAATAATAATAATAATAATAATAATAATAATAATAATAATAATAATAATAATAATAATAATAAGAAAAAAGTATTTCTTTTATATTTTTTATAGAGAAATTTGTAGTTTCATTTTTTGTTTATTTTTATTTCAAGTATTACAATTTGACATTTGTTCAATTCTTTTGTTAATGGCTTTTTTCTTGTTGTTGTTGTTTTTTTTTTTTTTTTTTTTTTTTTACAAAAATAAAAGATATTTTTTATTGATGTTCCGTTGATGATCAATAATTATTTTTTAAATGAGAAAAATTTGTTATGAGACTATTTTGTTTTTTTTTTGTTTTTGTTTTCATTTCAAGGATTCGATTAGTTATTAATTTGATTATTTAACGTCAATATACTCGCCGAAGATATACGAAGAGTTTTTCTTTCGAAGTTCACACGACGAAAACTTTCCCTTCCTTTTTACTAAAAAAGAGAGAGAGAGAGAGAGAGAGAGAGAAAGAGAGAACTTGAAGAAGAAACTCTCTCTTCTTCTGCTTCTTTTCCGAAAGAGATATCTGAACATCTTTAAAGAGTTGCAACACGTTTCAGGATTTGTAATACCTTAAAAAGTTTCTTCGCGAATGAAGGAGGAACTAGTCGAAGGGTCAAAACTTTACGCACTTTAACCAAAATGCCACGGATGAAGTTTCTTCCATTTGAAATTAAACCGACCGTAAGAGAAATAAATAAATTATCAAACGGACCTGTTTTCTCTTTTAATTAATCGTAATAAAACAAAAACAACAATTTAAAATAAAAGAAAAAGGAAGAGGAAGGCACAAAATAAAGTATCCTTTTTATTTTTTTTTTTTTTTTTTTTATAAAAAAACACATTTTTATAAAATTACAAAACTCCTTGCACTACCCCTTCTCTTATAATAATCAAACAATCTCGTGTAAATCGTCAATCAATTACGAGTAATTTACTTTCATTTTATGAATATTAAATTCATGTTTTTATTCATTGAATGATTTAAGAAATGATTTATAAAATTAAAGAAAAACATATAAAAAAAATTGTTTAATAAATAAAATAAAATAATCAAGAAATCATATTAACATTAGATAAATAAAATAAATAAAAAAAAGAAGAAAATAAAGAAAAAGCAATTATTCTTAATAAGCATAAATTTTCATTGTCCAGTATTCCTCGTCCTAAAATCGCCCCACCTACCCACCTACCCCTTCTCAAACCCCTTTATATATTATAAATAAAATAAAATAAACAAGTAAGAAAAGAAGAAGAAAATGTATAAAAAGAAATTATTCTTAACAGGCACAAATTTTCATTTTCCAAGGTTCCTCATCCTTAGATCGCCCCACCAACCCACCGACCCACCTACCCCCTCTCCAAAGTCCCTTTTTCCGAGTCAAGCAAGCTCGAAATCGTTTTCCGCGAAACCGCAAGCGAGCTCGAATAACGGACTGGTAGGAGGAGGAGAAGTCGCATGTTAAGCCTGATAAACGAAATATAAGAGCGGACGTAGAGACGGGTGGTGGAGTAAAAGGGTGGGTGGTGAGCTCGAAGGGTTTGCAAGGAAAGAGAGAAAGAGAAAGAAAAAGGAAGAGAGAGAGAGAGAGAGAGAGAGAGAGAGAGCGAAAAAGAGGTTGGAACGGTTAGGAGCGAACATCAGCGTGTATCCAACGTTTATACCAGGCAACGTTAGCGTGCACTGCAACACACACGCTAGTAGCCAACCGCTGCCACCCTCGCTTATACTATGAAAGAGAAAAAGAGAGAAAAAGAGAGAGAGAGTGAGAGAGAGAAAGAGAGAAGAGACTTTTCTTTCTTTTTGCCATATCCACCGATCGATACCACCGACTTATTTTGGATTATTTTGCGGCTCAAGAGAGAAGTGTTAAAGCCTTTCTCCTAAAGGGCTACGAATATCTATCGTAATAGCAATTGAAAAGTTTTTCGTTAATTTCGTTTGAAATTAATTTTTTAATAATATATGTAATTTATTATTTATCTTATTAAAATTTTTTATATATATATATTATTTTTTCTTACTGATATTGTTGAACGATTTATAATTATTATTATTATTACGGATTCTTTAAAGTATTTAAAATTTTGTTGCAATCATAAACGTATTGAATACGTTTTATTATTATAATATATTATTATGCGAAATGTAGAAGTATATAGGTCATTTTTATTCAGGTTTTTTCTTTTTTTGTCTCTATATATATATATCTTTATCTTTTATCTATATTTTGTCTTTTTTATATTTCTGTATTATTTTATATATCTGTATTATTTTTCTTCTTTTTATATTTCATTGGAATATTGTAAGAGAGAAAGAAGGAAAGAGAGTATGTGGATCTGAGAGGACATTTGTGGAGGATCGTTGTTTCGGAAGAGAGAAATCAACGGTGCGTGGAAAAAGCGGGAAAACGGCAGGATAGGCGGTGTAAAATTAGTCGGGCAGATAAAATCACTTATCGTGGCCGCAGGCGTGCGTTATCGCGCGAAACTCTTTGTGGATATTTTATAATGCAACCTGGGAACTCTATAGTTATATTCCTATATATATATATATATATATATATCTATATATTTACGGATAGATAGAAAGAGAGAGAGAGAGATACATATGGTTTAAAACAGTAGCCATGTCGTTAGGTATTCGTTAAGCGAAACCGACTGCTGTGTGAACAAAAAAAATAAAAAGAAAGAAAATTATTCATATCGACTCGATAATATGTTTCAACGTTTTATCACTATTCAAAAATTGATTTAATATAATGATAAAACGTAAGAACTATACTATAATACGTACAATTCGATCATATCTTTCTAGATATTTTTCTATTTAAAGTATTCATTTTTAAAAGACAATTTTATAAAACAAATATTAACGTTAAAAGATAAATTATTCGTTTTTAAAACTATTAACGTATAAATAAAAACAATATTGAGAATAATTAATCTTTAATTATGCTTATGTGTATTAGATTAATTAATTAATTTCTAAATAAATTGTATGAGAACGTTCAGATGAATTTTATTATATTCTTTTACTTGCATATAAATGACACGCGTTAATGAAATTACAAATAAAATTATAAATTTAATTGATTTATTTTATTTTACTAATAAATACTAATTAATTAATATTTTAAACAAACAGTGTAATATAACCATATCCTATATTTTGACTATTCGACTTATACAAAAATATCATAAAACAAATAATTGATCATTATTATTTTAACAAATACTACAACGCAATTAAATCCTATAAATTCGATTTAATTTTATTATCCTTAAAACAAACGAAGATGAAATAATTTAAATAAAAAAGAAAATCTTTCAATAATTACCCCCTTTGTCTCCCAACAGATGTAACAAATATTTTTCTTAATTAATTATTATATTGATTCAATAATAAAAAAAAAGAAAAAGAAAAAGGAAGAAGGTAAAGAAATTGGATTTAAAAAAATGGAGGGGTATAAAAAAAAATAAAAAAGTGGGGGGAGGGGATATATAGAGAATATAATAGCGTCTGGTTGTTATAGAAAACGAGGACGATTTAATCCGTAGAGAAAGTACGATGGCCGCGGGTAGGAAACAGCCGGCACTGTTGGAGATGCTATTTAAACCGCGGTGTATCAATAACGGAATAGTTTTTGGCGGATTTCATTGATTTCCGATGGAGTTGCGCTGATGTGCAGGGACGCCCGCCGCCGCGACGGCAGGTACGTACAGTAGGTAGGCTGCATGCACAACATCGTAATTGATTGGACCTGTGGCCTGATAACCGCTCGGTGACCTCACCTCGACTCCGTTCGTTCGATACGCATACCTACTCGTGGAATAATTATTTCTACCTCTTCTCATTCTATCTGCACCCCTCTGTCCCCCTTTTATATATATATACATATATATCTGTCTCTTCCTGTTTGTCCCTCTCTACCCTTATTTTCTCTCTTCGTTCATTTTGTCATTCGGTTTATTTGTCCATTTCGTCGCTCTTTTACTTAAACACTAAATCGAATTCGAAATCTATCTCTTCATCCTTTTTTTATTTCTTTTTCTTTTTTTTTTCTATACATTTGGTATAGTCGATTGATCGACCAATCATATATCGTCTTTCCAATCCGTTATAATTCTTGATCTCCGTGTGTAACAGTTCTGAGGGGTGGCAAGGAGAGGGTTAACTGTTACTGTTAATTTGACATTTCACTGATAATATTCAATATGATCTCTTGGAATCTGTTGTTGGTTTTAATACAATGCATTTTTTATCATCTATCGACCCAATCAAAAATCATCTAAATCCTAGATAGATCTTGGACGTTTTGTATATAGAAATTAGGTCTTACTTTTTTAACATAGTGACATTTTTGTCTGGTAATATTTAAGATTCTTGAACACTTCTTTTTGCTCCTTTTTTTCATTTTTTTTGTTTTGAGGATATTTTTTTATTATCGGATAAAATCTAACCGATTGGGAGTGATTTTTTTAAATTCAATAACTATCGAAATGTGATAATAATTGGGTTACAATTAACAAATCAGGTTATCAACCAATGTTAACTTCTAACGTGACGTTTGATATTTTTTAATCGAATTTTCGAATATTTTTTCTTTTTAACATTTTTTTTTTTTAAACCACTTTTAAACCTAACATATAAACCATTCTTTTGTCGGTTAAAACTATATATATATATATATATTTTAAATAATCTCCGAACTTTTCAATCCACTCTCCTCGTGTGCAAGAATTGTGTTACCAATACTTACGTTTTAACTTGACGTATGATAATATTTTTGGAATCAAATTATTTTCGAATATACTTTATTTCCTTTATTAAATATTAATTTATTTTGTCTTTTAATAATAGACAACGTTGATCGAAATGATTTTAAATGAATAAAAAATTCATAAATATGTTAATATTTATATTTAGTAAAAATCTAAATTTATATATGTAAAAGAGTAATATAATATTACGATATAATTTAACACGTGACGTTTGATAATATTTATAATAAGATCTTATGAAGAGCTTAAAATAAATGGGGATATCTTTGATGAAGGATTTAAGCGTATCCTTTTCTATATACCTCAACAAAGCTGAGAAATTGATCGTCGTTTTAATTTCAACTTTAACTGGCTATCTTTCTTTCACTCTCTCTCTCTCTCTCTCTCTCTCTTTCTCTCTCTTTTTCTCTTTTCACTTTTCTCTTCTCTTTCTCTCCTTTCCACTGTACTTCGTGCCTTGTCGATATTAATTATACAAAATCTGCTGAAACGACGAGGGAGCGAGCAGAAATGTAGGCCAGTATGAAGGTACGTAACTATATATATATATACTTTATGTAACTATATATGGTTATATGAACACATATATCGGTTCCTAAGCATTTTGACGCTTATCAAACCAGATGAATTTTACTAACTTACGATTTATAAATAAATATAATAAATTCATTTAAAAATTAACAATAAACCTACCCGTATATACTAGTACCTTTTTATTAAAATAATAATGTTTATCTTATACAAAGATGAATTGAAAAAATTTGAACTTAACAAATAAAATAAAATAAAATTAAATTAAATTTCATCGAAGTAAAATGATTTCTTATAAGTTAAGCTCAAAACTTTCCAACCTACCTAATGTAAAAAAACTTAAAATTATAAATATTAAAATAAAATACTATCAAACCAGACGAATTTTACTAACTTACGATTTATAAATAATTATAATAAAATCATTCACTAATTAATCAGAAACTTACTCATATATACAAGTACGTTTTTTTTTATTATTCGCTTAAACGAAAAAAAAAAATTAAAATGATTTCTAATACGTAAAGCTTAATACTTTTCCAACCTACCAAATGTAAAAACATAAAATCATAAATATTACAATAAAAAAATTCGAATAATTTGTATGTAACGATAAATGAAATATTTTTGGGCAACTTATCTAAGAAGATAGGAAATAAGAAGATTAGAAAGGGGTGGTAGGGGGTTTCAAAGTAGAGGAAGAAAAAAGGTAGATGTAGAAAAGTAAGAATAAGAAGAGGGCATTGTTCGTAAGAGAAGAAGAACCGCGCCGGTCTGAGAGGGCTAACGGGAGATGCGTTTAATGAGTTTCTCGAAGACCTATAATTTGACTTGCTCGCTTACTTACTTACTTGCTTGCTTGCTTGCTTGCTTGCTTACCAAGGGAAGAAGCACGACTAGCGGTGTATAGTTATATCATATACACACACACATATACTACATATATATATGTAGTATAGAATTTTATATATAAATATATAGTTAAATACATAAAAGCATATATACACATTGACGATGTAATTATAAGAATGAAGGTTGGAAGTGATACGATGAAGTCTTCCATTTTGAAAAATTAACTTCAACCAATCGTCAAGGTTTTTTTTTTTTTTTTTTTTAATTTTTTTTTTCTTAATCTCTCTCTCTCTCTCTTTTTTTCTTGTCTTCTGAATTGTTTGCAAGAAGAACTAATTCGCGCACGCGCACTCGAACTAACTTTCAAGTGCGTGCGAGCAATTAGCTTTCCTGGAAATTGCGAGATACGCATCGTGTTCACCAAGTGCGCAGGAAGACCGTAATATTCTTCTTCTTTTTCTTCATGGCGTTAGCAACAAAGTTGTACTCTTTTTGTTTCCTTTTTTTTATCCTTTTTTTTTTTATAATCTTTGAATATAATTCATATGGAATAAAGTTCAACGATGCTACTTTGTGTCTATAATCATTTCCGTTTTGTTAAATACATTTTACGCTTTTTACTTTAAAATAACCTTCTCTGTTATTTTTCTTATCGTTACATTTATGTTTTCAATTATTCAAAGAATTTTATACTAAGTACGTGCATATTTTATTTTTTTAAATTTTATTTTTTTTATCTATAACATTGGGTATACTTTAATTCGAATTGATTTTCAGTAATTTTGATACTTGTACTTTAATATATATATATATATTTTTTTTTTTTTAAATTATAAATAAAATTAAAAATTGTTTTTTTATTATTAGAATAAAAAAATAGTATTCGGTATATTACGCCGTATTTTTGTAGTTGCATATTTTTACAGTTACATACACACAAACACGATAATAACAGTATGTTTACTTACATTTTAGCAATCCTCATCGTTTTTATTATTCTTTACTATTTTATTATTCAAGAAATATTTAAAACTATTATTATTTTATTATCGAGATTACATTAACAAGAATTATAATAAAATCAAAGTAAAAATTACTGTTATTTTACAGTAAAACAAAAAGTACAAATAATTTGATTAACTTCCAGTATACAAATCAATTCACCCTACTTTATTCCTTATTCAACCGTTTGTTATATTTTCGTATGCGTAATTCTTTATTTTATTATTATAAATCATCGAAAAACGATGATCGATTGTCTTTGATTTTTATATTAAAAAAAAAAAAAAAAGATAAAAAAAACATAAATTTAACAAATGGAAAAAAAAATGGAAGAAAATAAAGAAAAAATTGAGAGCATAAGTATAATCTTATCGAAATAATCTTCTCTCGTTATTGCAACATACACATATATTTTTTTCTTTCTTTATTTCTTTTTTTCTTGTTTTTTTTTTTTTTTTTTTTTTTTTTCTATATGGCCCGCTATTCTTATTC
Source organism: Polistes dominula (assembly GCF_049000335.1). Taxonomy (NCBI): domain Eukaryota; kingdom Metazoa; phylum Arthropoda; class Insecta; order Hymenoptera; family Vespidae; genus Polistes; species Polistes dominula. The sequence goes on from NW_028301150.1 coordinate 4,095,321, forward strand.
GCTCGAACGATATAGAACCACACAGAGATATAATTAGTCATAGTCGTAGCCAAGCTAGTTCGCGTGATTCATCCTGCATGAACGTACATAAACTACATAAAGAAGAGAGAGAGAGAGAGAGAGAGAGAGAGAGAGAGAGAGAGAGAGAGTAGCGTGGTTACAGTATACACGGTAGCACTGGCCGTAAAAGAAGGAGGTGGAGAAGTTGAAGAAAAAAGTTGATGAGAGAAAGATGATTATTACGAAAAAAAAATTAAAAAAAAAAACAAGAAAAATAAGAAGAAATCAAATGAAAAAAAAATTACGAGAAAGAATAAAACGGAAGAAGAAATGTATATATATATATATATATATATATATATATATATATATATATATATATATATATATAATATAGCTATATTAATTTATTTAAATAATTTATAATAAATATTTTATTATATATTTAATATAATTAATTTAATTGTAGCCAATATAACATTAATATTATAAATTATTTATTATACAATTATATAATATTTTTAAATTTATTTATTTTATTATTTACAATTAATAATTAATATATTTTACTAATTTATATTATTACTTTATTATTTATATTTACATATATTTAATTTATATTTTATATTATTTATTATATTATATATATATATATATATATATATATATATATATATATATATATATATATATATATATATATATAATAAACATTAATCATGTTCACGATTTAAAAATGTATTTCTAATGCGTTGCAATAATGTTGCTAGAGTAATTATATGTATTACGTTTCAATTTTAAGGTTTACATTAATTAAAGATTAAACAAGGATAAGGAAAAATATAAATCATACGAATAGAAAAATTAAAAGAAAAAAAATGTAAAAAATCAACCGATTATATATTTATCCTATTTTCCTCTTTCTCTCTTTATCTTTCTCTCCTTTTATCTTTCTTCATCCTTATCTTAATTTTCTTCGATTTTCTATGTCAGAATTTTGCAGGTAGTATTATCATAGTCGTAGTTCTGGGTTCTCTTTGGTCGTCATTAACAACGAGTAAAGACGAGCAAAGAGATAGAATAAAAGTGAAAGAGAGAGATAGAGAGAGAGAGAGAGAGAGAGAGAGAGAGAGAGATAAGGTTTAGCTAGCTCGTCTTCCTAACAGCACCAATAACATCTTCTCTTTCTTTCTCTCTCTCTCTCTTATTCTCTTTCAACTCGGGTGTTCCCTTAGTTTACAAGGTACGAGGTTGTAAACGATTTAACGGTTGGTAAAGACTTAGCCAGAGCCTTCGACTGATCGTTGTCCTAAGGAGAAAAGGATAGTCAAAGAGTGGGACTCTCTTCGAATCCTTTCCTCATCTTCGAAAAGTGAGAAAGAGTGAGATGAAAATAGTGTAAAATCGAAGAAGAAGAAGAAGAAGAAGAAGAGGAAAGAGAAGCTGACATCGGTTGCGGCACCAAGTCTCTTAGAAGATCATCCATCCACTAGTCTTCTCTCTATCTCTCTCTCTCTCTCTCTCTTTCTATCTCTCTTTCTCACTCTTTCTCATCTCGTAAGAGTTCCAAGCAAAAACGTCGAAGCCGATCATTATGGTATGCGCGTTAGGAGCGGCGTTAGCCTCTGGAATTTCCTCCGCGAAAAGTAATACCTCGGTTGGGGCCAGTAAATCCAACGCGAAATTGCCAACCACCACTTCGGATGCTGCGCAACTGAACATCTCTTTCTATCCTTCTCTCTTTCTCTCTCTCTCTCTTTCTTTATCTTTCACACTGTCTGTCTTTTAGACTCTCTCTCGGAAACTTCTTAAACGCAAAGAATCCGTCGCTTTAAGTCTACACTATGAATCGATTCTACAAACTTGAAATAGATAGTCCAACTTTTTTCTTTTTCCATTGACTTTATCAAAACTATACCACCTCTATTTCTATCCGTCATCGTTCTTATTCTTTCTATCACATCTCTTTTTTTTATGAAGTAGATGAAAGATCTTTCTTTACTAACTTAACAGTGATTTTTAAAGTACTACTTAACGTTTGACAAAGTGTTTGATTTTTGTTCGTCAAGTTGATGGATTTTTGTATAATTGTAATTTTATAATTAATTAGATTTATATAAAGACTTGTTCTCCGTTTTAGTGTTTTATCAAAATCCTAACGAATAATATAGAACAATGCAAAGTTGTATAAATATTTATTTGTATAAAAATCGTGTTACAAGAAGTTTGAGTACGAGTTGTTGGATTTTTGTTTGTCAAATTGGCATATTTTTGTATAAACGTAATTTTATAATTAATCAAATCTATACAGAAGAGGCTTGTCCTTTGTTCTGGCGTTAGACAAATTGTATAAAAAAAATGCAAAGTTGTATAAACATTTATTTATATAAAAACCCTGTTATAAGAGGTTTGAGTACGAGGATATCAAAAGGATGGACCAAAAATTTCTAAAATTAATTATCCTTTATGTAGAATATTTTTAAATGAATTTTTGATTAAAAGTCATTAACAAATAGTTTGAGAATTTGTAATATCTATTATATAAGCAGTTATTTAATTAAAAAAGAAAACAATATATAGGAATTGAAAAATGCATATTAGGAGATAAGAAAAATTGTTTATCGATCGTGAAATTTATTTAATGCCTATAAATATCGGTTTAGATTTTGTTGGGAGTATGAGTTGAAACAACGATATATATCCCAGGCGTTTATTTTATCATAATGAGTTTGGATTCGGGCCGGGTTCGTATCAAAATAACCCATCGAATTATCCCCCGTTCTATTATTTCGACTCTTCTGTTCTTGCCTTTAATATGCACGTGACGATAACGTATCGCACCGTATCGTATCGTATCGTATCGTATCGTATCGTATCCTATCGTATCGTATCGTATCGTATCGTTTCGTATCTTTTCGTATCGTTTCGGATCATATCGTATCGTTCGATAAATTGAATATCGATTGGTATAGATCGATCGGTAATCTTCCATCCTCTTGAGAGTGTATCAATTTATTATTGGAAATGATTTCGACCGATGGAAATCGTTAGATAAACGATATCTATGGAGACAAAAGAAGAACAAAAAAACTATTAAAATATTAATTAATGAATTGATCTATAACCTAAGTAGAATAATCGTACGTAATTAAAATGAATATGTGGAAGTAACGAATATTCATAAATCGACATACATATTATTAAATTATGAATTTAGAATTGAAAAGATAAATGTAAAAAGATTATATGAAAGAAAATCTTTCATAATAGAATATTAATCGTACATTATAATAATATTAATTGCAAATAATATAGATACTGTTGTGAATATATAAACACACTAATATTACAAACATTCTTACAAAGTAAAAAAAAAAAAAGATGATAAAGAAATAATAAGAAAAATTTGAAAAAATGCGTATTTGAATTATTCTATGAGGATTTTCTAAATCATTCCATGTAATAATACAAACGTAATGCAATTAAATGCAATGCATTTAGATAAAAATAACATAAAAATAAAACTGTAATTGTTACATTGAAATGAAATATTAATAATACATATATTTAGATGAAAATAACATCAACAACAACAAAAAAAAACAAAATCATATGTTTAAATGGAGATGGCGTTTAAATGGAGGTCGAGTCAAGGTCGAAAGAATATTATTCTCCTTTGGTCGTAAGGATTCTAATTTCTCGCGGAAATTAACGCAATGTAATAACAGAGGAGCCCAACAATTCTACTACGCGGACGAATCTCTTTGGCTAGTGTGCACGCGTGCGTGCATTTGCGAGGACGGATGTGCCTCCAGCCGTGACCGTCCCTCCTCGGACACTTCTTCTATCCCCTCCTCCTCCTCTTCCACCTCCTCCTCCTCCTTCATCATCCCATCCTCCTTCACCTCCTACTTCTCCTTTTTCTTCATCATCTCTCCCTCTTGGTCCGTTGCAGCAGGGCCGCTGACTGCATTGTTCCGACAAAACCGAATTCAATTTTGCTAAATCCCTGCAAAAGGATTTTCTATCAAGGGATTCGAAACTTTTCAACTGTCCTAATTCTCTTCAATTTCTATGTATCTGTGTACATGTAATGCGTATTTCTAAATATTTTCCAAAGAGATTAAATAAATTGACAAAAATATGCGTGTTTTTAAATTTATTAATAAACAAATATTTTAGAGGCACAGTTTACTCCTTCGTTAATTTTAATTCGATGATAATTATTTAAAAATATTTCTATGATATTTTTTATTGAATTTAAAAAAAGAAAAAAGATTTAATACAATTCTATGAAATATGATAATATATATGACAAAAATGACGTAATTCATACGTAAATAATGATTCATTGTTTTAATAATTCACGTGACCTGTTTTCAATCATTACATCAATGATTGTCATTTTACTTTTGAATTTTATTCCATACATATAAACACACATATTAATAGATACAAATGTGGCAGATTAAAAAAAAGGTATACACGATGAACATATACAAGTATATATGTAAATTATTCCATACATACAAACGCATATAGACAAACATTCATAAAAATACACTTCCATAAATCTTTTAATCATATAATTTTTATATGCCTCTCAAGGAAAGAAAATCAGCATACCCAAACATATCTGCATATATAAACGTGGTAGGCTAAAAAAATAAAAAGTATATACGATGAACACATACATGTATATATGTAAATTATTCCGTATATATATAAACACATATATTCATATACATAACCTTATATCTTAACACATAATGTATATGCATATTAAGAAAAGAAAATCAACATACTCACACACATGTACATTTACATATATAAATATATGTTAGATAAGTAGAAAAAAAATATATATGTATATATGTAAATAATTCGATGCGTACAAAAAAAAAATCATTCTCATATTTATACATACAAATGTGGCAAATTAAAAAATAGGTATGTATATACGATGAACACATAATATGTATGTATACACATATATGCATATGTAAGTGTGGTAACACTAAAAAGAGTATTGTATGTGTAACGAACATAAACACGTGTATATGTAAATATATAAATATAATATTAGTATATCCATAAAGACACCGGTGTATCGTTCTAGGTAAGAAAAGTTGCATCGACGGTGCAATCTCTTGGCGCTCGCGCGATAATAATTATCATGCACGCCGGTAGGCGAGCTCGAGCAATCTTCGAAGGTCGACCCGCGCCACTGCTTCCTTATTGTGGAACCCGAGGACGTGGAAGAGGAGAGCTGGACGAACCAACCAACCAACCAACCAACCAACGGAAGGATAACGCGGCTGCATTAACTTTACGTGCCATGGCATGCTTACGTTCAAGTGTTCTTTTTATTGTTCTATTTCTCTCTCTCTCTCTCTCTCTCTCTCTCTTTCTCTCTCACTTGTTCTTTTCGTACATGCTCATTACGTAGGCACGACGTTTTCAGAAATAATGCCAACTATAGTAAAAGGGTTCCTCCGATTTTCCCAGAAACCTTCACCGTTCGTTATATTATCTCTCTCTCTCTCTCTCTCTCTCTCTTACTATCCATTCTTATTACTCTTATTATTTACTCTTACAAAATTGTTCTATGAAAATTATGTTGAGATTTGTTTTTTTGTTTATGTTTATAAATTTTCAGTTTAACCGAAGAAATGTGTATTTTAAAGTTATTATTATTTATTTTAACTTTCTTATTGATTATATATAAAATATTACGATAAAATTATTCAATTATTATTATATAGAGAAGAAAAAAGAAATAACATGTATTAAACAACGGATACTAATATTATATTTATATATTTACATATACACGTATATATGTTCGTTATATATACAATACTCTTTACCACTTTTATATATACATATATAGATGTATATATGTACGTGTATATGTTCATCGTATATATTTTCATTTTAATTTACCACATAAAAGAAATAACGAAATTTTTTAAATTCAAAAATATATATGTACATAAGTGTAAATTAAATATGTATATATTATGCAATGATAATAATTTTAATTATTAATTTAATATAACAATTTTATTAATTTAATTTAAATAAATTTAAATAATTAGCTTTTAAATAATTAATTATTAGCTTTCTTGTAATGAACAAAAATTCGAATATTATTATTTTTTCTTCTAAATCTAACACGAATGTTGAATAATATCGCGTCCGATATTAAAAATTATTATATATGTATATTAAAAAAAAATTAAAAATATGTGCACAAATAAATCAATAAAAAATATTTCAACATAGTAATATTAAAAATCCTTTAATTTTTGTCTATATCAATCTAATCGTAAGTCATATATATATGAAATGAAATAAACATTTTGACATTATTAAAATTAATGATAAATATATAAATATTTTTCTACAAATATTAGATTAGATCAATGTAAATAGGTTTTAAAGAGGTTCATTGAGATAATTGGTAGAAAGCTGATCTGAACGTAGCTTTATAACTACATTATCGTTCCTATTTATTGAATCGTACTGTCAAATTAATCCTTCTAAGTTAATATCTCGATCGGATCTTCTATTTCGCGAAGATGTCTATCGTAAAATCCGTTTTCCTCTTTCTCTCTCCATCTCTGTCTCTCTTACATATACACGCAGGTACACGCACAGATATACATTTACATTTACATTCGTACTCCTGTTAGTGCAAACGTTCAGGAATAGGTCCTTTGCGATCGGCAGTTGGTTGACTGAAGTTTCCATAATTGATGTGCATACAAACAGAACCGAAATGAACGATAAAATCGATGCCACTAGAACGATGGTAGGAAAAGAGAAAAAAGATAGATAAATCGAAAAAGTAGCAGAAAAAAGAGAGAGAAAGTTTGCAATGTGGAAGGAGAGGGAGAGGGGGAGCTGGGTTGCAGTACGAAGAATAAAAAGCTCGCGAAATTGGAACGTTTCGAGGAACGAACAACGATCATCTTTCATTCACTTCGTTCTTATTCCGTTGCTTTGACACGTTTGCGAAAACGTAAAAACTCATATGAAACGATTGGAAAAGATTGTTGTCTAGTTCAATGATGCCCGAACCTTATATTCTACAGTTTTATTCTACGACCCGTTAGAAAACTTCTATTGACCCGTGAATTTTTGTTTTTTTATCAATTTTAACTTTTACGCTTTTGTGAAATTGATTTTTTGTTTTGTTTGTTTGTTTGTTTTTTTTTTTTTTTGATTCTCTCTCTATCAATTTATATTAGAAACAAAATAGAGATTTTTAATCTTTGAAAAAGAAAAATGAATAATATTTTTCAATTATTATTTATTATTCGTAAGAATGATTATAAAACTGTTTAATATTGTTCTTTGAGTAGAAGTTCTTCGAAAGAAGGAGAAATAAAACATTTTTAATCATAAAAAAGCGATTAAAGTTATTTCGATAAAAATTTACTTAATTTTGGTAACGAAAAAGTAATGAAATTTTCTAAATATAAATATTAAAATAATAATATTTGTCACATGGAATACATCAAATAATTTTGTTATATATTTTAATTTATTTTGCAAATCATTTATTTTAAGAATGATCCGTGTTATTAAATATAAAACGTGTTAACGGATAACGAAAGTAATTTTCTTTCGTATTTATTTTTTTTTCTATTTATTTCTTTTTTTTTCTTTTTATTATATTAAATACACTCGACCGTGAAAGTGTTAAGAGTCAGGGAAAGTGTGATAAAAGTATTAATCGTGGGTGTAATAGAGAGCGAGAGGGTAATAAAGTTGATATATTATGTGCAACGGTAGAGAAAGAGAGAAAGAGAGAAAAGAGAGAGAGAGAGAGAGAGAGAGATTCCATTGTGATTTAGTATCGTATATAAGAGACCGTTTATACTGGATTTCCTTTATCTCGAATTCTTTTTCTTTTTCTAAGAAAACGAACTTTTTCAAAAAAAAAAAAAAAAGAAGTTGCACGAAAGAGAGAGAGAGAAAGTAAGATGAAAAGATCTTTGAAAAATCAAAACAAGATAATATTATCTACTTTCAATCAATTTCCTTTTTTTTTTGGTGCCAAAACGAAAAATATTCGAATACCATATTTGTATATCTGTATTTGGAAACTTTTAAAAATAAAAATATAAGGATAATATTATTAGGTGGTTCGGAAAGTCGTTTCGTTTTTTGCTGACGCAATAATGGCATTAGTTGATGCAAACCGACAAATAGTAACACATGAGATCGATGTGAAGTTAAATTTATCAAATTCAACTATTTATGACCACTTGAAAGGTTTAGGTTTAACCTCGAAGCAAAAATTATCTTCATTTTTACAAAAGATAAACGAAACAACTTTCCGAACCACCTAATAATATAATAATTGTTATCTACAAGAAATATATATTTTAATAAAATTTTATATTATTATTATATATAATATATATTATATAATTTAAATATTTAAAAAATATAATCGAACACACACATATGGATTATAAATTTTTTAATTAGAACATGTATATATATATATCTGATGCTTACAATATAATTATAATTATCGTTAAGTTAATTTATATTTGATCGTAATACAAATTAATAATAACATTTATAATAATTGTTTTTTTTAAATATATTAACTTACATAAATATATACGTATTATTACTAATAGATATATAAATTTAATTCTAGATAACCACCTACACAAATAATGTATACACATTTCCTACAATTTTAAAACTATGTAAATACGTACCTACATATATTTATATATAAACACCTAACATGTTCTTACATATGCGCACATACATAAGTAAAAATTTCAATACCTACATGTACATATGTTCTTATTACTATATATATATAGTAATATTATAACATTATATATATATATATAATATTACATAAATATATATTATGTTATACATATATAAATACATAAATGGAAAGTAACAAAGATAGTAAGACAGAAGCAAGTTCGTAGGGAGAAATCCAACAGCTGTGTTCTCGATAACGACCGGCTATCCGGCCCTGCTAACAACACCGGTAGCCGAAGGTACAAGCCCATCGTAGGAAGGGCGTACACACATTCATATACACATAGACATTTACACACACATATACGATCGGTTCTTCCTTTCCTCAGGCAATAGGAAAGGACTCACCAGCGTATGTAAACCAACACATATATAGATATTTATATATTATATTATATATATACTATATGTGTGTATGTGTGTATGTCTATATTCATACATATAGATAGATGTAAAGGTGATATAAGCTCGATGTAAGTGTATAGGTGAGAGAACTCGCGCTTATGCATGCTCGCAGCATCTGTTGCTACAAGACGGACGTTCGCGGCGTAACGTTACGACGTTACGATCCCATAGAATAGTAGTAATACGATCCACTGGGCCACATATGCTTCTCTCTTGGGTTAAGTCGAGTGATACTTCTACCAACGTGTCTTATACTTATCTACAATATGTACATACCATCCACCAACTTATACTACACACATTTACAAAAAAATATGTACATAAAAATGTACTAATATTTTTGAGAAAGTAATCATTTTTAAAATGATAATATAAATATAATAAAAATATACACAAATTCGTATTAACAATATTTTTACATACATGTATAGATCCATTTTTTCGGTGCTTTGAAAAAATTTAAGGTTTACATATTAGTTGATTAAAGAATATAAATTATGTTAATTCTAGCAATATTTTTATTAACTTATAAATATATAATTTAATTATAATATATATATATATATATATATATATATATATATATATATATATATATATATATATATATGTACGTGTTGTAAATGGTCTTACAACACTTTCAACATAAACGGTTCTTATTGCATATAAATTTTGCAATTATATCAAATAAAAATAAAATGTAATAAATTGAAATATAAATATAAATAATAATAATAATAACACAACGATGAAGATGATGATAATGATGATAAAGTACAAATCAATGTAGAAAATAAAATGAATAATGTCAGAGTGAAAAGAAATGGAAAAGGTTAAAGGAATACGATTGATTTCTTTAAATATATGTGAGATGAATAAAGAGAGAGAAAAAATATGAGGGGTTGGGGAAGAGTAGAGGGTGAGGGGGGAGGGAGAGTAGTAGTTACGTACTTTGTACGGACACACACGATGCGCAAACTGCAAAGTAGTCTCGATGAAGGTGGTCGTCGTATGGTAGAGCGGCTGACCTTTGTCAAGCGTCGTCTACGCTACGTAGAAATGTACTTTGGCAATCACCGTCTTCTTGTCTTCGACTTCTCTTTTGTCATTTCCCCCGAGGGTGTAAGGACTCGCGCGCACATAGGCGTCGAACAAGATGCGCCCAAGCTCGTGCGCGCAACACATTCGTTCGTTCCCGCCAGGTTACAACAGGCAGCATTTCTACAAGTCGAGTAGAGGAGAGAGCACTTTCGTAAATTTCTCTTGGGGTTTACATTGGAATAGGTACGTAGAGTACACGTACCTTTGTATGTACAACAATCCCATCCACCATTTCGAAAGGATTTTCTACCTTTAATCGTTTTGTTTCTACGCGTTTGGTCAACTTTTTTTTTTCTTTTTCTCTCTCTCTCTCTCTCTCTCTCTATGGTGTTTATATTTATTCTAAAATGTCGTATAGAACAGTTTTTACGTGTAAACGTAAGTACAATGTTTTTTTTTTTTCGAATTGTATGAAATATTTTATTTGATTGAATAAAAGAAAACTTAGAAATAATACGAATGTGTTATGAATATAATAAATAGGGTAATGATTATTGTTTTAATATGATTTGTTATTAACTATATTTTTGATATAAATTATAAATTGTTACAATTTTCGATAATTGGTAGATCTATCTAAATATATAATTTATAATTTATAATGTATTACAACATTAACATATTGCATTAGCTAAAGGTACAAACCTTTGTACTTTATATATAAATAAACGGAAAAATATTTATATTAAATAATTTTTTTATATCTTTAATTTATATAAAAATATATTCCTAGTAGCATAAAATACATAAAATATTGAAAAATATTAAATACATGTGTATTTAATATTAAAAAGAGATTAAATGTCTTTGTATATTTTGTGCTACTAGGGATATATTTCATAGCCTTTTCATTTATTTTAAACATAAATAATAATAAATAGATATATAAAAAATAATAAAGTAATATATTAAAAATAAAAAATAAATACTAAAAAGATCTGCATAGTTAAAAAGGGAATTTCCCGGTTAACAGGTTAATCGTTTGAGGACACCTATTTTCGATTTTTTTTTAAATAGATATAACACAATAAACGTATCATTTATAATATATAAAATCAATAATAATAATATATGAAAAAAGAAACAAAAAAATAATTAATTTTCAAGTTTAACATTATTGACCATTTGAAGACGCCAATGTCTGATCTTCCAACGTTAGTAGTTTTCTCAACAGAATCACTTTTTCTTCTTTATCTTTCACTCTCTCTCTCTCTTTCTCTCTTTCTCACTCTTTTTCTATTTCACTTCTAATAATCCTTCACGGTAGAAGAGAATCGAATTGAATCGAGCGTGGATATTATCGAATCGCATGCTAGACCTCGTCGTCGCACGCTTCCACGCCTAACGCAGATATCGTAATATTCTTCCCCCTTCTCCTCTTCCTCCTCCTCCTCCTCCTCCTTCTCCTCCTCATCGTTCATCTTACATCCCTTCAAGAAGAGAAAATGTTACTTTTGTTTCTGCTTTTGCTTCTGCTGCTACTGTTGCTACTGCTTCTGCTACTTCTGCTGTTGGTGATGAAGGTGGTGGTTTTATTTCCGTTGTTACGACGAGTGCAATCACTCTCAACAGAGAGAAAAAGAAAAAGTGTGACAGAGAAAGATAGATGAAAAGAAGGAGAATGAGAGAAGAGAGAAAGAGATAGAGAAATAGAGTGGACTCATCGGCCGATTTACTCCCTTCGCGGTAAAGGTAAAGGACTAAAGGCACAGGTGCACAGTTGTTCTTCGTGCCACCGAAAGATGCTGCTAACCGAGAAACCAGATAAAACGAACAACAGATAGAGACAATATTATTATTTCTATCTCTATTTTGTTCTTTTTTATTTTATTTATTTTCTTTCTTTTTCTCTCTCTTTTTTTTTTGTTTTTTTTTGTTTTTTTTTTTTATCTCTTTTTCATCATCCCTCTTGTCTCTTTCTAATTCTCTATTTCTCTTCTCTTTCTCTTTCTTTGTTTCGTTTGCCGATCGATTCGAGTTTCAAGTTTATTACCAACTACGGCAATAAGGTAATAGCGATGGAAAACGATAAAGAACACAAGATCTCTCGTTCTTTCGACGATCGAATTCACGTTGAAAACTTCAAAGCAAAGTCTATCTATCTATCTATCTACCTATCCTAGTCTACCTAACTCTTTTTCTTTTTTTTCTTTTCTTTTTATTTCCCTATTTTTCTCTTTTATTCGTTTAATCTCCTATCTTACGTTCCACGTACATACTGAGAAATAAATCTATTCTTTTTTATTTTTTTTATTTTCTTTGAGTAATTGAAATCATTCTTTTACTTTTTTTGTTTTTCTTAAATTCGATCCGTGTACGTGTGTATCATACAAGTAAATTGATATTTGTTCATATTCTTATAATATTATTTGTATCATTTAACAATCAATCACAGTGATTAAATATATGTAATTAATTATACCGATATATAATTTAACCTGTTAACTGGGTTGGACGTATAAATACGTCAAACGTATTGTTACTTTTGAATGCTGAATACTTTTATTTAAAATGTTTTCTAGAAACGGAATAATTAACTATTAATCAGATTTGAATAATAAATTATATTTAATAATAAAAGTTTTTCTTTCAAAATTCAATTTAATTTAATTAATATAAATATTACATTATTTTACATTAATATTAACAAATAAGTATATGCGTCGAACGACTAAGCTAGTAATTTTTACCAAACGCATATATGCGTCCACAGCACACAAAGGGTTAAAGCTAAAGGTACAAACCTTTGTACTTCATATATATATATATATAAATAAACGTAAAAATATATATTTCATAGTCTTTTCATTTATTTTCATTCATAATTAATAATAAATAAATAAATATATAAAAAATAATAAATAAATAATAAAAAAATCTACGTAATTAAAAAGGAAATTCCCCGGTTAACAACTTAATATTGTTACTACGTAAATTAATATGTTTACAAAAATTAATCATAAATATTGTGTAATATTTAATTTTAAAGAAACTTCGAGGTAGTTAAAATTATTGACATTATTAAAAAAAAAAAATAACTAATTTATATACTGACGTTAAAAGTGTGCTTTTTACGAAACATTTTTTGTTTTTTGTTTTTTATATCAGTTCACAGATATTTTAATAACAATTTTTTTCGGTGCTTACACGTGTAAATTGTTTACCGATACGAAACATCATATGCGTGTGTTCACAATATCTATAGTAAGTACGTATAAATGTAATTCGTATATTCCATTATACCGAATATTAGCTAATAAACGACAATAATTATAATCGTCGTCCTTTCAATGGAAAATTTAATCGATCCGAAATTTGATATCATCGGTCTATCTCCGTTCGATTTCCACCGATAATGATTATGATGACGATAATAATAATAATAATAATAATAATAATAATATTAATAATAATAATCGTCGTAATAATCATAATGATGATAATAATAATAATAATTATAATAATAGTAATCAATCGGTGTTAATATGGCTTGGTTAGTAATAATGAAACGATTTTTAAACGTTAATTCGACATTTTCCAGTGGATAAAACTAGCTAGCATGGTTCATATACATTTGTATATATATATATATATATAGTATACTTAAATCAATTAATATGTCCAGAATCACAATGAGTGGATAGCTGTATATATATATCTATTCTATCGAATTTAAAAGAGAGAGAGAGAGAGAGAGAGAGAGAGAGATAGAGAGAGGGAATGAGATTACTAGTATATTTATAGTCTATATCGATTCTCCGGATTTTCATAGTGAGTCGACCACAAGGTATTTATTTATGATATTCTCATTAAACAATCATTATCTCTTTGTAATCATTTACAAATATTTATTACACTTTTATATATATAACATATTTATTTTTTCGTAAATAAAAATAATTCCATTTAATATAAGATCAAGGTATAGAAAATTATGTTAAATTATTTCGCGATAAATAATAAAATATATCTATAATAATATAATAATAATAATAACAATAATAATAATAATAATAATAATAATAATAATATAATTAAAATAATATAATAATAAAATAACATAGTATTAAAATTGTATAATAATAATTTTATATATATATATATATATATATATATGAATACAATATAAATATAATACAAATATACATATATACAATACAATATAAATTACAATACAAAATTATAATATACAATACAATACAGTACAATACCAAAATTGTAAACCAAAATTTGCACGAATAAAAATGAATTTGTTTGATGAATGATTGTTTTAATTGGTCTCAGAACTTTTCAACCCGTTCACTTGTACAAATTTCCGGTCAATGATCTCAGGAAGAAACTAAGAGAAAAATAAAGAATAAAAAAAGGAAAAAGTATGAAAAGAGGAAGACGACAAGGAGAAGGTTGGCCTCGAAATCTTTGCTTAGCCGATGATGTCTCAGCGTTGTCGAGATGGTTGGATAAAAAGGTTTCGGCTTCATGGACGTATAAACCCCGGACCGACACCGATTGGTTACGAGAATTTCTTGCGATAACGAACGAAAAGAAATTTCATGGCAACAGCACGGCCAATGACATAGATCTCGTGCGTCATCGTCTTATCCTTTTTTCTTTTTTTTTGTTTTTCTTTTTTCTTATTTCAACTCATCCGTATTCGCTTCGCTGATCCTTCGAACGAACTTACTTTTCTGTTTCCTTACACTTTTGTTTATTTTTTCTTTTTTTATTATTTATTTATTTATTTATTTATTGTTTCATTGTCATCAAATTGTAGTTCGAGTTTTGACACAAAATTTCAGAAAATATTATTCAAAGTGTTTCTCTTAATATTCAATAGAATAATTTTTTTTTTTTAAATATTTAGAAATTGTATTCAACAAAGTATACCTAATTTTGTTTTTTATACGATAGATCCATACAGATAGATAAAGATAAATGGAAAAAATTATAAATCATACAAAATTAATACGCAATGAACTCTCAAGTTCCTAATACCAATTAATAATAATTAATGACACAATTAATATAACAAATTTATATTATATATTATATACAAAGATTACAATTTTAAATATTACTTCAAATTGTCATTTTGTTTAATTATTTACTCTATACGAAGACTTAGAAGTATTATTCAAAATAATCGTTAACAAAAATATATTCATTAATTACGTGATCATTCATTGATCAAATATTTTCTTTTCTCTTGTTTTTATTTATTTTTTTTTTCATTCTTATTTACCATCTTATTTCATTTCATTTTTGTTACATTTAATTCATCTGTTCGTCCAAATTTGTCTTCTCAAAAGAATAAATAAATCGTAACTCGTTCGAAAAGTAGGAATGATCATAAAACCTAAAATACGTCCCTTATACGTGGTCTCTACTATTCTAAAAATCTTTCTTCTCTCTCACTTACCCATTTCTTCTCTTTTCGTTTAATTTCAACGCGTTACTACTACTACTACTACTACTACTACTACTACTACTACTACTACTTCTTCTTCTTCTTCTTCTTCTTCTTCTTCTTCCTCCAATTTACACAGCTTAATTAACGCAAAGAAAACGTACGAAGGTATAGGGAGAATAAAGAAAATTAACGACAACGAATGAGACAAGAACTCGCGTGGTTTAGCTTTCGTTATTAAACATAGATCGAGACTAAATGAAGAAAGAAAGAAAGAAATAAAGAAATAATGAATGACTGAATGAATGTATAATATGTATGTATGTATGTATGATTGAATGAATGAAAGAAATAAAAAAAAAAACAAAAAGGGGGAGGAGAAAAAAAATTAAAAGAAATTTTAACGTTGCTCGTTGTTCTAAAAGTAAAGTTCGTTAACGATGTCCTACGTGTTCGCTCTTACATTTTGTGTATTTTTACAGAGCGTTGGGCTCCTACACCTTTCGTTGCCACTGGTCCGTACTTCTCTCTCTCTCTCTCTCTCTCTCTTTCTATCTCTTTCACTCTCACTCTTTCACTGCTTTCTCTGTGTATACCAGGTAATTGGGTGTGAAATGAAATCTAACGAAAACCCTTTTAGGCGTGTGCACAGTCGCTCGACCACCGGTAGAATAGCCTGGCCCATAGCCCTCTCTCTCTCTTTCTAACTTTAACAGTCTCTATCCATTTATCTCTCTCTCTTTCTCTCTCTAACTCACTCATTCAACCCCTTTTTCCTCTTTCAACTAACTCTCCTCTTCCTATCACGATTGCAACAGTCACCTCTTCGTCACTCTCTATCTTCCTACATATGTGTGATTATATGTGTGTGTGTGTGTGTGTTTGTATGAGAGAGAGAGAGAGAGAGGGAGTGATAGTAGGAGGTGGTTCACGATCAAATAGTTTCAATTTTTTTGTCAACGCCGCCATGGTCCACACCCTTTCTCATCTATCCCCGCTCGGTGTCGCAGAATATTACGGAACGATGGTTAAATTCAGCTTCTCTTCCTCTTCCCTTTCCTTCATTCCTTCCTTCCTACCAACCTTCCTTCCTTCCTTCCTTCCTTCCTTTCTATCTCTCTTTTCCTTCGTGCTTAGTTATCCCTGTTATATTCTGTCTACTATCTACTCTCTTTGTTCATTTATATATATTTATCTTTTTCTCTCTTTTCCTTTTTTTTTATCTGTTTTTAGAGAACTTATTTTAGTTGATAAGAGTTGATAAACATACGTTTAACATTTTTTTCCTGACAATTCTAGAACTTTCTTTCATTCTTTCTTTTTGATAAACATTAGTTTCTATGTATTGTACATGTGAGTGTATTAATATTTATTATGTAAGTATTGTAAGTATTTAGAAAGAAAGAAAAAAACGAGCTGTCATTTGTTAAGTTAAAAAAAATTTATTTGAATGATAATTATGATTGATAATAATTATGTATTGTATTTATTTATTTTCTAATTGATTATTTTATTATTGTCATAACATATTTGTAATTACAT
The DNA here is from genome assembly GCF_049000335.1 of Polistes dominula. Classification (NCBI taxonomy): domain Eukaryota; kingdom Metazoa; phylum Arthropoda; class Insecta; order Hymenoptera; family Vespidae; genus Polistes; species Polistes dominula. Next base: position 4,112,584 of record NW_028301150.1, read on the forward strand.
AATTGTAATTATAATCGTTTTTTTGTTGTGATTTTTGAATTCGGTGTATTATCTTAATTAAGATACACATATTTTATATGCTTTGTATTATTTTAATTTTTTATTAATAGCTTTTTATTCTACGTTGCAATAAAAATATATATATATATATATATATATTTATTTATATTTATATATACAAACAATTATAATTATTATATTAAATATAATTTAATAATTTTCATTAAATATTATTTTCGTACAAAGATTTAATATTTAAAATATGCAAAATAATTTTTAACAGTTATCATGATACCATTTATTAGTAATATATTTTGTTCATATATTAATTAATATATTTCTATTAGAATTTTATCAGTATATGTTTTATTAAACCTTATTATATATTCTATAAGTTTGATTTAGATATGATTTGTTTGATTAACAGAACTTTATACGATATAGAAAGAAAATAAGAAATACACATGCAAGTATAGTAAGAATAATGCTTACACAATTTAAAGTGCGTAATGGAAGAATTACTAAGGACGAATCGATTAGATGCAATTAATTAGACTTTAATTAATATTAAACCCGATGCTCTGACGTTCAAGCTAATTCGAGGCAATCTCTTAATCGGCGAGTACGCGCGTTAGGGTGTTTTTAAACGGTGATCACTTCGGACGTTTCCCGATCGGTACTCGAAACCTGTTTTTCGATGCGATCCGCAAGACTTCTCCCTAAGTAAGTACATATGCATACATATATATATGTTCATATGTATACATTGAAAATGAAAAAGAGAAAGAAAGAGAAAAAGATAGTAGTAGTAGTAGTAGTAGTAGTGATCACTTTACTATAGTACACAGCAAGTAGATATCTCCGAAGGTTCACGAAGGTAATAAAGTCTAGGGTAAACTCCTTCTTTCGGCTAATTCGATAGACGATCTAACTGCTTGCCACCGGTATCTTCGTGTGTTTCGTTACGTAATCGCCATATTTTCTCAACGGTATATTCCTATGAACTTTGGTAATGTATTAAAGGGTTTCCTTTCCTATCTATAAGTATCCACAAGATCAAGGTAAATGCATTAACGAGTTTCATTGAAACAACCTTCGTAAAGATTTAGATTAGACAAGATTAAAATAAAGAAACGAGTCAACAAAAATATTTCGTTTTGTAATCACCACATTTTATTATAGAGAATATTATATTAACTATGATAAACACAGAAATAATATTGAATTTCAATATAATATATTATATTAACGAGTGAATGTGGAAGTTAATATAAATTTTGATTGAAAATATAAAATATTCTCGTATGGTTCCATATTGAATAAATATGTTCTATGAATAATAATGCAGTACTAAAGGGTGAATAAATAAAATTATGATGCATGCATTAACGATTCGAAAAAACGAAGAAGTTAAAGAAAAAAGGAAGACGCCAACTTTAGGAAAAAGTTCTCTTTCATTTGGTATAAAAAATGCTTCGACTGTTATCGACAAGTTTCCTCTTATAAATGGGAATGTAGAGGAAAAAGGAAAGAGGGTAAAAGGAGGATAGGAGGAGAGTGTTGAGGTGGGTGGAGAGAGACGGGTAAGGGAAAGAGGTTGGAGAAGGAAAGCTCGTAGATTGTAGGTAGAAGGTACTTCAGTGGAAGCTAACCTGAAGGTACGGACTACGGACCCTTTAGAAGCGTACCGGTTCCGATCTTAGCGTTCCTACCGATCTCTCACGAAGCTTAACGCACACGAACTCTCCGGTTCAAAGGCGATCTTGGATCTAACGAAGTGGCTCGAAGGACTGCAAAGGCCCAGGCCAACCTGACCCCTTCTCTCGTTAATATCCTACCTACTACTATTTACTATGTGTATATGTGTACCTACCTTTACCACATACCTACATACCATACCTTATACTACTAATACTATCAAGCACTTAATAGTAGTAGTAGTAGTAGTAGTAGTAGTAGTAGTAGTAGTAGTAGTAGTAGTAGTAACGATGAGTCTATCGAGAGAAATTCTACTCGACCTTACCGAACGTCGCGTAGCAAATTATAATCAAATAGAATTGCTAAAGTGCGTTCGAGCGTTCATTTTATACATATATATGTATGTATGTATGTGTGCTTTTTCAGTTCGTGTAATAATGTTAACATGTTTTTTAAAATTTTCTATTATAGTATCGTTTATTTATATATTGTGATGAATAATACGTTGTTGTTGAGTTTTTATTAATGATACTTTGATAATGTTATACTGGCATGATTAATAATGTGTGGTATAATTTAGTATTATATTAGAACTTATACGATATTTGTTCATAAAAATAATGACTCTTATTATTTAATCAAATTTGCTTATCACCAATTTTCACGTTTTTTTTTTTGTAAAATGATATTTTTTTCATTAACCGATAAATAATTAAATAAAATTTTGTCGTTGAAGTAAGGTTTTATATGATCTATAATAATTATACGATTGGTGAATAAATCATATAAAAATATATCATAGGAACAAGGATTTAATTTGAAGTTGGAAAAATGGTAAGAACGTAAATCACGATTGGAAAGAGAACTACGGCAATTTTACGAATCCTCGTGTTCGATCGAATTTTATTACCGTTCTCTCATTGGTAAAAGAAAAAAAGAAAGAAAGAAAGAAAGATAGATAGATAGATAGAGACAAGAAGAGAAAGATTCGCATCCTTTTTAATGACTCCCGTGACGATAGGGAGTACCGAGACGAAGACTCTAGCTGTAGACTTTGGACCTACCGATCTCGTAAGAGATTCTATGAGATCGAGATAATATCGTGCATTCGAGTTGAGGTGGATTTCCCGGGAGAAGAAAGAAGCACGTTGCAGCGTTAAAACGGTAAGAGAGAAAGAAGAGGGTGAAAAGTGGGGGTGGGGTTGGGAGGGACCGATCGGTCCGCGGATTCGACGTCTTCACCCTCGGGAATTGAAGCATAAAAGAGAAAAAAAAGAGAAAGAGAATGGAAGAACATTGGGTGGGTGTAGTAGTAGTAGCAGAAGACTTTCAGGCAACTTGAGGAAAGGGAGGAAAAATGGTGGAACTCGAGGTGCTGATAAAAAGAAAGAAAGAAAGAGATAGATAGATAGATAGATAGATAGATAGATAGATAGATAGATAGATAGATAGATAGATAGATAGATAGATAGATAGATAGAAAGAAATAAAGAAAGAAAGAGAATAAAAAGAAAAAGCTAAGGATCGGAAGAGATCGGCAGAGTAGAGTCCGAAAGGAATTAGATTTGCTCGGTGCTAGCCAAGCGCGACGGACAGAATGCAACGCAATCCGTTCGGTAATTCGAAACGCGTTCTTCGGAAACACGAAGAATTATTCCTTTGGCTGCTCCCCTTATTGCCGCTCCTGCTGCTACTGCTGCTATTACTGCTACTGCTACTGCTGCTGCTACTGCTATTGCTGCTGCTACCGTCATCATATCCTTGAAAAAGATAGAAATAGAAAGAGAGAGAGAGATATAGTATACTTTGGCACGAATCGTTCCGCCATATTTCTGTATTTTTTTCTTTATCTTATTTTTTTCTACTAGTTTCATTGATGAGAACACATCGACCGAATCGATACACCTCTTTATTTTTTATTTTTGTTAATAAGAATCGGATACTTGATTGGATTGGTAATAGATATAACACTGTACGTATGTGTATGTGTGTGTGTAGAAATTATATTTTTTAAATTATTCAAGGATATAAAAGGTGTCTTAAATGTTACAGTCTCATATAAAGCGATCTTTATCTGAAAGAATTTGTTTACGTTATTTGATTCGTCGGTGTGTTATTACTTTTTTGTTAATTAGATAAAATTTTAATGGTTCTGTGCCTAGACGTTTTTGGTTGTCTTTTTATTCGGACCATGTGTATTTCCTTTTGGTTTAATAAAATTAATCATTATACGTAATATTATTATTATTGATTCAAACAATTCATTGATTTGTACCACAGATTGTAAACACGACCTTAATAGATAGTTTAACGCGAAAACCATCGATGTTACATGTTACGTGTCACATGTTTAAATAATTTAAAATACAACGAGGAAATCAAATAATTAAATATCAATTTTATATTCGTGTATCTTTGTGTTCTTTTTGGGGGTTTTATGTTTTAAGACAAAATCTTATTAATTCATAATGGAGTCATAAATTTCGAGTTAACCTTAATTTTAAGATTAATTTGTAAAACAAGGATTCTCTTTTTTCTCTCTCTCTCTCTCTCTTTTTTCTCGCCCTCTTTTCTAAAAAATTTGGAACATGGAATCATCGAGTTTACAGCCAAAAGTAATCCGAGCGTAGAATTCGAATAAGAGATTTAAAAAAGGACTTATGTGTAAGGTGTGCGTCTTTCTGGCGCCGCAGACGCGCCGTTGCGTCTCTGCTTGAGAACTCTCCCTTACTGCAATACGACGATTTACTTAAAGAAGAAGAAATAGAAAGAATAAAAAGAAGATGAGATAACACGATTGAGAAAGAGGGAAAAAGAAAGAAAAATAGAAAAAGAGAGGGAGACATTTTGGCTCGTATAGGTAGGATGGAACGAGAGTATCTTCTTGAAAATGCAGCTGTTTTGCGTGAACTCAAACGACGTTGCTCCTATAACCTTCTTGCTACCTACTTTACTATTCCCATACGATCAAAATTGGAAGAGGATAGAAACTTGTATTTATCTGTGTGTGTTGTTTGTGCGTATATGTACAAATGTGTAAGAAATAGCGAGAGATAGAGTGGAGAGAGAGAGAGAGAGAGAAAGAATGAAAATAAAAATAAAAGATAAGAAAATGGAAGCCAGTTTCCATATCCCCAAAGTATTAATATTTTTTCTGATTTTATTTTATTTTTTTTTTTCATGGATTTTTGTTTTCTTTTTTCGAATTAACGATTATAAATATTTCTTATAGGTTTATACTAATCTTTCGTATTATCTATACTTTATTATATTAATCGGTAAAGATAAACATCATAAGCTAATGTAAATTAATCTTGTAATGTAAGAATTCTTTATGTTCTTTTTTTTATATTTTTTTTTATGTTTTGTTTGTTCGTTATTATTAAGAAATAATTTTTAATCATTTTTTTATCATCGATCAACATATATAACTATAGATTGTAATAATTATATTATACTTGACACACTTTTATCATTTATACGCATTATATATAAAGTGAAATAAAATTTAAACAAAAAAGTAAAAAAAATAAAAAGGAAAATGTATGTCAAGTATAATTCACGTTCGAGATTAGACAGACTGATTGTATTGAAAGTATACTTTGAAAACGAATTAATCGATCGTGACGAAGTATTAGAATTTTATTCAAGTAATATTGGAAATATAAGAAATTGCGTTTTTGAATTTGACTTGTATATCAAAAAAAAAAAAAAAAAAAAAAATAGGAAAGAAAACAGAAGTTGAAAGTGGACGAATTGAAAAGAATCCGAAAACGTGTAAGAGAGAACTAGCCTTTCGTTGGGTGATAATCGAATGTTGAGATAAAAGAAATTCGTTTTCATGATTCATCGAACAATTCGAGTTAGAGAAAAGTAAAATGAACAGTTTTATTCTGCGTGAAATATATTTCTTTCAATCATCGTCACGTAATTCATATTTGAAGGAAATAAATCAAAAAAGAAAAGAGATACAAGAAATAACAAAATTTTTTTATCAGCCTGAATCGCATTTTTTCCAAATGTTCGTAATTAAATTTTCGAACGCATTGCGAAGAAAAGAACTTTGTTTGAATTGTTTATCTCATATTCAAGTTGCAATTATTTTCGATGAAATAAACAAATTAAGACCAATATTTTTGATATAATTACTTTATTATATGTAAACTTGATAACGTATCGCAAAATATTATCAGAATTCGTATTAATATTATTCAAAGTAATGCTATGATTCCCCTTTCTCTTCTATATAGAGAAAATATAAAGAAACTTTTTTTCTTTTTTTTTCACGAACCAATATACGTGTACATACGTGATATACACATTTACTCCTATCAACTAAAAAAGAAATTTTGCCTCGGAGAAATTTAACGAATCTACGAGAACGGAATAGCATAAAAATAAGATAAAAAAAATCATTCAAATTCAGTAGCTCTGTGTATAAAGGTCAAAAACGAATTCGCGGAAGTTGCATGGACCAACGAACTCTTTGAACAGACAGGCGTCTCTTTCGTTTGCGAGTTTAGAGTTCGAAACTTTTTATATACATGCCCACGTCTGTAAATATTATATAATACATACTATGTACGATGCGAGAACCTTCCAACGCGTACGTACACACACACACAATATATATATATATATATATATATATATATATATATATATGTATGGTGTATTAGTATTGTCTAAAAAAACATAACTGATGCTCAAATCTATCTACACGTATGTAACATTTACACATGCATACTATTAGAAAAAAAATTATTTTATCATTTTACAAAATGATAAAAAGTTTGCTCGCGAATTTGTCTCATATCCAATTTTTCTTAATCTTCGTATAGAAATTCAATCATTTGTTATAATTATTATACATTTTTAAAAACATTTTTATTTGTTCAAATTTTATTTTCGATGCATCGATTATATAGTTTTGTCAATAGTATCTATAATTTAGTATTAGTTATTTCTTGAAACAAATAATCTTTGGAGAATTGTAAAAGTTATTTGGAATGTCAAGAAAATATATGCAAAATTTATTAGATATTTTTTAATTAATTAATTTATTTAATATTGTTTAATAATATTTATTAGAGGTTTGATAAATTATATTGAAATAGAATAAAATAATATCTATAATTTTGTAAATTAATAATTAATACTCATCCTATTTCATATTACTTTAAACAATGTAATTCTTAACAAAGATATCGTTGTAATTATCTTTTGGTTAATTATCGTCTTTCATCCTCTTTGTCACAATCTTTTGCACAAAACATACTTCCAAATTAAGATCATACAAATGCAACCTGGTTTATCCTTTCGTTGCTTATATATGATAATCATCCCCCCTCTATTGTTTCTCTTAGTGTCTTTCTTAGCTTTTATTAGATGGTATTATAGTATATGTATAATGTTTATGGTGTATATAGTAAATAAATATATATGTAATCAATTAATTTTGAACGAAAATGTATAAACAAAAATAGATATGCATAAAAATGGTATAATGTGTATGGTGTATATAGTAAATACAAACATATGAATATATGTATACGTGTATATGAATGAAAATGGGGGTACACTGTTGATATTATATACTGATATATACTGTGTATGAATATACATACCAAAGAGTATATAGAAATAACGTAGGACATATGTGTGAGTATAAATAGAAATGTCAGAGTGATTGTATAGGTGAATATATAAGTGTATAGTATGAGACCTGGTCAGGCACGTATCTCTGTTATTTTTTCGTGGCGTACTAGCAACGGCGACGTACGTAGCCGGAACTTCTTCGCGACTCTTCCCGGAACTTTAACTGACGCCATTTTCTGCTGGTGCGGCGCGTTTTGCTTGGGAGCACGCTCGAGAAGAGATCGGGTATCTAATAACGCGACGCTTGCCTTCTTATTCTTCCTTTTCTTCTTACTTTTATTCTCTTATGTCTTCGTTTATCAATTTTTCTCTTTGTTGTTCTCGAATTCGATAAATACGACGCTTTCTTTTTCAAATCTCACTTGACTCCTAAAAACGTATTTAAACAAGTATTAGATAAATATTATCTTTACTTTGTTTTATATTACATTATTTGTTTGTATCAAAAAATATATTCAGAGATATAAATTTTAAATAATAAAATAGAAATATTTTAAATTCTAATTTTACAAATTTTACATTATCGTTTAATAAAATATTTAACATTTTTATAATATTTATATAATATTTTAAAATAATATTCATACAATATTTAAAAATAATATTTATACAATATTTAAAAATAATATTTAAATAACATAAATATAATAGAATAAATATAATAATATATATATTTATATAATAATTATATAATTATAATATAATATTTAATAATAATATATAAATAAAATAATAGAATAAATAATTAAAAAAAAATATAGTTGACATAAATATTTAATACAATATCGTATAATTATAGTATCTTATACTGTAAACATAATTATTATACTTACCATTAATAATATGCAATAAGTATTATAAAGATTATATGCAATACTATTATAAAAATATTCTTACATACAAATAAATACAATAATATTAAGTAAAAAATATATATTATATGCGTATTTAAATATATCACTATACTGTGTCATGTTCATACGCATAGTTATTATACTAAAAAGAATCTAATATACATATACACATAATACATAAGATGATACATGTACGAAATATAATGGAACACAATGCATATGAAACCGAATGAATTGAAAGTAGTATAAATCTCTCTTTCTCTCTCTCTCTCTCTCTCTCTTTCTCTCTCTTTCTCTTACATTAGTTCGAATAAAAGCCGGAAGAAGAATTTTCGTTCGGATTATGACTTTTGACTTAATTACAGGAACGTGAGAAATTAGAGTAGTTGGTAGCAACATTGGTGAGTGGTAGACGCGATGTCTAATTTAGTTACACGTGCGTAGAATCACTGGGCAGGCGCGAGTGCGGGCGGGTACGTTCTTAATAACCGTTTTAATTATACAAGATTATTTAATTAAGTCATAGAAAAAGAATGAGAGAGAAAGAGACAGAGAGAAAGAGAGAAAAAGATACAGCAGAACTCGGCATTACGCTCGACGACGTAAGACTTTCGAGCGGTTTCTTTGAAAAGGAAAAGAAATTCTACTATATAGTTACTAGATACGCGTGCAACATCGTTTTGTTCAACCAATACACATACGTGTATACACTCACACACATGTATTATACACAGGTATGGTGATTCTCTTGCTTTTATTCCGGTAGTCCTAGAATTTATCAGACGCACCTCGCATATAGTACCAAACGCGTATACTAAAATCCATGTATGTTTATATAGGTGTATATATTTGTGTATATATGCAAGGGTATGTATATGTGCATGTATTTACACGTGTTAGAAACGGACGACGTTCGTTCAGATGTTTGCAAGAGAGAAATAGAGAGAAAAGGAAAACTATAGTAAGAGAATGGCTAGGTTCTTGCATGAGTACATACAATGTGTTTAAGTATATATATATATATATATATATATATATATATAAATGTGTGTGTATAGAGAAGAGAAGTAAAGAGGTAGAGGTAACGTGGAGTCGCGTTCACAGAGCACGAGCCTGCTGCCAGACTAGACGCTGTAAATTTTATCGCCTGGATAAGAGCGAACTCGTGGAGAACGCTCGTAAAGGCAATTTACTGTATATTTACATCCTGCCATGATACGTTACACGAGTTAATGCCATCTGTCGACCAAATCGAAGGGCGTTTACTGCATGTTCTCTTTCTCTTTCTTATTATATTTCCTCCTCCTTCTCTCCCTCACACCCCACCTCCCATCTTCTTTCACTGTTTTTCTTGTCTCGAAGAAAACGATAAGAGTTTGAGAAAAGTATCGGAAACTGTGTGTCTGCGTTAAAGCTCGAACTTTTTCTTCGGATCATAAGATATAAAATCTATATAATATAACTGTATACGTAAAAAGATTGAAAAGTTGAGTTTAAAAGTGGTAGTAGAGATTTATGATACAAATGTATTGTTTCTTTTTTTTTTTTTTTTACAGTGAGTAGAGTATTTATAATTGTCGCGAGTAAAACTTGAAAGATTGAATTATTTTTTTAACATGAACTTAACTATATGATGCCACTGTATAATGTACGTAATAAGTACGCGTATTTACGTGTCATCTCTATACTGTATATAATGTGAGCGAATAAAAATTTACAAGAATAGAGTTTTATTCAAAAGTAAAGTTACGTATTACAAGCTTGGAATATCTTAGCAATTATTCTAAGTATCCAAAGAATCTTTCCTTCGGGACTACTAGTAATGATGCTTGTGTCTCATGCTACCAAGATAGAAAAAACAAGAAAGAAAGAAGAGTAGAAAGAGGCAGAAAAAAGGAAGAGATTTTCTATCTTTCTCTCTTTCTTTATCTCTCTTTCTCTGAAAAGCATTTGGCGACGTTGAGGAAGATAGAAAGAGAAGAGAGAGAGAGAGAGAGAGAGAGAGAGAGTGGCTCGATATTCGGGGTGCGGTTCCTAGGTCCGTAGGTCCTGGGTTTGCGTGAGCGGACGAGCAAGGAATGGAAAGAGAAGGAGGAACGATGGGGGGTGAGGGAGAGGTAGGGTTGAGAAAGAGGAAGAGGAGAAAGGAAGAGAGAAGTTAGAGAGAGAGAGAGAGAGAGAGAGAAGGGGTGGGTCGACGGTTAGAAAGAGGACGTGTCTGCGTGTAACGTGGCGTTCTTGTGTTCGTACGTGCGTGCGGACGTTTTCCCTCTCTCTCTCTCTCTCTCTTTCTTTCTCTTTCTCTCTTTACTTCCTTCTCCCTATGTCGTAACGGGTGGAAAGGGGTCGGTGAGGATAAAGGGGTAGTAAAGAGAGTACGAACGAACGAACGAAGGAGAGAGAAGGAGAAAGAGAAAGAGAGAAAGAGAGAGAGAAAGGGAGGGAATGGGGTAGGACCGGAGACGTAGTCGGAGTTGGGCGGTGGTTGGGAGGCGGATTGCATGCGTTGTGCAGTGCGGTTAACGGCGTGTGCGTTGCGCCGACGGCCAACGACGTTGCTTTTTGAAAAGGGACGAGAGAAGAGAGAAGAGAGAAGAGAAGAGAAGAGATGGAGGAAGAGCTAGTAGAAGCGGCAGCATCAGCGTGGCGACGACGGTAGCACGAGTGAAAGCGCAAACTATGAAGATGGAAGAGTGGGAAAGCTCCAAAGAACGAGAGAGATGGAAAGAAAGAACTAGAATGAGAAAGAGAGAGTGGATGGATGGACGGATGAAGATGGGAAGGGGAAAGAGAGAATAAGATGGGTTGAAAAGGGAAGAGAGAGAAAGAGAGAGAGTGAGAGAGAAGGAAGGACGCGGGCGTCTCGGCGTTCTGGCAGACGAACGCATCGATCCCAGGCGGGTCAAGCACGGAATCTGTCTCCCTCTCTTTCCCTGCTTCCCTTCCTACCTCTATCTTTCGATTCCCTCTCCCTTCTCTCTCTCTCTCACTCTCTTTCTCTCTTTCTCTGCCCCTTTCGAGCCCTACCCATCACTCTCTCTCTCTCTTTTTCTCCCGCTCTTCTCGCCAGCAAACTCGAAGCTCCGTCACCCTTCTCGCTTCTTCCGCCCACCGGCGCTGCTACCCCCCTTTCCTCCTACTCCTCGTCATTCTCCTCTTCCTACGCCACCACCTCCGCCTCAACCTCCGGCGGCGGCGTCGCCGTCGACGCCGCCGCCACCTCCAAGCCCACTTCCACCTACCCTTCATCCATCCTACCCATCTCATCCTCTTCCTCCTCCTTTTCCTCCCTCTCGTTGCAACCCCCGTTACTGCGCGCCGTCCCGCACTCGCCCCCGCCAGACAAAGACAAATTACGCTGCATTTTCAGAGCCCCAAAGAGCTCTGCCGTTCTCTCCACCTCCAACCTCGATCCTCGTCTTCCTTCTTCTACTACTACCACCCACTACTACCTCCTCCGCACCACCACCATCACTACCACCCACCCATCTTCCAACCCACTCCTACCACCTCCTTCTACGTCGACCGACCGACCGCCCGCCCTTACACCACTTTCGTCCCTGCCCGGAACCCCGAGACTCTTCGTTATGTAGGCCATCAAAAGGGTGCTCAACCCCTACGCACTTTTACGCGTCTCTTTCTCTTCTATCTCTATCATCTCCATTTTTTCTCTCTTTCTTTCACTTTCTTTTTTCACACCTTCTTTCTTTCTTTCATTCTTTCTTTTTATCATCCCTCTATACTTCGATGATTTCATACACTTGACCTTGATTTTCTCTTCTTTTATATTCCCTCTCCTGGGTTAGGAAGAGTTTTCTACGTGTATAGGTATATATATTTCTATATATGTGTTTATGTATATCGGCGCATTGGTACTTATATATATATATATATATATATCATGTATATATGTGTATGTATATATAATATATGTGTATAGGTATATATATATATTCTGTACCTATATACATACATCGCGTGGAAGTTCGACCAAATCGGATACTCTCGTTGCGTTGGCGTTCTAGAAAAGAGCTCGAGGACACTCGTGCGGAATATTTGCCGGATGCTTGACTTCGATTTTCCAGAAGTAGTCATGCGACTACTTCGACTTTAGCAATGCCAAAGTAAGAGAGAGAGAGAGAGAGAGAGAGAGAGAGAAAGTAACATCTTTTCTTTCTTTTTTTTTTTTATTTCAATCTCTTGATAATTACGACTCTTTGGACTTATATGAGATAGGAGAAAGGGTAATCGATTATTCTTTCGCGACTTCTTCCCCATTTCGAGTATTCCCAGTTCGTTTTCTCGCGTGCTAGCCATTCGTCACGAAAGTTACTTCTGCCGACCGATAATGGCTAGGTCAAAAGGGTGAAAAGGAGTAGGAGGGAATTAGAGGATTGATAGTGGTGGTGGTAGTGTTGGTAACATTGAAGCGCGAGCATGGTGATTAAGGAAGTTGGATCGTCCAAGACAAGATCACCGAATCCCCCTTTCCCTTATTCCATTCACCCGTTAGAAAAATTTCGTTAATCGAATGGCAAGAAAAAGGCTCAATTCCGAAGTATGTTAATTAAAGATTCCTGACGTTGAGCCAACGAGCAGGCTTGGCTTACTGACAGCTAAAATCGAAGATTTTAACCAATCCATTGCGGAAAGATAGTAGGAAATTCGAATTAGGGTATTCGTGTTATTGTCAGAATGTGACTCATTCGCTATTCGTGATGTTAAAGAAAATAATTATCGAGTTAAACTGAAACAAATAGTCAGATTTAATGTTTAGAATTGATCATCGAGAAAAATAATATTTAGGAGTACCAATCCGCGATTCGATGGTGGTGACGGGAAATGGAATATGAACGATTAGCGAATAAGGAGAGTGAGACAAAAAGGCTGGACATGGGATAGTGATGAAAATGACGTCAAAGAGAGAGAGAGATATAAAAAGAAAGAGAGAGAGAGAATAATAGTAGATAGGAGAGAGGAACTCGTCGAACGCTATGAGAATCCTCGAACTCCCGGCGTTCCTTTATTCGGGCATAACGAGGTCCGAAGTACACGAAACTACGTGCATGCTCGACATAGTATATGAACCACTATCGAAGGGATGCTTCATGTTGAATCCCAACGCGAACTAAATAGAGAGAAAGATAGAAAGAGAAATAGATAGATAGAGAAAGGGAAAGAGAGAGAGAGAGAGAGAGAGAGAGAGATAATCAAGGAATTCTAAGCACAAAGGAGAAGTCTTGGTGGTAGCAGACGTAAAGATTTTTCGAAATTGCCCTAGGTTGGGGACTGCTGTGAGAAGTGCGGATGACATCGAGAGAGAAAGACAAGGGGGTAAAGAAGCCGTGCGTGAGAGGGGTTGAAAGTGTGGGAGCGTCGGTGTTGGCGAGCACTGGTTGAGAAGGAAGAGAAGGAGAGCTTGGGGTGGTTTGGTGAGTCGAAGGATGGAAGCAAGGAAGGAGGCAGGCTAGCAGGCAGTCAGGCAGGCAGGCAGGCAGGCAGGTTAGCAGGCAGGCTAGCAGGCAGGCAGGCAGGCAAGCATGATATCAGGCAGGCAGGCAGGCAGGCAGGCTGGTTGGTTGGCAGGAGGACGGAAAGCAGGAGTGGGTGGAAGAAGAAAGAGAGAGAGAGGGAGAGAAAGAGAGAAGAAGAGAAGGAGAGCGACGGTAGGTAGCAGTGGGTGGCTGAGCGAGGCTTTGAGGGTGGCGAAGGAGGAAGAGGTTGAGAAGTAGAAGTAGGAGAAGGAGGAGGGTGGTTGGTTGAGACGCAAGCGGAGGTGCAGCCAAAGGATAGAGAAAGAGAGATAGACAGACGGAATGAGAGAGACCGAAATAGAAAGAGAGAGAGAGAGAGAGAGAGAGAGAAAAGGACCATTGGGTTGGCTTGCTTTGCGCCAGCACCGACATGGCTCCAAGAGAAGGAGAGGAGAATGGAAAGAGAAGGAGGTGGAGGAAGTGGAGGATGGGGTAGGATGGCCGGGCCTCTGCTCGCTCGATAGAGGCGCGTCCCGTCGTCCCATGATTGGAAACCAAATCGCCGCACATCCATCCCCTTCCTCCTACCTCAAGCTCTCTTCCCTCCCCCTTGGCCCCTCAGTCCTCGCGTTCTCTTCCCTTGCTTCTCTTGCCTACGAATCCTCCACCCTTACGGCCGTCTCTCAACCCTATCCAGAGAGAGCTTGCAATTCTCTCTCTCTCTTCTTCGCGCACACCGAATAAACTTCTTCCCCCTCTGGCCACCAGTACCTCCTCTTCATCCTCCTTCTCCTCCTCCTCTTCTTCCTTCTCTTCCTCTTCCTCTTCCTCTTCCAACAGCCACCCTTCGACTCCCTGCTCAAACCCTCCGCGCCCACCCTCCAGGGACGCTAATGTCGAGCTAAGTCCTTAAAACCCCTCAGCCGGAGGCCGCCCAGCCCGCAGACCGGAATGGCCTCCATAAGTAACCGGGTTTACACACCCCAAGACCCTATTTCTCACCGTGGAAAAACTGCAGTCAGCTCCGTTGCAACGTCCTTCTCTCTCTCACACACACTCTCTCTCTTTCTCTCTTTCTCGCAGTCGTTCGTTCACTCTTACTCATACATGTGCACACGCACATACCAATACCATCACACCCTTACCAAAACCGAAGGCAAGTTACGACTTTCAGGACGGCCGGGCATCGCAGGCTTTCGAGAGCAACTCTTCTTCTCTTTCTTTTTAACTATCTCTTTTCCTTCTTACCCATCTTTCTCTAACGGCCAGGATTAGGAAGATGAGCTCCGTGAAAAACGTGAATCTTTTTCTCTCCAAACTACCGGTGGGATGCTCTACTCGGACGAGTAATTCTCGATGCTGATTGGACTTCACTTTCTTAGTCCTCTTTCAAATCTTTCCAAATCAATCCGAAGAAAATCCTACTCTTTTTTATACATAAGTATACATATATACTAACATATATAGGTGTATACCAATATATAATATATTCTTTAAAAAACAAATCACTTTTTTTGTAAATATAAATCAAATATCGTTGTATAAAATACATAAAATTGGAAGTAAGATATAACACGTTAATTGACTTAAAATATAAATATTGAAAGAAAAATTGAGAATGAAATAGTGTGTGTGTGTGTGTGTGTGTGTGTGAGAGAGAGAGGGAGAGAGTAAAAGAGTAATGTAAAGAGAAATGGAAAGCATAAAACGTGCTTACAATGGCATCGAGGGTGCAAGTACCCGGTACTGCTCTCCACCTTACGAGGAAACTTTACTTTGGTGACGGCGCGCGCTACTTTCACTTTTGCTCGTAATGTTTATGCAGAGCTACGGTGGAAAGTTTCGCGCGAGGTTGCTGCTGCTGCTACTGCTGCTGCTGTGGTAACTGAAACGACGGCCGATGTTGTGTGCATGTACGTATACACACACCCATATATACATATATATATCTTTATGTGTATATGTTTATATATGTGTGACTATTACCCCATGGGCTCGCGCGTATCCTCGACTTCATCTCATTGAAACGATGTATCCTATCACTAGACACGTATATGAATAAACAGGTAGTGGTAGGCAGATGATACGTTTACACATATGAGACGAGGAGAGACGAGAAAGTTTCAATCGAATATCCACACGCGAGTTTATCAAATTGACGACTTTAATACGCGTGGCTTTAGATTCATTTTCAAATACTTGTTTAACGGATAATAATGTGAAAGATATTTCAAATATTTTCCTATTGATTTATACTGTCGAGACATTTATCCTTCTTTGCAGATATCATCATAATATTCTTGAACGATAATCGAACCCCATTGTTTGAATATTAAATAATTCATATATAACTAAATATATTTTAAGAAATCGATATATCATTGTATAAATAGAAATTCATTTATGCAAGACGTGTAATTGAGTAAAAAATATAATTCTATGAAAATTACATTGTATAAATATCGAGTGTACCGATAAACATTTGAAATATTTGAAAACATACTTGCAGAATATTATTGAATAAAAGTATAGAATTAAAAATCTCGTTGCCCTTTAAACGTTGACCGGTCCTCTTTGGTGCGGGTAAGCTTTGAAAATTCAGGAAACCCGTAGGAGCATAGTAACCGTAAAGGTAGAAGGTTGCCAATGTCGCGTGGATGCCTTTGAATACGTGCACGGAAAGGATTTTGCGCCTGAAGCGAATCCTTCGGATTTGAGGTAATAGACGAAGGGTAGAGGTAGTAAGGTAGGAAGGTACGTAGATGGGTGGGTAGACAGAGACATGTAGACATAGGGAAAGATAGAAAGAGAGAAAGATAGAGAATGTATGTGTGTGTGTGTGTATGAGAGAAAGAGAAGGAGATGAATAGATATCTAGCTAGATGGATAGAGAGAAGAGGCAAGCAAGGTCTCTTAAGAGAAGCCGACTACTAGCGATACCAATATGTATGTCCGTCGTCGTTAGCGACGTTCACTGGATGAGCGAACATCCAGAGAGACCATCTCGAAGCTTGGTACTCTCTCGACTCAATGCCCAGAGGCTTCAAGGATATGAGACTCTCCTGGCCGCAGGATTCTCTTGCTGAAGTCACCCATAGGATCGTCTCGATGGAACATGTCCGCCATCCGTAAAGCGTATTGACGAGCGGAGAACGACGTTCCAATGCATACACACACACACACGTACATGCACATATATAGATATTTGTGTCCTATACATACACACTGTCTCTTCCTAGATTTCTCATATCGGAGAAAACGGATCTTGCCCGGATATTTACGTATAAATGTATGTATGTATATATGTAAGTATGTGTGTATATGTACGTGTGGGTTGGTCGCTAGTCTATGTAAATATGTTTGGGTGAGTTCAAATCTCGAAACGCTACCTGAATCGTATCGTATTGGTTTATATATATATGTGTGTGTGAACTAGTGTACACATATACATATACCTATTTCTCTTTTTCTCTCTTTCTCTATCTGTCTTTTTTATTCATAGATGGAATTACGTCATGTTAGAAGACAGGGTAAAGTAGAAATAGGATGGGTCAAGACGTTCCTATCGCTTCGGATGATTTCGAAAGGATTAAAGCCCTGTCGCTACCACTTTCATCTAGTTTGAAGAAAAAGAGAGGGAAAGAGGGTTGGGTTATATTAAAGGATAGGAGAAAGAAAGAAGGAAGGAAAGAGAGAGAGAGAGAGAGAGAGAGAGAGAGAGAGAGATAGTGAGGTTCCACTTTTCTCCGACACTTTTACAACGGACTTTGGAATACTTGATTAACGTCGCTCGTCTTCTAACAAGACGTAGAGGAGCTTCGAAACGTTTTCATTAATGACAGGGTTTTCTCGCTGATGGTTAAGTCGGATGATGGCACATGCTCGAACGCGTGGATCAAACCCCTCTCGAATTTAGGTCGACCGTTGAATATTCTCGCGAAGATAAAAAAAGAAAAACGAGAGAGAGAGAAAAAAGAAAAAAGGGAATCGATTGGAATTTATCGAAGAACGTCGATGTTACTTTTCGAAACTCACAATTTCATGATTGTTTTTAACGAATTTTCGATAGACAATAAAGTATGATAAGAAATTACAAAAAAAAAAAAAAAACAAATAAGCGGAACAAAATTTTTGTCGATGGATAATAATTCGAACGATCAAACGTTTAAAAAAAAAAAGAAAATGGAAACATTTATCGATAATTTTACTTCGATCATAAAAAACAAAACAAAAAAGAAAGAAACATACGGAGAAAAGTTTCGAAATGGTTGTTGCACATGAAAATTTTATGAATTTCGAACTAATGTACTTATGACGAATGGAAACAAAAAATAGTAGAAGAAAATAAAAAAAAAAAACAGGATACATTTTATCGAGAGGGAGAGAAAATTTGAGAGTAAACACTTCGAGGGAAAATCTTCAATCTCCATTGAGGGTTGAGTCTAAAAGAAAGATGGAGGACAGGAGAGAAGTGGAAAGGGTTGAATGGGTTGTGTGGGTGAAGCAAAAGAAAAGGGATGTAGAAAAGACTTGGGGAGGTAGAAGGACTGGCAGGAATAAAAAGGAGAAGACAGACAGACAGACAGACAGTTAGACAGACAGACCAGAAGAGAAAGAGAGAGAGAGAGGAAAAGATTTATCTATATGTATATAAAGAAAGAAATCTAGAAAGAGAAGGCGAGTAAGGTTGGTGTTGTGGAAGGAACGACGACGTGTCGTAGGAAGAAGGAGGAGGAGGAGGAGAAGGAAGGTGGAGGAAAAAGGGTACGAGGAAGAGGGTTGGACTTGGAGAGAGAGAAAAGTGTGTCTCTGTGGCACAAGGGGTGCGTCAGGGTTTCTCGCGACCTCCTATCCCTCTACCAGTCACTCAGACCTGCCCACGTTGCTGAGACGTGAGGTAGGTTAGGGTTGTCTGGAAAGGGCGGCGTAAGAGAAGGGAGTGAGTGAGAGAGAGAGAGAGAAAGAGAGTTTTACGACCCTCGTGGATGGAAGCTCCCCTCCGAACGATGCGGAGCGCCGCGAGAGAACCCCTCCGTCACCCTCACCCTTTTCATCCTCTTCACCCTTCCCCACATCCTCCTCCTCACCCTACGTTCTCGACACTGAGCGTTTCATTGGGGTAGGTTCCGCTGGCCCCATTATTATGTCGTGCACCGGCCCGACCAGGAGGGCGCGGTTAAATCCGGATGAATGCGAACGGACGCTGAATGCCTCTCGACGAATGCCACAAGCCTTCTCGGATCAACCATGTACGAGAACGTTTTACTCTCTTTTTCCCTCTCTCTCTTATTTCTCTTTCTATCTCTATCCTGTATATCTCTTTCTCGTAGGACGGCTCTCGTTTTCGATGCAAAACTCTACAACACACACTCTTATGATGGCGAACGTTAGATTGAAAGCATCTTTTCAAAATGTCTTTCAGTTTCTTCAATGACCGACGCGCGACAACTCTATGTACAACATTCACGTCGATTTTTCTGTTTCTTTTTTTTTTTTGGAGGAGTGAGGTAGAGTTTTATTTCTTTCTTATTTTCTTTTACTTCTTATAAATATTTTGTATAAAACGCCATCAAACTTCGATCTTCAAAATTTTGCAAATACATCTGTATAAATATATATATATATATATATTATGCGTACGTGTGGATGTATGTGTATGTGTATGTGTGTGTGTATTTTGGACGTCTTCGTCAGATCATCAGGACAATGAAGTGCAACGAAAGTCTGATAGAACTGATGGAGATAAAAGAGGTGGAGAAAGAAGGAACAAGGGGTGAAGAGGCAGTTGGGGTTTCGAAGTGGGGGGCTGGTTTGGAACGGGGGTAGAAAACTCCCACCGGTAACGAGACGAGGAACAACGAATTCCAATGCGGAGTGATACACGGCCCTGGCCCGACGCCAGGGTTTACGCTGCAAAATTGCACTTCCACCTCGGCGCCCCGTCCTTCTCTTTCCTCTTTCTCTTTCTCTCTCTCTTTCTCTCTCTCATTCTCTTTACCACTCTCGTCGTTTCGACCCTTCTCTCTCTTTCTCTCTCTTTATGTCGCGTTCTCTTTCTATCTATCTATCTATCTAGCCATTCTCATCCTACTCTTTCTTTCTCTCTCTCTCTCTCTCTCTCTTACGAGCGCCACGTCGACTCCTCGATAATGCAACTCGCCGCGATTTTGCTTGTCTTCGCGACTGACGTTCCACGTTTTGCTCTACAACCCCCCTTTCCCTTTTTTCCCCTCTACGCCTCTCACTATTTCCTAGTACGATGCTGCTTTTGCAACTGTGTTGAGTTTCCACCAACTTTACGTGCTTGTCGTCCTACAATTGATAGGAGGTACAAATCTGGACGTTTAAAAAAAAAAGTAGAAAGAGAGAGAAAGAGAGAAGGAAAAAAGAAGGAAACGAAATGTAACGAATTCAATCTAGACCAACTGAACTAAAGCTATCATCTTGATTGAATTTCAAAGAGGTGTTGGTTACGTCAGACATGAACAATACATGGAAACATACTTGTTTGATTAATTACGATATAATAAATTAAATGAAATTTATTTCGACAAAACAATTTACCTTATTTTAGAAAATCCCCTGCACGTGTTAGTTGATAATTTATTTGTTATCTTATAATTAAATAAACAATAGAAATTAAATATCATTTGTTGAAGAAGAGAAATTTACCACAAATTTAATTTGTTTTCTTAAATAAATAAATAAATAAAATGGAAATGAATATTTGGAGAAAAAAGTTGGAAGAGAATTTATATTAACTTACCAATAGGATTTCTTTCAATTATTTTTTAAAGATATCATGCAGAAAGTTTAGCGAGGAAACTCCCATCGTCATTGAACGTATCCTTAGCAGGAAGGCGGAGTAAAATGATTCTGTGGGGGTTGAACGTTTCCCCTTCGCTTATAAGTTTACTTTATACCATGTGGTAGCAGTACAGAAAGGGAGAGAGAGAGAGTGCGAGAGAAAGATAGAAGGAGAAAGAAAGAAAACACCCTATAAGAGTTCTGCAAGCGCCATTTTAAAAATGGCAGAAGATTCAAAGGTTGTTTTACGTTTTGTACGCTTTTGTAAAATAATTGAAGCTAAAAAAAAATAAAATACAAAAAAATATCATGATTGTATCTAAAGAATAAAAAGAAAAAATGTAAATAATAAAAAATAAAAAAAAACAACAAAGACAAAAATAAATAAGGAAAATTTTTACGACGATGGATGTTACGATGACGATGAACCCTTAAAATATAATTTACAAAAATAAAATGAATAAAAATAATTTTTAAAAAAGTAATATTAGTAATAATAATAATATATAAAATGTTATAATGCATGACAACGCATAATCTTATTTATCAATAGAACATTACGTCACGTTAAAAGTTAAGTTGGCAATAAAGAATTTGTGAGTGAGAGAGAAGGAAGTATTTGAAGTTAACCTACGTAAAAGAGAAAGGTTGTTGTTGGGAGAGGTTAGGGGAGAAGAGAGGGGCTTATGCAAATGCAGAAAGAGTCTTCTTGGCCTTCCGAAGCCAGAAAGAGAAAAAGAGAAAGATAGAGAGACAAAATGAGAGAGAGAGAGAGAGAGTGAGATAGAGACAGACAGAAGAGCCAACACGCGTTCCTGACCTGGTGCTGTCACGACTTTAGAACAATGGCGTCGATATACATGTCTCATTTATATACACGTATTCCTCGATACGGTACGCTCTCGGATAGGAAGATCCTCGTGCACGAGGACGAGTCCCGAAGGAGGATATCCTCCTTCTACAACTCCTTGCTCTGATAAAATCCTTCCAATGGAAATCAATTTCAGTGAGAGAAAGAGAGAAAGTGAAATAGAAGGATAGAGTTAGAGAAACAGTTAAGCTAAGCTGAATCATTTATCATTTATATTGTTGTACCATGAATAGTATCACGACTATCCTCTCGTGCGACCAATTAACGTTCCTAATTAATCATCGATTAAAATCATCCAACAAATATCACTCTGCATTAATTACATTCTATTTGTAAGGTTGCTGACCTGTTTTTTCTCTCTCTCTCTCTCTTTCTTTTATCTGAAATATAGAAAAAAAAGAGATGTTAATTAAATATATTATGTTTATGTGAAAATAATTTTTAAAAAATTCTACAATAATTTTCAGAAATCGATTAGGTACTTTTCCTTGAGACTACTTGAAAATATTAATTTTTTTTGTATTACAAGAAATTCTTCAGTTTTTCAATCTTTCAATTTAAAAATTGATCTTACTCTAAATTGTCTCGAAAAACAAAATCAATTATTCAAATATATTGAAATGATATCCAATTACGAAACAAATCTATTATACATATCACCCAAACATTACTGAAAAATAAAAACACAAACAAAATCAAATATAAAAATTAAAAAGAATAGAAGAAAATTGTGGTAAAAATATTTTTTTCTTAGCCAACGTAAGAAGAGAAGGGTAGGTATTGATTCTCGTCGATGTTGCGGAGGGGTTTGGTAAAGGAACTAAAGAAGGGTAAGAGGAGGGATGAAGGGCAGAAGAGGGAGGAAGATGGGAAATGCATTTTGCTTGAAGGCAAAAGAGAAAGAAGAGAAGTAGAAGTAAAAGAAGACTGTGGGAGGGTAAGAAAAGTTGGTTGAAACGAAGAGGGGGTGAAGTGGAGGGGTTGCTTGGTCCTCGTTTTACGACACCTAGCAAACTGGAACATGCGACCAGCTTATTATAAGTCAAGCGAAGAAGACCATCTCTTTCTCTCTCATTTCGTTTGTCTATCTCTTTCTCTCTTTCCGTGAAAACTTTATGTTTTCGGGGGTTGGGTTGGGAAGGAAGAGGAAAGGAAAGGAAGGGTTTCTGGGACAAGGGACTCTCGAGTAAACTCGATCTTCATCGAATCCCATCCTTCAATCCCTTCTACCTCCTCTTTTTCTTATTCCTTTTCTTTATTTTCTTTTAGGTTTTGCTTCTCTTTTTCCTCTTTTTCTTCTTCTTCCATATCCCGCCTTTCTCTTACTTCTTCGTCGGTTGACAGTTAACGAAGCTGGAAAGCTGAAAAGAGCGAGTGAGTAGTCTCGGTAGTTTAGAAAGAGAAAGAAAATTTCAACGATTCTCCTCTTTACGAATTTAATAACTGTGGAAGGGGATGGGTGAGGGAGGATAGTAGCGTAAGAAGTAAAAACGGGTGGAAAGTTTGACTTGCTTCGTTGAAACAGCTCCTATTATTTAACCTTCTCTTTAAGATATCTTTGTTAAACCAGAAAGAAAAAAAGAGAGAAAGAAAAAGAGAGGTGTATATAAATCAATTCATATTTTGTTAAATCTAAAAAGAAACAAATACAACGAGGGAAAAATCGAATCCGGTTTTCTCTAAACGAAAATAAAAATATAATAATAATAATAAGAAGAATAATAAGAAGAAGAAGTAGATAAAAGGAGAATAAGCTGAATAAGAAGAAAAAGATGATGAAGAAGAAGAGGGTAAAGGAAACACAGGACTCGCACGTATCGTCGCAGCGATTCAATAGTCGACGTGCAAACGTTTCAAAAAGGGAGGCTTCTCGTACGTACCCGAACGAGAAGAAAAAGGTGGTGGAGAATGAGAATCAGAAGAAGAAGAAGAAGAAGAAGAAGAAGAAGAAGAAAAGATAGAGAACGGAGGAGTTCAAATGGTTGGGCCGTGGTCCAAGGAGATATATAAGAGGGGTAATTTATTAGGGCCGGAGGCGTGCTTCTACAGAACCACCACCACCACCACCACCACTACTACCACCACTACCACTACTACCATTACTATCAACGGGAGCAACCTTAGGTACGATGGTTTAGACTTTAGAAACGTCAGGGTTGCCTCGAGACGATTCTGAATGCGAACGAAGATACAACGTTGAGCTTCTCACTCACTCACTCTCTCTCTCTCTCTCTCTCTCTCTTTTTCTCTCTATCTATCTCTGTTCTTCTTGCTTGCTTGCTTACTTGCTTGCTTGCTGGTAGGTACAGATCTCGTTACGTGCGAGAGTTCACAGGTCACGCGAGAATCGTGAACCTTGCACGTAAGAAAGATAGAAAATGTGTGTGTATATATACTTGAAAGAGTGAGAGAAAGAGAGAGAGAGAGTGTAACGATAAGTCGTCTCCACTCTCTCCTTTATCTTCGCATTAATAATCCCCGAGAGCACAGGCCTCCTACCTCGAATGTTCCTCTTCTTCCTCCCTCATCCTCCTACTCTTCCTCCCCATTTTTCTCCTTCTCCTCCTATTCGATATTTTTACGACTACTCGCGACTATGGTTTTTGCAAATGTGCCAGAAAAGGTCGTTCTTTCTTACCATCGTTGAAGAAGAGGGAGAAGGGATATAATGGCTCGATCTGAAGAAAAAAATACAAAAGAAATAGAAGGTAAAGATAATTTTTATATTTGAATGTGTTTTGAGTGTGAAAATCAAAGCTTATAATTGTAAGAAAACAATATTTTGAAAGATATTTTTTCTTAATTTTATCTTATTAATATTAGATTGACAACTTTTTAGTATTGACGAAAAGAGAAAACTTTTCTTTTTCA
The DNA here is from genome assembly GCF_049000335.1 of Polistes dominula. NCBI lineage: Eukaryota > Metazoa > Arthropoda > Insecta > Hymenoptera > Vespidae > Polistes > Polistes dominula. Next base: position 4,136,817 of record NW_028301150.1, read on the forward strand.
TTTAAATAATAATAGGTTTGTTTTGATCGATAAACGAATAATTGTTTTTATATTATACTCAGAAATTTTTCAACCGACCCACTTATAAAAGATTTTATTAATGTTCGTGTAACTTTCTTTCAAAAGATGTATTATTTGTGTTACTCTATATTTCTTTTCTCATATTATTTTTTATGATTAAATATTTCTTTGAATTAACTAATCTAAATAATCTACCATCAAACAGTAATACAAAATTGTATATCTGGGCTTTAGACAAATTATACTAGTTTTCCTAAAAAAATAATTAAAATAAATAAATAAATAGAAAAGAAAGCAAATGCAAAAATATAAATTACACAAATAATATTGTACACGTTAATTCTTTGAAATGGATATTTGCGAGAAGTCGACAACGCACGTGTAAGTAAATATACACACATATATACACTTCTTTTTTTTTTTTTTTAATGGTTTACACATATTTTCGTCTTTCGTGTCATTTCAACCTTTTTCTCTTTCTCACTCTTTTTCTTTATCTCTATCTTTCACAGTCTCTTTATCTCTTATGTACGTACTTTAAATCCTCGAAGTGTCGTCTTTCTTACTTTCCTACTTCATCCTTCTTGACGGCAGATTTATGCGTGTACGCGCGGTTACGCAACGAATCGTGTGCGCTGTTCTTATGTACAAGCGCACATCTTATGCTTTCGACCTCGTCGTATGCATGCACATGTATGCACCCACATATATATAAGTATATAAGTATAGTACTTGGATGATAGTGGAGTAGTAAGGAATAGGGAGTATACTAACGTCGCTTACGTAATATTATGCGGGACGATATCCACTATAACGTAGACGATACTTTCTTACGCTCGAAATGCGGGATAAACTTGAAGAAATATCAACCTGTATCGGCTAGATTTTCTATCTCTCTTTTCTCTTTCTATTCCCATCTATCTATCTTTCTCAGTTTTACACTTCTCCTACTTTCCAAATAACCCGGTAGAAAAATATTCCTTCTTTTCAGAAGGAAAAAAAAAAACTATGATTCTCTCTCTTTCTCTATACCTATCTCTATGTTTTTCTTCTTTTCTCTTTTTCCGGAAAATTCTCTACTCCCTTTGTTTCCTCTCCTATCATCCTCTCTCTCTCTCTCTCACACACACGCATACACACAAACATACACGAGTATACACACCAAATGTATATATGGTATGCATACATATATGCATATAATGTGTTTGTGCATGTGTATGTGTATGTGTAGGTATAGGTATGGGTTGCGTAAGCATAATACAAAAGACGAGCTTCTACTATCACTATCATTCCTCCCCTTAAACTCTCTCCATCTCTATCTTTATTCTTTCTTCTCTTTTACTATTTATCTATCTCTTTCTATCATTTGCCTGCTTTATATATCCTTTTTTTTTCTTTTTCTTTCTTTCTCGTTGGTTGGAGCTTCGTAGAAGACGCGAGGGCGCGTATTCGTAGCAACGAGTCTGAAGATTGCTACGAAAGTACCATTCTTTTCTTTTCTTCACTCATATCGGACGATATCACACGGACCAGGAATGATTATTTCTTCTCTTCTTGGCCTTACGTGCCTCTTTTTCAAAAGGTTGCGTCCCGATCTCGATCCCGTCCCGTCCCGTTTCCGTTCTGGTTCCGTCCCGTCTCGTTCTGTTCGTTCTGTTAAGTTCTGGTAGTTCGCATTCGGGGAATATTTCTTCCTACTAGGAGTTAGTATTCTTACACGCGATGACGGAAATGAAAAGATGAGAGAGATAGATAGATGGTATGTGTAAAACTGTGAGATTTTCCTTTTACGAATGTAAAAATATCTCACATTACAAGAAATCTCTTTAGAAATCTCATGTTTAAATTAATTCATTTATAAAATAAGAATATATTTTAGAATATATTTTATTTTATTATTAATATTAATATTAATATTATAATATATATTTATAATATTATTATTATATATATTATTTCGATATAAAACAGTTAATGTACTTTTTTTTTATAATATGTGTTTTTATGTAAAACTCGATTAAATTATTTATTTAATATTATTCTTGCATAATAGGAAAGTCTGAAAATTAGAATCACACATGAACATGTTTAAATATATGGTATAGATGAAAATTGTGTGTTAAATTTAATAAAAATATATTTGTTTTATTCGAATTCAAAGTATTATCTTTGTAAGCATGTGTCTTTCTAGATACACACAATTATTAAATAATTTATTCAATGTTATAATTAACAAAAAAAAAGATGAAAGATGGATTGAGAATTAGAATGATTAATCTATCAACCTAGTAAAAAAAATAACACAAGAAAAAAGGAAGATGAATTAATGAAAATAAAAATGTACAACTCGTAGGAAAAGTTTTATTTTCCTTTTACGTGCGTATTTTCGCATAGAGTCGGTCATTAAATAATTTATTTAGTTACTCGGAAAAGAGAAGGATCGAGAATTCAGGATAGGACAATCAGGAAACGTAAAGGCTTGCAGCGCCTACATTCGAGGAATCTTACTCTTTCAGTATAATCGTAAATATATCTATATATATATATATGTACATATAAAACGTTTCAAGGCACATCTACCTAATCGGCATTACCTAACCTCGGAGATTTACGTGATCGTCTGCCGTTTTTACGAGAGTACGTGTATATATTCTCTTTCTCTTCTTTTTTCTCTTTCTTTTTATCTCTCTAACTTTATCTTACTTTAGCAAAAGATACAACGTTACCAAACAAGTTGCAAATACTATTCACACATATCAACTCATCTACTTAAAATCAATTAATCTAATGTTCATCTACGAATAAACACTTTATCTACAACACACACATTCTCACACATATTATATACACATCACATTTGTACAAACGTATTTAATAATTTAAAAAAAAAAAAAAAAAAAAAAAATACTTCTTAATTCCGTATTTATGGCACGATAATCTGATCAGTATAATTCCATTGAAAATAGTCAATTGTATCTATTAGAAAATTTCCTCGTTGATGACGATGACTTTTCGATTTTACAACGATTACGAGTATCTTGTTACGTGCCAATGGTTTCTGGTTTCTCTTATTAATGATCCATAATGATCAAACTAATCGATTGGATCATGAATATACATGAATTTAAGAAGAATACAATCCGAATGAATTCATTTCTATTCTTCGTATAGTTTTCATTTTTTTCCTAATTAACATATTTTTATTTATTATATCAATCAATCAATTAATCGATATCTCTCTTTCTCTTGTGATTAGTTATAAGAAGATTTTAAACGATATTGTTCTTTTAATTATACACTTATGTCATATGTATATAGATTTTATATATAAATAAATGTCGATTGTGTTCGATTTTGAACGATCATTACAGAACTTTATCGTAAGGCTCGTTAACGATAAAAAAGGAAGTTGCTGGTTAACTGAAAATATAAAAATTTCCGATGTCCTTTTTACTATTTTTTCTATTTCTATCTCTTCCTCTGTCTCTCTCTTTTTTTAGATATATTAAAAAAAGGTATATGAAATAAAACGATCCATTTTTAGCGATTAACTTTTCTATCTTTCTTCTAATCCAGATACAACTTCTATATCACGTATTATTTAATTACCAAATTAGTAAAGCTCCACTTAATGTTTAAAAAAAGATTATATGAATTTTTCTTACGTTTCTTGAAAAATATCATTGAAATAATAATCTCAATTAGCTATAAGTGTTCGATCAATTGCAAAATTGAACGTTATAAAAATAATGAGATAAATTAAATATCCAATCGTCATTAATTTACAATCGTCGATCGAAATGTGATATACGAGGACGGATTAAATAGTTTCGATTGAAATGAACGTGAATTTGATCGGAAAAACAGAATAAAGAGCCGTATTCTCGAAACTTTTCAATTCACACGCAAATTGTTTTACATTAAAGTACGTAGAAAAATAGAAAACTAAATAATAGCAAATATTTTGACGAGTGAGTACTTAACAAGAAACGAAAAGAAAAGAAAAGACCCCATAAAAAGGTAAGTAAAGGTACTTCGTATAAAAGAATAGAAAAAAGGACCAAAATAGGCGCCTATGCATACACCTGTGCATAGGAGTGCCGCGTAAAGTGCAACCGCACGATTCGCGCCGAAGCACACTTGGTTATCCTTTCGAAAAGGACTACGAAGAGTAAAGGAAGAAAAGAAGAAGAAGAAGAAGAAGATGAAGAAGAAAATAGTAGGATGGAGAGGGGGTAGAGACAGGGAGGTACTGCAGGAGGGAAAATCGTTGTTGGGGATTACCCGTTAGCCCAGCTCGGCATAAACGTCGAACCACTTTATTCGGCGTCGGTAACTAGACTTGCTTCGTACCAGCTAGGGTAGGAGTGCGAGAAAGATAAAAGATATAGGAAAGCGTGTATAACCATAGAGAGAAAGAGAGAGGGAGAGAGAGAGAGAGAGAGAGAGAAGAAGCAGAAGAAGAAAGAAAAGAGAAGAAAAGAGAAGAGAAGCTTCTGGCATTGGTGTTGCTACTCGTCCTAGTAGTTGCGTTAAAAGAGGAAAAAAGATAGAAGAACAGAGAGAAAGGGAGAGAGAAAAAGAGAAGGTGAGAGTATAGGAAAAGAGGAGGAGGAGGATAGTCGTCGTACGGATGGACAGTGCTGAAGGTGGTTCGCTAATGTCACGCCGCGTTCCTAGAACCCTCCGCACGCTGAAATTAGATTACCGCGAGATTGCTGCCCTTCTCTCTTCTCAATCCTCCCTCTAGTCCCCCTCTCCTCCGTCTCCATCTCTTTCTCTTTCTCTCATCTTCCGGTTCTCTACTAGTTTCTCTTTTTCTCCTCGTCCTTGTCCTCATCCTTATCCTCTTATGTTAGTCGCGTTGTTCCCAGAGTCCTTCTTCCTCTCCTTCGCATCGTCACGAAGAACGAAACCTACCCGGTGGGCTATTTTTATTCTCTTTCTCTTTCTATCTATATGTCTCTCCCTTCGTATATCTTTTTTTATCAATGTGTATGAATATGTGTATATGAGTATCTTTGTATTTACATATGTATGTATGTGTGTGTGTGTGTTTGGTATGAACACAAACAGCAGCTAACAAGAATACTGTTTTTGTGGCTTGAAACCATCCACTATGCCTACGCATGTGCTTAAGAGAGACAGAATAAGAGATTAAATATAAGAGAATAAGAAAGAGAGAAAAAGAGAGATAATGCGTGAGAGTGCGTCAAAGTATAAGTGTTCGTATCACCTACGCAGCTTATGGCATGCAGGATGGAAAGGTACGATACTGCACGCTATTTCTACGAACTCGTCTCGATTCTCAATTCTCTTCGCACGCACGCACGCACGCACGCACGCATGCACGCATACATGAATTCGTAAAGAAAGGAAAAGGACCGATCAGATAGACAGATGTTGTATATAGCAATCGAAATGCACGCACGCACGCATACATTTTATACACGCACGTTTTAGGTTTTTGTTTCTTTTTTTTTTTTTTTTTTTTTTATTAAGTTAACCAACCTACTGATTTTGATCCATTACTTCTTTCTTTCACTCTCTAATTATCTTCCTCTTCTTCTTCTCCTTCTTCTTCTTTTATTTAATTTTTGTTTGTTTGGAAATATCGATTGTTTTCTTGGGGAGAATTTTGATGCAATTGTATTAGTATATTATTGTGCTTGTTAATGATTAGAAATAAATTCAAAAAGTTTATGAAGTAATAAAAGAGTGTCGATGAAATTTTTCGATAAAAAAATAACAAAAAGAAAAGAAGACGTTGAAGGTAATAGGCGCGAATGGTGAGAGCTAATTGATATATTTCTAACGACGGACTTCTATTGACCCAGTTTTCTAACAACTCTCGATATTTGATGGGATGCTTGAATAATATTTTAAGAAAGAAAGAAATTGTTTATTTTTTTTTTATATACTTTGAACTTATTTAATATTATAATAAATGAATAAATTAAGAAAGAAAACATACACATAATTATTGTGTTAATTAAGATTCCGACAATTCTAAAAAAAAAAAAATAAAAAATAAAAGAAAAAGGTTAGTAAATTGAAAATAATAATAATTTAATGAAATTTAAATTTAAAAAATAAAATAAAGAAAACGTTATTGCATTAATTAGGATTTCCAACAATTCTAAAAAAAAACATAATAAACTAGTACCAATTTGAAGAAAAAAAATAAAAAATAAAAAAATAAAATACAATTGTACAATTAATTTTGCATAATTCAATCCCAAACATTTATCTAATCATTTAACGTAAGACTTGTTAGAATAAAATTAGAAGAAAATTAGTTTTCTATTTTCCATTGAAGAAAAAAAATTTGAAGCAGAAGTTGAAAAAGATAATGATGTAAAAGAAGAAGAAGAAGAAGAAGAAGAAGAAGAACTTGATAGAAGCGGGTTAACGTTTTGCGGTAGATTCTGCGGTGGAAGCGCCCAGCATCCGGGACGAACTATTAATTTCCTTTCGGTCTCACCGATTTCCGCGGGCACCCACCCGCCGCGTAATCTTCTTCGCTGATTCGACGAAGATTCAATGCTGAACTTAACGCGGTAAACGCGCGCCAAGGGAGATTTATTTACGCGATCTCACTCGATCCTTATCTCCAAAACGGATATCCGTTTTGGACTTGTCTACTTATTTGCTTACTCCTTTATTTCCCTTTTTTATTTCTATACCCATTTCGTGAAATATATTTTTCAGTCTTACTATTGGGACATTACAAAATTCTATTACGATCTGATAATCCTTCATTTAATCCGATTTATAAGGTTTTATAAATGCACATATTGTGTGCGTATTAGAAAAAATTTTTGTACACACATACACACACACCACACAAACAGTAAAGTTTATAGATATCTCGTATTGTTATATGTCAAACTATTCGATGAATGAAAAATAATTATATTAAATTATATTAAATATATGGGTAAGATAATTAACGAATAATAATAATATTTAAGAATTTATAAAAAAGAATACTTTCGTACATTGTATCAAGCTTTAAGGTAAATTTAAAAATTTGTGGCTTTCAAAAGCACATTTAGCAAACAATTACAGATACCTCAAAATTTTTTGCAATATTAATTATTTCTCTTCATTTTTGAATACATCTTGAAAAAAAGAAAAAACATAATAAATGATATTTAAACATAAAAAAGGGAATATTAACATAAAATAGGTGTAAATGTTTATGCGGTAAAGGTGTTGTTGGATGGTAAGATAAATTTACAAGGTAAAGCTTACAAGCTTCGTTTTCTAATACACGCGATCTTAAGTCGGTGTCGCTATCAACTTGGAATTCTCGTGGGGATCTTAATAACAAAAGTTTCCACACCGTGTACGATCGAATATAGCACAACGCGCACGATCTCAACGTTGTCGTTGTGTTGTTGAGCGCATAGTGCGCAAGCACTACGGACTTTGGTTCGGTATCGTCTTACAGCTTACGAAGATTTTCCTTGTAACTCGCTCCTGCGAACCAACTACCATCCGCCCACGTGCTTTGACTATCTTTCTTCATTTCATATATCTATCTTTCTCTCTATTTCCTTATCATCCGATGTAAATACACTTTTTTTCAACTTTATTATAAATTAATGTTTCTAGTAATTTTACATCTAGTATCTAATTTCACATAATATTTAAATATTATACATTAGATACGTTTTATACGATTAAAAAAAAAAAAAAAAATAAAACAAACCTATATTGATCATCAAATCACAGAACAGATTTTGAATTGGGAGGGTGTAAAAAAAAAAAAAAAGATTGAAAAAATCAATTCCCAGCATAGTTTTCCACGATTAATGATCGTCCAGCTATCGAATGATTTGCTTCGTTGCAGAGCACCCTTTTTTTTCTCTTTCCCTCTCTCTCTCTCTCTCTCTCTCTCTCTCTCTCTATGGGAAGGTTGGCTGTCGCGGAGAATATCTATTCCAGCTTGGACAAAAAATGTTTACCAAGCGAACGGGACCGGGGTTGGCACGGGAGCATGGCGTGCATCCAATAACCGTTTCGCAAAGGGCCAGGCAGGGTCAGTTTTCAACTCGACGCTGTATAACAGCGCATATCCATTTACTACTTCAGGATTGTTTATAGCGTGCGTGCCGTAGGTCGGAGCTTCCATCAGACTCGAAGCCGAGTGTTTCCTATCGTTTCTCCTACTCCTCCACCCCCTCCCCACCCCTTCTTCCTCCTCATATTCCACCATCACCACCTCCACCTTCACCTTACCCTCCCCCTTCGTACCTCTCACGTAACCCATCTTTCCCTCATTCGTAAGCTTTCTAAAACGAAGACGTCCGACGTTGGAATTTGAAAGGATGATGATTGAAGAAAGATGAAAAATGAATGAAGTATGAATGATTAATATACCAAAGTTTAATAATGATTTTCTTTCTATTTACAATGTGTGTTGGACGTTTATTTATTATTATTTAATTTACGATACGATACGATACGATACGATACGATACGCCGCGGGACAGTATTTGCCTCATGCTGATATTCGTGTAATTTTCTACAAATTATTATTCTTTTTTGTTTTGTTTCTTTTTTTTCTCAGTGATTTTAAATTTATTTAGCTTATAGAATCTTTGAACTGATGGAGACAAATTTGCGCTTTATGAATATGATAAATTGATGCAATTGCACGCGTAATTTTAGGAAATACAGAATTTTCATGCATGAGTATTACTCGATGAACAATTTTTTTCTTTATTTTTGATCATAATATTTTTGTTTAACAATAAGATATTTTATCTGTATTAAAAATTAGATGATTTTTAAGGTGTATGAAAAATACTTCAATAGTATAGAGATATTTTTGAAAATAATTCTTAAACGTACATCGTACATTTCTCGCAACAAAAGTTACAACTACCGGAAATTATCGATTTTTGTTTTTCTATCTAACTAAATCACACTCTTTTAATAAATCTTTCGCTTATGTACGCTCTATCTCTTTCTAACAAAACAAACAATACGCACACAAACACACAATCCATGTTTTTGTAAAAATTATTATTCGAAATTCATACAAATATCGGAGACCTTTGTCCAACAAAACCTTTCTCTTACTAATTTAAACTAATAAATCTTCCTGTATCTTTTTCTATCTTCATTTAACAAAAAAAAAAAAAAAAAAAAACAACAAAAATAACATTACAATCGATTAATCTACAAAAATTGCATTACACGCAAAGAGAATCACTCAAACTATAATAAATTTCCAACACCTTTGTCTGCTAACCCTTTCTCTCTCTCTTTTCCTCCTATTCTCACTTAATTCAATAAATCTTCCGCTCACGTGCCCTATCTCTATCTAAAAAAAGAAATCTGCCGGAAAAAAAAGAAAAAAGATAGGAAAAAGGAAGAAGAAGAAGAAGAATTAAAAAAAAAAAAAAGGAAAAAAAGACGAAGAAGTGGAAGAAAAAAAAATTGAAAAAAAAAGGAAAAAAATATATATAAAAAAAAAAGAAAATAAACGCTTAAAAACTCGCCGAGGCGCAACGATGCGTCGAAGAGTGTCGATGCGTGATGCGCTGCCTGGGTCGTTCCATTCCGCGCGTGTCTAATGCGTGGGACAGTACCGTACAATTTTACTTAGTTTCACGAGAAAATCGTTCCACCACTTCTTCTTCTTCTACTTATTGTTGTTGTTGTTGTTGTTGTTTCCTTGCTAGTTCGAGAACAGAGAACAGATAACTTAGAAAGAGAAAGAGAAAGAAGGATAGGAATGGCCCATTACCGATCGCTTACGGTCACGATCCGTTTTCCCAACTGCGTGATTATCTATCTTTCGAAAAATAACGGTACTTGTGTTTGGTTTGAATTTTTATTATTTTTACCCCACTCTTCTTCCTCTTCCTCTTCCTCTTCGCATTAACCACTATCCCTCCTTTTCAATCCAACAAATCCCCATTAGATCTTCGTGCAATGCAAAAACTCGAGTGTTTAACAACGATTATTCGATCGTTTAATAAAAAGTGATTAATTTCATACTTCAAGCTAATACGATACACACGTGTGCATGCACGAAAGAGAGTAATAGATAGAAAAATGAACGTGTGTTATGTACGATGTAAGAGTGAGCGAGTTAGTGAGTTGAACGAAGCGAATAAGAACGAGAGAGAGTGCATCGTGTTGCATCGGAATCGTGCCGATAAGGAATTTACAATATCTCGAGCTGGTTCTCGATATTATCGGTTCCTCTTCGGTTTGTTCGTACGGATCGATAAATAGCCGTTTAAATATCGGCGCTTGGCATGCCGCAGCAGCAGCAGCAACACAACGAAGGAAGGAAGAAGAAGAAGAGACGACTAGAAGAAGGTTGTTGGCGTGTGCTCGTTCGTTCTATCGCTAGCTCTGCTAGGTCTGCTAGCTCAGTTAGGTTTGCTTGCTTGCTAGCTAGCTAGCTCAAGGAAAAGGGGGCCAGAGAACCAACCAAATGAATTGCCTTTAGAAGGCTCGAGAGAGTTAGAAAAGGCAGGCTAACGCGCTCACGAACCGCTTATCCGCGGAACATGCAATACCACGCGTATTAAAAGTCGGCTAATTTAAAATCGAGCGAAGATTTGCGCTCGCGCAACTTCTATACATGTATATTTATACACGCAACAGTAGACCTATGTGTATGTATGTGTTATATGTGTGTATGTATGTAGAGAGGCTGCCGCAATCGAGCCGCAAACTTCTACTCACGATCGAACTTTCATTGGCGTCGCTTACGAGGGATCCTCGACCTTTTCTATCCCTTGAATCTCTATCTTTATCTAACTATCATTTTATCTTTCTATCTATACGCCTGTCTGTCTCCTTCTCTTTGTTTTTTTGGATGATTTGGGTTGTATAAAGTTCTGAAGTCGTGAGCTCTAAAGTCAAAGAGGGATGATGATGATTTCTTCTTCTTCTTGTACAAGATCGAAAGAGAGAGAGAGAGAGAGAGAGTCTGGCTTACCTTCTCGAGAAGCAAATGATCGAATCGCCGTAAATCATGAAGGTAAATCGATAATCAAACTTAGCGGGGCCCTATTAAGGTCGGGCAGAGAAAGAGAAAGAGTCAGTAATAAAGCTGTATCGGTAACGTTATTGGTGTCCTCTTAATAACAGTCTGATATCGTGAGGCGAATAACAGAGAGGAGTTGTGAATTATGGGTGTAAGCTCTCATGCTCCACCCCTTTCTCGCTTCGTCTTACCTAAGATATCTTTTCTTTTTTCTTTTTGTTTTTATTTTGTATTTTTTTTAGATCTTTCTTTAGATCTTTTTTTTACGCGTGTGCAGAACCGAGATAGGTAGGTGTAAAATAAAATAATAAATGTAACACGTTATTTTAAAAGGGTGAAAAATTTATTTTTTTTTTTCTATTTAATTCTAAATAATAATGATAATAATAATTGTTGTATTAAGTGACAAAAATTGTAACGATATTTATCTTCTACAAATAAAAGTACAAATAAAAGTATAATAAAACAAGTATTTCTAATATTACATTTGTATAAGAATTACATTTTTGTAGTACTTAAAAGTTGAGTAATTAATTCAGATTGCATTTTTAATATTATATTCAAATTATTATTGAAAAATTAGTTCGAAGTCAATCCAGTCGATCATACATAAATAAAAATATGCCACAATTGAAAAATACAAAAATATTAAATACACAATGAATGATTTTGATGAAGAATTCTGTGTGCTTAATATATAAGGCTCGATAACAATACTTTCATTCATTTTATACGAATTTTAAGTACATACGTAAGTATAATTGCAAGAAATGTATCTGATGTTAAATACACAAATTTTTGTTAAAAAGAAAAAAACATATACCGTATGTTTCCAAAAATCATACGTCAAAGCTTTCACTGATAAATATTTGTATCAGTTTTACTTGATTTCTTTTTAACTAAAATGTCGATCTCGTAAAATCGTTGATAAAAATTTAACAAATTAATGCGTAAAAAAATATGTATAAAAAATATATTCTTTCATATATATATATAAATCTTAAAATATAATGATATCAATAATTAATAAAAATTAATTATTATAATATTAAAATACATATTTAAATTAATTTTTTTATATTAGGTAATAAAAAAATCATTTATATATATATATATATATATATATATGTTTACTATTTATAAATTATATATATATATATATATATATTTTTTATATTTATAAATAAAAAACATATATATTTTAGGTAAAAATAATATATATATATATATACATATATGTGTGTGTATATATAAAAAAATACATGTGATTATGTTTATTTATTGCTGTTAGAAATGTTACGTTGCTAGGACAAGGCAATTATGCTATGAAAAACGAAAATTATTCCCTATGAATATACTTAATTAAAAATAATATTAAAACGTCATGGTGTATGCATTATCATTTGTAAATGAATATTCCCTATGAATATACTTAATTAAAAATAATATTAAAACGTCATGTGTGCATTATCATCTGTAAAGTTTGAATAAACATTTAATTATTATTTCGTTGTTATAGTTTGAAAAAAAATTATTTATTGTTTAGATTCGAAAATACGCAAAAATTGTGTGTGTGTGTGTGTTTGTAGATAAATTCGTTTTAATATTATTTCGTTCCCTTCAATTTTTATTAATTAATTCGCATAAATATTATCAGAACGAATAATATCTTTTCATTTAGTTATAAGGAATACGAAAATTAATATATACATAAACATTTAAAGAAAAAATAATAATAGTAATAGTAAAATAAAAAATGAAACATTCAAGTGATTCGGGCATAATATTTGACATTATTCGTTAGATTCAATTCCTAAAAGTAAGTATGTTTATACAAAATCAAAATTATCGATCGTTAATGATTAAAATAACGTAAAAATTCTACTTAAATCTGTTCTTTACAAATTTAATCAAAGAAATGAATATTTTCATCGAAAAAAGATACAATTGATTTCCAAATGCCATTATTAAAATATAATGTAACAAATAAAACCATATAAAACATAATACTCGTACAACAGCGTACCGAATCAACATTTTTGATAGATAGAAAATAATCTTCGACATTAATTGTTCGATTCATCTTGTATATGTCTTGTAAATAACAAAGTAGTAATATCTTCGATTTGTACAAATTATTTTTTAATTGACGAACGAAACAATTTATCGATTCGCTTGTTATCCTACATTTAAATATTTCATGACAAAAATTGTCGATTGTTATTGGTTAAAATAATCAAAATATATTCTACTTTAATTTATAATAGTATATTTTTCGTTCCTATTATTAAATGTAGTAAATAATTCAAATCACGTATTCTGAGATAAAGTCTATTGTAACACATTCAAATTTCTTAAAATATCTTTTAAAATGCCACATGCACCAAACAACAGTGTAAAGACAAAATAATAAAATATGACAATATAATTAGTGAAGCTTGGAGGATTATACTCAATAGTTAGGACATAATTTTCGACACTATTATTCGTTCTATTTATATTGACGAATGAAACAATTTATCGATTTGTCTGTTGTTCTAGAATCAAATATTTCAAGACAAAAATTGTCGATCGTCAAGGGTTACAATAACGAAAACAAAATACTTATATCTTAGTATTTTTTTCGTTCTTTTTTTTTTCAGTTATAATATCGTCCAGAAGCCAATTTTCTATCTGTATAGTAAAATATGTAAAAATTTGATATGTGGAAAGCGTTTTATATATAATTTTTCATTGAAAAAGTATTCTTCCTCGATAATTCGAATGATCTTATGTATTTATTATAAATACCAAAGTAGTAGCACATCTCTAGTTTTTCTAAATTATTATTTAATTGACGAATGAAACAGTTAATCGATTTGCCTATTGTCCTAGAGTTAAATATTTAAAAACAAAAATTGATCTATCGTTAAGTGTTAAAACAAAGCAAAAATTCTATCTAAATTTATATGAATATTTTTTCGTTAATACAAAATTTCATCATCAACAGCAGCTAACCAGCGTTGAATAAGAGGAGAAAAAATATAATATATATCTGCAAATACTCGTAAAAAGAAAAGCATTAATAAATGAGGAAAAAAGGACGTAAAAGGAATCTGTTCACGTATTATAAAAGTTTGATACATCTTATCTATGTATTATCAGTATCAAAGTATTCCTCGTATTTGTTTTCTTATAATTAATTATTTCTTAATAAATGGATGAAAACAAAATGTCTTAATTAATGGTCAAGAAAAAATTGTAATCATATATTTATATTTGAATATATATATGATCGTACCTTTCAAATATAATGACTAATTCAAATCAAATTAGCTACGATATATTCCGATTGTTCACAATATATCTTAATATAGGTATCGAACTGATATATATATAGAATACTACCGAAAACAAATAAAACGTAATACACGAATTCGTGTTTTTCAAAGGATACTGCTGAATGATTTCGATATTGTATTCGATATTATTCGTTATGCACATCATGTACATGTATTATAAGTAGACATATACATATAAGTAATAGTAGTAGTAGTATTAGTTGTAGTAGTATTAGTAGTAGTAGTTGGTAGATATCTGGGGGTCTCGGAAGGAAGATATATAATAATAATAATAATATCAGCATTAAAAGCAAAACAGAGTAACCGAGATCAAGAATAAAAGAGAGAGAGAATGAGAGAGGAGTGTATATAGTCGTCACGACGGATCACGTCGAAGTCGTGATCTCGCTTGGCCCTCTTCGCGGCCCTCTCGCGTACGGCCCAGAGGACGGTAAGATCTTGCTTGTGATCAGCCCGAGAGGGAGTCCAACGAGGAATAAGAGGATCCTCTCTTTCTCTTACTTTTTCTCTCTCTTTCCCTCTCTGGAGAGAGAACCTCTCCGTAGAAAGTTCTGGTGCGTGCAATGCGAAACGTGACAGAACCCACCCGCCCTTCGTCCGCCCTCCTAACAATACCCTCGTCTTCTTATACCTTTGCTTCTTCTTCTTCTTCTTCTTCTTCTTCTCCTCCTTCTTCTTCTCCTTTTCCTCCCACTCCTGTTTAGTCTTCTTCTTCTTCTTCTTCTTCTTCTTCTTCTTCCCTTCTTTCTTCTTCTTATTCTCTATCTGTTTTACTTTATTTTTCTACTTCTTCGAGTTGGTTCTGAATAGCAGAAAAGACAACGTGTAAGAGAAAGACAAAGAATGTTAAAGTTAATGTCTATGTGTATGAGAGAGAGGGAGGGAGAATAAGTACTGGTCGCGTTTACTCCGGTGCACCCGATATCTCCGGATGCTATTTCTTCGGCCGGTTACAGGACGCCGAGGATAACCGGAATATCTGTTAGGACGACGTCCAATTCTACCGCGTGCCACTGTGGCAATAAATCGCACCGCGGAATGGCGCGTAAAAGCGTAACACGTCGAAGCACCGAACGTTAAGCGAATCTAGTTGCTCTACCAACGTGAATTTACTATTGCTCCTCCCATCTTTTCAAATCTTTACTCCCTTTTTTGTCCTATTACTATATATAACGCTCTGTTTATCATCTTTTATCGTATTATTATTATTATTATTTTTCGTTATCGTCCATCTCACATTTATCTCAATTATTATTTCCTATCGACTATTTTTTTTTCTTTTTCTTTTTTTTTTTTTAAATGACAAATGAATATTTGTTGCAATGTTATGATTATTATTTTTTAATAAGTTTAGATATATAATTTATGGGGTTGGATTTGACAAAATTGAAACATCGATAAAAAATAAAACTTTAATTTTTGTTCTTTTCTTTTTTTTTTTTTTTTTTTTTTTTTTAAATAAAAGTTAGTTCGAACGACAAAAAATTGTTTTTGTGTTAGGATTAAAATTTTTCAATTTGTTCACAAATTTTTTAATTATTTGACATTGGTAATTACGATTAAATACCAATACTTATCCGATTCCATTCAAACCTACCCCTATTATAATTACCATTTTTTTCTATGATCTTTATTTTTGTTCGCAACACAACAAAAAAATAAAATTATTTTTAAAAATACGACAAGAAAATAATATTCGAATAAAAATTCAGGAATAATCTAGATTAAAAATGTTCTCCGTACTAATGTCTCTAAAAAATGAAAAAAAAAAAAAAAACAAACAAAAAAAAAGTACCAAGATTAATTCCAATATATAATCCAAGGGTTAAATAATGATATCCCTAGAGAAATAAGTCCAAGTGATTTGGATCACCCCGTATAAGCTTTAGCAAGAACCTTACGACGGGAACAGCTTCGCTATCTTAGCTCACGATCCTGATCACGATCACGCACGCACGTTGAACCGCCCACTGCGTTCCTCCTCCTCCTCTTCCTCCTCCTCCTTCTTCTTATCCTCCTTCACCTCCTCCTACTACTACTACTACTACTACTATTATTTTTTTTTCTTTCCTTTCGCTACCCTATCACTACACAACTAGTTTCTTATACACTAATACATACAACACTACGATTTTCTTCTCTTGAGGCTCTTCGTAAGATAGAAAAATGATTTCAAGGATACTCTCTCTCTCTCTCTCTCTCTCTCTCTCTCTTTTTCTTACTGTCTTTTCTTATCTTTATTTTCTTCTTTATCCTTCTCGTAGGAACGTCGTAATTAGTATCGAAACGCGTGGACGATGATACGTGATAGTGAGTATATACCTCTCGTACACAACCACAATTACAACTACGACAAGAACACAACAACACTCGTCCACAGATCGATACGTAATAAATATAATTATGTTGGCAACCCCTTACATCGAACCCATCCTTTCTCATAATTGAAATACTAGTCTGCGAATTATAAATTATATGAAATACCCATGCTGATATATGTTCGAGATATTAATTATTATCAACTATTTGTTATTTATAAGTAAATTTAAACGTACACCTATTTGGTCAATTGGAATTATTCTTATAAACGTATAATATATTATATGCGATTTAATTGCGTAATTCAATACTGACATGACTGTAATATTAACTATCAATAATATTTAATTCTAATAATAATACGCATACATGTGATTAGTAATTTGAATAATTTTTTTTTTGTTATATACTTACATAATATATATGATTATGTTGATAATATGAAAGTTAACGTTGATAAACATTGTAATATTAATTATTAAAAACATTATATTTTTATGTACCGAAATTCGTTTATGTATGTCTAATAAATTATATATAAGCACGTACACACATACACACACAGAAAAAAAATTTATATATATTTACATATACGTGATTATATACTAAATCTGTAATATATATTCGTTATTATAAGAGAAACATTGAATATTATATACCGAAATTACTATATACGAATTTATATATTATAATATGTTATTAATTAATACATATACGTACGTATACACATACATATTTATATTTGATTGTTAATTAGTGGATTTTCTAATTAATTTTAATACAGATATAATATAGAAGAAATTAATATACGTACCTTTGCTTTAGAAACGATGATACTTATACTTCAACGGCTCGTGTTCGACTTAGAACGCGCGTTCTGTCTTTCAAAACAAAACGATTGAGAAACCGACAACCGTTTTATCTTGTTATCAAAACAAAACGAACGAAATATTCTTCGAAATATAATATGTATCTGCTTTGTATGTACATTCATAAGATGTTTATTACACGGAAGATAAATAATTAAAGATACTTTAAGATTACCAAATTGTTTATCAAATAAATTTGATAATAATTTTATTTTTAAAGAAATTATTATTATAAAAACCAAAAAAGAATAATTTGTGAGCATGAGAATATTTAGTTTACACGTAGAATTATTCTGAAAACTGATATATTTAAAAAACTTATTTAACAAAAATAATAAAAAGATTAAACACAAGAAGAGAAACGTGAGATAATAATTATGCAGCAATAATTTGAAATAATTTCTTAATAAAATGCATGAAACAACAAATATTTCTTTATGTATAAAATTATTAAAAAACAAAAGGATATAAATAACGAATTAATATCATTGTAAAATGTTTTCTCTCATTTCGTATTGAGAAACGTGATTACCAATATTTGTTTTCAAACTTTATTTTTATTAATTTGCACGATTGCAATAAACTTTTCGAAAAATATATA
Source organism: Polistes dominula (assembly GCF_049000335.1). Lineage (NCBI taxonomy): Eukaryota > Metazoa > Arthropoda > Insecta > Hymenoptera > Vespidae > Polistes > Polistes dominula. The sequence goes on from NW_028301150.1 coordinate 4,154,988, forward strand.
ATCTAATTCGTTGCCGTCTATAGATTTTCAAAAATATACGTATGCATGCGTATCTATCCTATACGTGCATATATGCACACACACATACGTGTATGCACGTACATATGAAGTAGGTATGGAAATGGTACTCGTTCGATTGTTCGTCGAATAACATTTCTCGTCAAAACGGAGAACGGGTTCGGGCGACGGTTTCGATTTTACAAGTATGTAAGTACATATATTGTACAACATATAACGTTTATAGATAATACTTCTCCTACAACGCAGCAAAACAACAACACAACAACGACGACTGCAACTCGTACGAGTACGCGCACCAATTAACAATGACGGAAAGCTTCACTTCGAATAATTGCGTAACGCAAGCCGGTTTTGTTTTCCCGTTAAATCGAAATAAAATAAAAAGAGGAAAAAATAAAATGAAAAACAAAAGATATAAAAAAAAAAAACAAAAACAAAAAATTAGCCGTAGTGTGAGAAAGTCAGTTAGAGAAATATAAAATGTGTTGGTGTGTGAGAGAATTAAAATGGAATGGAACAAACGATGGAAGGTTCCGTTGCTTCTGTGTTGTACAACAGATTTTTACATTTTATTATCAAAGAGTGAATGAGAAAAGAGAAAGAAAGAGAAAGAAAGAGAGAGAGAGAGAGAGAGAGAGAGAGAGAAAGTGAGAGACTTAGCCGGAGGCACAAACTTTGGAATTTTAATATGTCCGAAAATCTGTTTATTCAAATTCCAAGCTTTAAGGGATGCTACATTCTTTTTTGTCCAGAAAAAAAAAACCACATTTACATCTATCTTCCTCTTTAACATCTTTATTGATATGAAATATTGAAAACAAAATAGAGTACTTTTTTCGTATTGTGGCAGGTATAATAGATTAATTGAAAATAGTTTAATTTTAAATAAAAGATTAGAAAGGGTTCATTCTAGATATTCCAAACATTAGTTTCATGGTTTCTAAAAAAACATCTCTCTTTCTCTCTCTCTCTTTCTCTCTGTTCTTCATCCTACGCATATTGCGTATACGCGTTCTCCTACCATCTCTCTCCATCTTTCTCAGTGAGAGTAACGGTGCGGATATTTTGTTCGAATGGATTCGAGTAGGCAGAGTTAGAGAAGGGGGATGGATGGTTGCGTAGGTGGAATTGCTTCGACGTCGCCGTGACCTGTCGTAACCTCGGCCAGACCGATATCTCAGATCGGCACGATGCGGAATGTCCGATTAAGTGCCTCTCCGAACGTTTCTACGTTTCCTATCGAACACGTCCAAGAGGTTTGTCTATCTGTCTCTTTCTCTCTCTCTTGTTCCTTCCTATAGAAGATTCTCTTTCTCTGTCTATCTATCTATCTATCTTTATCTAACCATCCATCTATCTATCTCCGTCTTTATTCTCTCTCTCTCTCTCTCTTTCTCTTTCTATTCCCTCTACGAGGCTCTTCCATCGTCCGGTGCGATTCCCTCGTGATCTGTTTTCCCGAGGACAGGACGTCTCTCCCGACAGACCCAGCCGAATGCGAACCTTATATACCGCATGCTCGAGCTCTCTTTGACCTCCGTTGACCCGGCAGGACGCCAGCTTACGGCAGTCTATGTGAAGAAGGAACGAGATAGAGTTAGAATGAGAAAGAGAGAGATAGATAGATAGAGAGAGAGAAACCAGGAGACTGCGAGCCTTCGTATTTACACGCCAAGGTGCTAGCGACTGTTAGGATTATTCCTTTCTCTCTCTCTCTCTCTCTCTCTCTCTATCTCTAAAAGAGAAAGAGAGAGAGAATACCTTTGGCTAGGAACGGATCGAGGTACGGTACTCCCTTGATAATAACCGTTGTCTCCTCACCGAACACTCGCGTCTCGTGCATCTTCCATTGCGTTCTATTTCGGATCGTTCGAGTAAACGTCGAGTTTCCACGGCTAGAGGAAAAGTCTCTCTTTCTTTCTCTCTCTCTCTCTATTTCTCTGTTGCTTTATCTCTCTCATTCTTCACGGCGAATTCGAAGTGGTTGAATCGATTGAAGATACGACCTCCTTATAACATAGATTCCTATTTTTTGTTGTTGTCTTCTTTTTTTTCTTTTTTTTTTTTAACGCGAGTAATGTACTATATATATATATATATTCTTTTTATCAGTTATAAACTAACATTTTTTTTGTTTTCTTCTATTTTATCTCTGTTACAGTGTCTCTAATGAAAATTTGCAAACAATATTTTTATACATCGTTATAATTATTTTGTAATCAATTAAGCGTACACGTTTTATTTATTTATTTTTTTCTATAATTGGATAAACTAATATAATTTTTTTAATTTCTTTTATCTACCAACAATTTTTAGCGGTCTTAATAAAATATTACATTATATAAGTGGAGAGTGAGTGAAGATTATTGTGTCAGAGTTCAATTTAATGTTAGAATTGGTGTAAGGAATGTAATGTCGTGTCACACACTCGTTACAGGTGTCAAATATTCGAATTTATTTCTTGCTTTTTAATTGGTTATAATATTGCCCCAAGTGTTAGAACAAAAATTAAACAATTTATTAATAATTAAACAACAAAAATATTACAATTATACTAATCGTATATAATAAATATTTAATTGACGTTAATTCGAGATGATTTGATCGAATATTGGTTGTGTTTGACATTTATATACAATTCACTAACAAATGTTGAAATATGGAATGAATTTGAATAAAAATGTTTCAAGAATCGATTGATACAAATTTGAATATAAAACCAACCAAAGGATTTTATTATACTTGAAACTTTGGCATAAACTAAGTACGATCGGGTTTCGATCCTTTCGATTCGTTTTTCTTTCTCTTTTTATATCTTAGGTCAACCTTTCTCAAGTCTTTACTCGATTAGACCTGATTTCGTTCCGGTCCAAGTACTCGGTTCTATTCTCCATCGAGAAAAATCTTCGTCTTCGAAAACGGATCGGCAATAAATCTCGATGATTCACCGTGAGATCTATCTATCTATCTACATATATATCTAACGAATACGACTTATCCAATTCTATATATCTAAAGATACTTTCTAACGTTGAACTTTTACCGCAAAATTAAATTTGTTTCTTTCGTTTATTTTTCAATTTCCATAAGACAAAGAAATAAATTCTTACGAATATTTTCTTTGATTCCAATCCTGATCTATAATCATTTAAAAAACGTTAATTGTCATTAGATTCGATCAGTCAAAATGAATTATAAACATACACGTGTTCTATTCGTTCTTGAATCATATTAATTATTCATAGTCATAAAAAGTAAATTAATGAGAGTATATAAACAGACAAAAGACAGAAAAGAAATTCCCTTTTTTAAATCGTTATCCTAATTATTCAATCATAAAAAATATTAAATATATACATCATTCACCTTTCTTCATTCTAATCAAATATTCCACGATGTAGATAAAGTGACGAAAAATAACGTTTAAACGATCAATCATATCTCTTTCAAATTAACAATAAAAATGAATATAAACTTACGTTAACGTCTTGAAAACGTAATACATGCTTTTCAATCTCCTCCTCCCCATAGCTATAATTACTCAAACAAAAAAAGAAATAAAAAGAGAATGAAAAACAAGAAATAAAGAGAAACAGAAGGAAGGAGTTCGTGGGAGTGGACGAGTTTTGCTTCGTCATAGTTTGCTTAGCGATGACTAAGAGTAGAGTAGGAAGTATGAGAGGGGAAGGGGGAAGAGAAGGTTTGGGGTGGGTAGGAAGGAGTAGGGGTTAAGATTGTAGGGAGGGAGGGGGGTTAAGGTCTCGCGAAGTATATGCCCTTCTTCTATTCTATTGTATCCTTTTCTATCCTATATCCTATCCTATCCTATTCTATCTCTCTCTCGTTTTCCTTTGGAAGTGTGTAAGGTACGGTAACTGCGAAGGTACGGGTAGATCATTAGCCATGATTTGTTGTCGAGCAGGCTGCCCAATGACCCCGGCGCTCGGAGCGTGAACTCCGGGCGTGTCGAGATCTCCGCACGATGATCTCGTACGCCTATAACTATCGGGAGGCCCTTCTCCACCCCCTTTCCCTCCCCCATTCTCTCTCTCTCTCTCTCTTTGTGTATGTGTGTGTGTTTGTGTCTTGATAAAGAGAAAGAGAGATAGTACAATGTCTTGTGAATTCGAATATTACGCATGAATATTACGTACACTATCAACCAAAATTTTCTAATCCTTTATCGATTTCTTGAAAAATCTAATACACTAATATAGTGCTAAATAAATAATAAATGTTATCCCTTTTTTTTTTTTATTACAATTGAATATTATCAAATTAAATTACGTTTTTAAAAGATAATACTATTGTGTATTGTTTAAATACCTAATTTAAGACAACTTTGTATTAAATAAATTTCTTTTAGTATGGAAAAATATTCTAATCGAAGATTAATTTTTTTTCATCGATCTTTTTTACGATCTTTTTTTTTACTCTTGGAAAAATATAGTTAACGAGAGAGAAAGGGACTTTATAGCGTTTCGAGATGTATGGTTATTCACATAGAGTTTAGATAGAGTACCTTCTTCTTCTTCTTCTATCTTTCTTTCTTTCTCTTTCTTACTAACTCGTGTATCATACGTGTGTACGTATATGTAAGTGCGTTTCTTATTGGATAACGAGCGCATAACGTCGCCGAGTTTATTGCAAAAATGGTTTAACGATCCTACGTGCCATGAGCTGAGAGACGTACAGTTATTACAAGACATCAGTATATGGGGGATATAAAGTGATCGGCTAATTACGATATGGGGTATCAACTCGTACGAATGTTTACGTTCCTTTCAAAAAGATCAACCACCATAACCAACGCAACCATTAGCATCATCAATATCACAAAGACATTGATTATTATTATTATTATTATTATTATTAATATTAGTTTATCACAAACCCCATTCTTTTTTACCCTTTGCACTTACCCTTATTGCTCATATTTTATTCGTGATAGGACAATATTCTGATAAATACGATTAATTGGTGCACGAGTTTTGCTTTTGATCTTTCACCTTGCGTGCGATTATACTTAATTACACGTTTACGGAAAATAAAAATTATGAGAAAGAGAGAGAGAGTGAAATGTTTTAACTATATTTCATTTTTCATCCTTTCACTTTTCTCAAACTTGTTATTTGCATTTTTTTTTCAACATTAATTGTCACTTTTTGCGAATTTTAGATTATTTATTATAAGTTATAATTGAGTGAATAATTGGAAAGAAATATGTAGATTTGTAATAGATTTACTAAAGAAAGAAAGAGATGGTAGATTGCATTAACTATTTCTCATCTAACAATCCTTTCACTTTTCTTATATTTTTATTATCATACTTTTAAAATAACTACTTGCCCACATTTTCTATTAATTACATTTTTAACTCTCTATAATCCAATTATTATTCATACTTAACCATCATAATGATGTAATATAAAAATTCATTTAAAATAAAATAATTTACTTAAGTATAATTAAAAATGAATTTAAATATAATTTCTATTATAACAAATATTAACTGTAAAAATTGTTTGCATTAAAAAGAAAAATTTTGCAGTATGTTATTTCTCAGAAATCTAACGTAACATATATAGAAATGATTTTTTAATATTTAAGATAAGTTGCGTAAATAATAAGAAAGAAAGAGAGAGAGAAAGAGAGAGAGAGAGAGAGAGAGAGAGAGTGAGAGGAAGAAAGAGAGAAAGAGATAAACGTGAGTTTGAAATGGATTCACCGTACGAGTTAGATACACGCGAATCGTAGGTTAGCACGCTGCGAATAAGTGAATTTACCTTATTACCCGTTCACCGATCGGTAATAAAAAGCAGCGCAATGCGTAATGGAGCCACGAACGGGTATAACGGGTATATATCGGGAAAAGGTCAGGGGTTCGTTCCCGTTTCCAGACCGAGAAAACCAACGGAGCGTATGTGCACTTACCAAGAAATTAATATCCTCCTTCTTTGGTCTCTACGTGTTTGCCTACGAATCAACATATATAAACATTCACACACATAAACACATATATCCATATCATATATATATATATATATATATATATATATATATATATATATATATATATATATATATATATATATATATATATATGTATATTTGATATCAAGTTAAAATTAATTAATGAACATCTTTTTCCCACGCCGAAATTGGAAAACATTTTTATTTATTTTTATTTATTTCTTTTTTCATTTTTAACGTAGATTCGTAGATTATCATAGAACAGATCGTAGATTATTCGTTTATAATATATTATAGCCTTAAGAATAATAATCTCTCTCTCTTTGAAGCAGCTACAAAGTTAATATTTATCTATGTGTTTGCGCGTCCGTGTATTCGATTGCAAATTGTAATTAAATAACGAAGATATTCTTTCTAACGCCTAAATTGGAAAATCATTTTCTTTTCAAAAAAAATTTCAATCATAGATATCACGAACGTAACAATTTAATGAATAACATTCTAAAGAAAATTTTCAAAAAAATAATACATAAAACTAAATAACAAATTTTATTAAATTTCATAATATAAATAATTACGATATCCGATAAATCGATTAGTCAATTTTTTTTTTAATTTTTTTTTTTTTTCAATCGATTTATTCGATACAAAAGTTCAAATTAGTTCGAACAAAGATCATATTCCCACGCCTAAATTAGACAACATTTTTTTCATGACTAAATCGTAATTTATTCGAAAATAACGTACAAGCGATATCATTCTAAAAGTAACTCCCTCTCACTCACTCTTTTGAAGAAAAAAAATAAGAAGAAGACGAAGAAGAAGAGCGCGAAGGATCATCACGTCAGCCGGACAAAGAGCACGTCCGTTTACGGGCCTACGCTCGTGTTATGGGGTTTGATAGTGGGAGAGGGTATCTTTCTCTCACTCACTCTCTCTTCTCTCTCTATCTTTAGAAAGGAATACGAGGAGGAAGATTCTCGTAGTCTCGTTACGAGCAGACGATAGTACCATACCAAGAAGAAGAAGAAGAAGAAGAAGAAGAAGAAAGGAAGAGGAGGGTGGGAGGAAGAGGAGGAGAATCAGAAGAGAGTGCGTGAGAGGTCTCGGTCGAATGCGCGTCTTGAGACAAGGAATAAGAAAGAGAAGGATAGAACAACTTCAGAACAGAAGAAGAAGAAGAAGATTACGAAGAAGAAGAAGAAGAAAAAGAAGGAGGGAGAAGAAACACGGAGGGAACGAACGCGGTGGCCTCAGGGTTGGTGGTGTTCGCGGTGGTCAGGCATATACCTAGTACCGGGTATGGAGTACCGAGTACCCAGTACCAAGTACCAGGTAGTCAGGTAGGTAGGTAGGTAGGTAGATAGGTAGGTAGGTAGGTAGGTAGGTAGGTAGGTAGGTGCTTGCTAAGACTAAGAAAGAGAAAGGGATAGATGTAGAGAAAGAGGTAAAGGAGGGAGATAGTTTGAAGAGAGGAGGAGGAGGAGGAGGAGGTAAAGCAGGTACCCCCTTTTGCTCGCGATACGCGCTCTCGATGGGACCGTGGGCCTCACGCGGGCCCGCTGATCTGTGACCCGGATCCTCCCTACCCAGACGCAACCCCACGTTCCACCTTTACTCAACACATACATAGAATACATGTATGCATATATACATGGATATATTTATGGTATATGTTAGAGTTCGTATGTATGCATGGTTACTTACTCGACAACGAAGGGGAATAAAGGTTTTATATGTATCAATGTGTGTATGTATACGTGAGTATAGTTACTTACTTGGGAACCCTCGAGCATAAAGGTGAGCGCGTGCGAGGAAAGATTCACGAAGGAACGAAGGAACGAAGTAATCTTTCTCTCTTTTCCTCCTCCTTCCGTCCTTCCTTCCTTACTTCCACGCATGCATCCTAAAAATGCGGAGTTGATTTTTTCAAGAATACGTAATTCCATGGTCAAAGTTCAGCCAATAATCTGGTTCACTCGGGAATGAAGAGGCGGGTTATACGTTCGCGTTAAAAGACCATGCTCTTCTATACTAAATTATCTTTCTCAAATCTTTATCCTCTTGTTTTCTCTTTCTTATTATTTTTTATATCTTTCTTTTATTCCTATTTCTCTGAAAAAAAAAAGAAAACATGTATCTTCTAAGTAAATCAAACTTTTCAATTAATGGTCACTAAAATCATTCTTTCTTTCTCTTTCTTATTTTCTTTCATTCTGATTTTAAAACTAAAGAAATTTCTAGGATAGAAAAGGTACGTAATTACGAACACTTGGTAGACGTACGAGAACGGCTGTCTCTATTGTCTCGTCGACGTCGATCGGTTTAAGATCGATCGACATTACCTTCTTCCTTCCATCGAACCCCTTCTTCTTCTTCTTCTTCCTGTGCTTCTTCTTCTTCTTGTTCTTCTTCCTCGGTTCAAGAGACGAACTTGTAAACCATCCATCCATCCATTCATCCATCTATCCATCCATCCATCCATCCATCCATCCATCCATCCATCCATCCATCCAAGTAAGCAACCGAGTAAGTAAGCAACCAAGCAAGTAACCAACCAAGTAACCAACCAACGACGTTCTAGATTTCGTGCGTGTCGCCTACGTTCCGTAAGCGATAACGACCGTTCTCTCTCTCTCTCTCTCTCTCTCTCTCTCTCTCGGTCGTAGATCTCGTTACACCTTGGCGTATCTTAACGGGTCGTTAGCAATAACCGGAGCTGGTTATCGGTTCTCGCTCGTGGTGTACCACGCCAGCATTTATCCAGGGAAAGAGAGAGAGAGAGAGAGAAAGAGAGTGAGAGAGAGTGAGAGAGTAGGGTGGTGGGGGTGTTGGTGGAGTTAGGGGGAAATATGTGTGCTTCGGCAAGTTTCTCACGTAGGAAACGTTTCAAGGTTTCTAGGCCGTGCAATTCTTAAAACATTAATCATCGTCACTTTACCTTTACGATAGGAATATTCACCTGTGCACAATAATCATCAGATCTGATGAAGAATAACCTGGTAAAATTGCATTCGAATCTCTCAACGCTCGGTTTTAATGAGAATTAGAATGAAAGAGAAAGAGAGAAAGAGAGATAATGATGTTAGGTTCGTTTCGTTGGAAAGTAGGATAACTTTACGATTACAATGAAAAAGATAATGGAGAGAGAGAGAGAGAGAGAGAGAGAGGAATGATTTTTATCCACTAATTTCGATGTTATAAGAATAATAGTAAGCAACCAAGTTACAAACACGCTTAACTATACATACATACTACCCCTACTCGTCTACTCGTTTAATCTCGTTCCTCCTAGGACATTTTGTAATCGGCTTCCTCGTGTCCTTCTCTCTTTCTGATCCTCTCTCTCTCTCTCTCTCTCTCTCTTTCCTTCTCTTTCACTCTCCCTCGTTCTTCCCTACTCTCTAGTTTGCGCGTCCAACGGTTACGCTGAGCTCCAGGGTAATTGAGTTCTTAACGGAAGATCATATCGGTCCACTTGAAATCTTAATCCTGTTTACGAAGTTGCCCTAAGTCCATTACGTAGACACGGAGCTTTGGATAATCATGGATGCACGCGGGTCGAGCATAAGTTTAAGATAAACTAATCCTTGCTCGGCTCCGATAGAGACTAACCAAGAGAAAGATAGACCGGTTGGAGGGTGAGAGACAGAGAGAGACAGAGAGAGATGGATAAATAAGGGGGTTTACATTTTTAAAGATATTTTTATTTCATTATATTAAACTATTTTTTGATATCAAGTTTTTTCCTTTTCCTGACAAAAAAAAATAAAATTATTATAATTCAACGAATACAATGATTACGTTAATTGAAATCTAATTTGTACAGATGAGTTATAAGTAATTCATTTACTTACTCGTCCAGAAAGAAAGAGTGAGAGAAAATGAAAGATGCAACGAGAATGAGAGAGATAGGAATTAAATTTTCACAAAATATTCACATCAGATTATGTTACACGTTTGTAGTATCAAAAAAAAGTCACTAAAAATATGTAAGATGATTTTTTTTTTTTTTTTTTAGATAAAATCGATATTTGCATGGAATAAATTTAATGCAAGAAAACTAACTCACTTAAATTAACTCATTCACTCATGTCTTTTGGTCTCGTGACCGAAGGCCAAACTGAAGATTGGAAAGAACGGACGATACAATTCGGATGTGAAACTCGCGTGTCTCATGTGGCCCACAGAGAAAGAAAGAAAAAGAAAGAACAAGAGAGGGTGAGGGGTGGGGTAGGGGGGGGTAGTGTACATATATATATATATATATATATATATGTATGTATTAAGGTATATACTCGCGTGGTTCAATTTTCTTTACGTTAAACCGTGGCAATGCTTTACGGTGGTAGGTAGGATCGGCCCTTCGTCAAGGGTTTCGAGGCACGTCACGAAAAATCGGCCGACTCACGCTGGAAGAGTACTGCTAAAGGGGTTTAGGGTTTTCAGAAGAGGAAAGGGGAGAGGGTGAAAGAGGTATAGGAGGAATCGTTCTATATAGATTTTGGGGTCGATAGCCGAGAAAGGGAGAGAGGGTTGATAGAGGAGGACGGTAAAAGAACGGTGATGGTGTAATAGTAATAGTAGTAGTAGTAGTGATAAGAAAGAAAGAAAGAAAAAAAAAAGAAAGGAAAAGAAAAGGAGAATGAAGAAGACGAAGAGAAGAGAATAAAAATAAGAAAAAAAAGAAGAAGAATTGAAAGAAAAAATATTCCAAGAGAGTAATGCATAGCCCTACCACTAGTAGTGATAAAAATAGTGGTATTGGTAGTGGTGGTATTATAGTAATGGTAAATACAAGATGGTGGTAGTAGAAATAGGAAGATTGTGTGTGTATGTGTGAGAGGTGAGTGAGATCGCAGAAAAGTAAGGGAGAGTATGGAAGTGGTGGAGGAGGATGAGGAGAAGAAGAAGAAGATGGGGGAGGGGGGTCAGACAGTGGCCCGGTTATAAATGAGGAAAGCAATTTCCAAGTTGGCGAGTCGGGTGACCGTGCCGAAGAAGAGGGTGTCTCTTGATTTTTCTCTCTCTCTCTCTCTCTCTCTCTCTCTCTTTCTGTCACTTTATCAGTGTGTCTTTGTCTTTCTGTGTGAGTAGGGAATGTTAGTCGTGTGTCCTGTCGTTCGAAGAGTCTAGGTAGGTTGGTTGGAAGGAAGGAAGGAAGGAAGGAATGAAGGAAGGGTGGAAGAGTAGAAGGGATGACAAGTAGGAAGAGAAGAGAAGAGAAGAAGAGAGGAGTGGAGAGGAGAGGAGTTAGAACTGCTATGGCGGGGCCGATTAATGGCTTTAGTTACTGCCTGTCCGTGTCCTCTTCTTGGAGGTGTCGAGACGACCTCTTATCTTATATATACCAAACTATCCATTTGAATGACAATCTCTCTTCTTATTTTTCTTTTTCTATAAAATTAACAAAAAGAAGAGGTATAGCATGAATTTTGTTGAGTTATAAGGAAACGATTATTTTTACGAATTTTAATTTCAAAAATTATTCGAAACGAAAAGGTAAAGTGACTGTTCAAAGAGGGGGTAGGTATTTGTAATAAATTATTAGTGTGTAACATAAGTAATCAATATTACACCGATTAATCGTAAAACTGTCAATATTTTAAATAGATGATCAGTATATATTTGTAATCATAATATATCGGTAAATAAATATTAATGCAACTGTAATTCAATTCCTATACCACCTTACTGATAAATCGTAAATATATAACAAACTATTCTTACGAATAGAAATATCATCTTTGATTAGGAAATAAAAGAAAAGAAAAAAAAGAGGAACAGAGGGTGAGAATGATTTCCTGAATGACAACAACAAAAATCAAATGAAACAAAAGATAACCAAGCGAAAAGTAACCCTTGTGAATGTTTTCAAAAGATAATATGTAAGAGAAATAAAAAGAAAGAAAGTAAAAGAAAAGAAAAGAAAAGAGAAAAAAATATTGAAAGGAAATTCAGTAGTCATGCGGGTATAACCGAACGAACGATAAATCTCACGTAAGTTGTTAGTAGCGAAAACCACCCACCCCCCTTTTCTCATCCCCCATACCCCATTCGCTACCGGGGGTTTACTGCCGGGCACAATTTTAATCCGCGCCCATCTTAATCGTGGGTGTGGCAGTTGGCGGCGAGTAATCGGCTCTTTAATTCCTGCAAAATCAGGGATAACGAGGGGCTTCGTTTGTTTCTACGCCGTTCTATCCGTCTCTCTCTCTCTTACTCTTTCTTTCTCTCTCTCTTATTCTAGTGTTTCGCCCTTTCGTGTTCTTTCTCTTTTCGACCCTATCTCTCTTTCTTACTCTCTCACACTCTTTTCTCTCTCTCTTTCTCTTTCTCTTCTTTCTCTCGAAGCCCGAACACGATGGTAGTTGCACGAGTAGTAGGCGATCGTTACACCAAAGGATCATCAATCACCAGAGCGCGCCGTTTTAACTCGGCTACACGCAAAAGAGCCGGCTCGTGCACGCGGCTCGATCCACTTCCTTTTTTTTTTTTTCTTTTTCGCCTGAGTTACACGCGAAAAGTTAGAAGGAACGAGAGAGAGAAAAAGAAGACGCGACGAGAGAAAAACCACGAGGATAACGAAAAAGCGCGTTCGAGAGGCATATGGAAATGCAAAACGAAAATGAGAGAGTAAGAGAGATGGATCGAACGAGTTGGAAATAATGAAGAAAGAAAAAAAAGAAAAAAAAAAAGGAGAAAAAGATAGGGGGAAATAAAAATTTGCAACGAGAACCTCTTTCAGAAATTTTCTTCTGTATTTTTTTTTGAGGGGGGAGGGTTGGGGTTATTTCTTTTTGCTTTTATTATTTTCCGAATGAAATTTGATTATTTCAAGAATACTTTTTAATACTAGATAAATTATATTTAACGTGTTAAAGTATGAAATACTGGTAAGTGTAATGAATTGTAGTATACACTGTACAAGATTGTTAAAAACAATAAAAAAAAGGAAAAATAAATGAGAGATCACAAGTAAGAATTTACAAAATATATGTAATAGTTATATTGAACATGCTAAAAATATTAAATAATTATACATTGGGGCTAATAATAAGATTGTAAAGAAATAAAAATACGATGAACGTACATAAAAAAAAAAAAATATCTAAAGAATTTTATATAATTCGTGTTTCTTTTTTATTAGTATTTTTTTCCTTTCCAATGAAATCTCATTATTTCAAGAATAAGTATAATACTGCGTAGCTATAGATGTTATTTAACATGTTTAAAAAAAAAAAAAAAGAAGGAAAATAGAGATAATGATATATAAACACAACACACATATTTAACGTGTTAAACTTAAGAAACCCACGTACCGAATAATATAAATAGTTTCGAAGAATAGTAAAAAAAAAAAAAAAAAAAAAAAAGTAACAGACGAAGAAGAAATAAAGAAAAGAGAATGGAACAGATAAAAAGAAATAGAGATAGTGTCCAGAGTATTTATTCGACAGAAGGAAAATGCATACATATTCATGATAAAAGTTCTATTTTGCAGTGCGATAATAGCTAGAGTCATGTCTCACGTATGCATATAAATACAAGAGAGAACAAAATATACCTACCAGCTTTCTATTTCTCTCTCTCTCTCTCTCTCTCTCTTACTCGGGCTTTTCCCGTTTGGATAAAAAGGCTTGTGCAGGATGACAAAAGGCGGAAAAAATATAGGTTGGATCATCCGTCTTCCGTGTACAACACATCCTAGCCTAACGGCCAGAAACGTGTTCTCCTCAGTTACCCCTCTCCTACCTTTCCATTCCCTTCACCCCCTTATAACCACCACCCTTCATCCATCCTTCTCAATCTCCCGGTGGCTTCGTAATAAATATAAAAGTACCCCCGGCGAGTCGAACGTTCGTTCATCCACGAGCGTGCCGGTGGCTGCCTTGTCAAGAGTTACGCGAACAGGGGAGGAAAGGGGTGGAACTGTGGGCTTCGTGCTAGAGGAAGAGGATGAGGAAGAGGACGGTGGATACTCGGAGGGTTGAATTTCGTAGAAGGGGCGGTATATTATTTGGCGGGACTCCAGCCGGCCGCAAGGCTCACTTCGTGTCTTTTCATCTTAGGCACAGTTTTTTGTCGAACAAAAGGGATAGTAGCTCTTCTTCTCTTATTATTTCTCTCTCTCCCTCTCTCTCTTTTTCTCTTTATTTTTCTATCTTTATTCTTCTCTGTCTGTCTCGTAGCAAGCAGGTAAGCCGTCGGGTATCGATGACGTATCTCTCTTTCTCTTTCTTTCTGTCTTTCTCTTTCTATCTTTTTAGGTTCTTTTTACGTTTTTCTTGATTTCGCTCCTCGCATTCTCTACTGCGCGCAGCTTGATTTGACATTTTTGTCCGGTGCATCGAGGCGCGGATTTATCTCTCTCTCTCTTTCTCTTTTCTTCTTTCTTTCTTTCTATTTCTGTACGTATGTATTATCTATCTATGTATATCCATCTCGGTTAACAAAAATATGGAGAGAAAAAAGTAACAAAGAATGAAAGAAAAAAAAATATATATATATATATGTTTCCACGGATTGGTTGGAAACGAACGTGGTGGTCTTCGATTTCCGCTATTGTGTGAATGTTAAAAAAAAAGGAAACAAAATGAAAGAGGGAGAGAGAGAGAGAGAGAGAGAGAAAGAGAAAATATCCATACATTGTCGGAGTTTCGATCATTGCCTCTGGTATCCCAGGATCATCATTCTCGCGTTTTCGGTTATTACGCGGTTACAATAATTCTTCCGATTCTCTTTCTCTCTCTTTTTCTCTCTCTCTTTGATACAACCCTTTTCGTATTTGCAGTTGCAGTAATCATGAACGATCGGTCAGGCGAAACGAACGTCACCGTTCGTTAAATGTTCATATCATACAACTGTAGAAATAATAGAAAAGTCTTGTAACTATTATGTCTAGTGGTAATCCGAGACTAGTTCTTTCGTTTATGAAAAATTGCTATCGAGAGAATATTTTTTTTTTCATTTTTATTTTCTTTTTAATAGAAATATATGTGAACGTTTCTTTGTATGTGTGATATATATATATTAATTTTATTTAATATTTTATTCGATCATTTTGATAAAGTGAAACAAGATTTACATTAGTGGTGTGAAATTTGTGGGTTATAATATATATTTAATAAATTCGATGACTATTACCATAAATGTTTAATTTTTATTAAGAATTAATAATTAATTAATTGATATTATTAACAATGAATGTAACGTATTATATAAATGAATAATTTTACCTAACTAAGGAATAAATAATTAATTTATATTATTAATAATAAATGCGTATTATGCATACGTGAATAAAATTATACTTTATACATACATATGTATATACTTTACGAACATAAACTTTCTCAACTGAAAATATAATAAATAATTGTAATATTGAAAATTAATAAAAAAAATTAATTAAATTTAAACGAAAAATTTCTTATCTTCAAAAATTTTACAACAAATCGTTGCAAACGTAGTTGTTTATAAATTGAAAAATATTTACGACAAATTTGCAAATTATAAACGATTTTAATTTATGATAAATAGATTTACGAATGAAAAAAAAAATATGAAACTAAAATGGGTTTAGAAAACAAAAATTCGTATAAAACAATTACAATTACATGATTTTGATTCGACAAATTTCACTTAGACGCGTGGCTTGTTCGCGCCAAAGCGAAGGTAACCCGGTTGCAAGCTCGCACCGGATGCGTATTCTGGATGCATACACACGGTCCGCATAAATACTCGGCGCGTTCTGTCTCACGGAAGGCGCGAACCAACGGGTAAGAGAGAGAGAGAGAGAGAGAGAGAGAGAGAGAGAAGAGAGAGAGGCACGAATGCAGGAATACAGAAACAGACAGAGATATATAGATAGAGAGAAATACAAATAGCTTAATAGAGAGAGATAGATCAAGAATAAAACAGTATGAGAAAGAGAGAGAAAGAGATTGAAACACCTAAATAAAGAGAAACAGATGTAGTGAAAGAAAAAGAGAGTAGAACATATGCAAATAAATATTAGAAAAAGAAAAACGATACTGTACTAACATGAGATAAAGAAAAACAGGGAAAGATAAAGTAAATAAGAGAGAGTCAAAAACGTATAATGAGAGATAAAGAAAGAAAAAGAAGGATAGACGAATAGAGAAAAAGAGAGAGAAAAATAGATAGATGCACACTTGCTATCTCTCCCTCTCTCTCTCTCTCTCTCTTTCTTTCTCTCTCTTTCTCTTTCACTCTTAGTGTGTTTCTCAGTCTGTTTTAGTATAGCCAGTGTATAACTCAGAATCGCGTGGGAACTAGAGCACTCCCGCATACGGTGAACGTTTCGTAGCGTATCGTACCGCACAGCACCGCATCTAACCGTACCGAAGACGAAGACAACAAGGATGACGTGATATCCAGGAGCTGCTGCTCTGGATGCAGGACGTCCTTCTCTCTATAAATCACTGGCAATGCTTTTCCTCGAACAATATCTCTTCAAAGATAGAAAGAGATAGTGTACATATGTATATATATATATACATATATATATTATATTGTATATAAACTCTCTATCTCAACGATGTCACTCCATTGATGTCGATCTTAAGAACCTCTCGTCTTCTGCTTTAATCTTACTACTAAGATTCTATACGCGTTACGGTATCTGAGAACGGTCCATGAAAATCTCTTATTTTCTTATGTTTATATATATATATATATATATATATATATATATATATATATAGGTACCGTTAGTATGTACCATCTTCTTTATCGTCTATTGCTTACTCAAATATTTTTAGTATTACGAAATTTAATTATTCACTGATTGTATGGTTGTAACATTGTGCAATTATTGGTAGATCAATAATTTTATTATTCTAAATTAATAATTATTATTATAATCTTTTTTTTTTGTAAATACAATAAATGAGCATATAGAATTAATTAGAAATAATAATAAATATTATATTGTAATATTATTATTTTTTTACCTGTTCAACTTCCCTATGATACAAAGTTTTGTATATATTTTATTTTGTGGACGCGAAAAACAATTAATTGAATTATTATCATTATTTATCTTTTCTTTTTCTTTTTTTTGGATTTTTCTTTTTCAATGTTCCTCACTATAATCTCATATAAATTTATATAATTTCAGTTATACCTATTATTCTGAGTCTAATCCTATTACGTTAAGATAATATTTGAATGAATCAACGTACGAGTGTATAAGGAAAAAGAAAAAAGAAAGAAACAATTCAAAAAAAAAAAAATATCTACTATTTACTTTAGGTTAAATTTATTTGATCAAGCGTAACGAGAGAGAGAGAGAGAGAGAGAGAGAGAGAGAGAGAGAAAGAGAGAGAAAGAGATGGAATAACGTTTTTCTTCTAAATCGTTCTTTAACCTGCCAAGAAGTGACTATAACGAGGAGACGATAGCAACATTACTCTTAGGACGACATATCGGCAGCAAATACGGCGTTCCTCCTATCTTTTGCTGTCCACTTTTAGCCTTTCTTTCTCTCTCACAAACACACATACACTAATACACAAACATACATTTCGCAAAGAGATATATATCTTCTCTTTTCCATTTTCTCTCTCTCTCTCTCTCTCTCTCTCTCTCTCTCTCTCTCTCTCTCATACACGTACTCTCCTTCTATCTTTCGTTTCGTTTGGTATAGTGATACCAAAAAATAATGATTTTTTTTTTCCTTTCCAATTCTTTTTCTTTTCCTTTTCTTTTTCTTTTTTTTTATTCATTCACCTCGCCGCCTCGAGCAGCATTATTAATGACCGCGGAAACCGCGTCAAAGATCTCACGGGTTTGCGAGCGTGATCTATCCCGCGTGTACGATACGCATTTTTTAACCAGCCCTCCACCTCCTCGTGATGAATGGCGGTTAACCGCAGCCGGGATGTTCTTGTCCCGCTTTGCGAGGATATAACCAACCTCGACCGAGAAGAGATCGTGGATCAGCTTTCAGACGAACTATGATTTAACGTTTCTGCGAACGCGTGCCTGCCTCACTTAGAAGCTACTGGGTCTGTCTATCTTTAAAGAATAACTATTGCAACAATTAACAATAATAATAGTTAAATGTCACTAATGAAAGATATGTATTTGAAACACCGATTATGATTACGAAACAACAAATTTTTATAATATTTTTATGCATTCGCGATCATATTTAAGCGTTTATCATATTATTATTTCATTTGATACGTCCCGTTTTAAATATACAAATAATATGTATGTATATAGAAATGATATTTAATTAATAGTATTATATATATTTAAAAATTAAAAAATTTGTATTTATTATTTATTAATTAAATTGTATTTATATAGGTGGCTTGATACATTGAGAATATAACCATAGGTATAGTGCGGATAATTTTTAATGTAACCTCGTATAAGTATTATGTAATATAGCTGGGTTTTTATTAGTGAAGAGTATTTAAGGTCTATAAAGATAAGAAAAAGTTTCCTTGTTATGAACGTTTTCTAATATTATTCACCTCGTTACGCAATTCTTCGACCTTGTTAGACAATTCTAATACTTTCTTTTCCAAATCAGGTAATATAGGAGTGATAGATTCAAATGATTTTCTATCAACGCAGTGTTTTAAAATAACATCATCTGAATCAGCTCCTTGTTCATGAGCTAAACACTCTTCTATCAAAAGATCACCAATTGACCAATCTTTGATAAAATTAACGTGATTTGTTTTAAAAGCATACGTCATGTCTGATCGGCAACGATAAGACCATGGATTACTCGCTATCAATACCAATTTTAAATTTTTCAATTTCTTGAAATTGTCTTTCGTTATACACTCGACTAATTCGTTGTAAGCAACATCAAGTGTTTCAAGTTTCGGTAGTAACTCGTAAAACTCCGGTTCAATTCTAGCAATTCGATTTCTCAAAACGATCAATTCCTTCAAGTTGAACAATCCCCGTACCCAGGAAGCCTCGATTGCTTGGATCCGATTGTTCGACAAGTCGAGCGTCTCTAGTTTATCGAGCCTTCTGAATGCATGGGCTTCTATACTTTCCAAGGAACATCCGGTGATCCTCAATTCTATCAGACTAGCAGCGAATCTTGAGAAAGCGTCGGCTGGTATTCTGCTGATGGTAGACTTCTCTAATCTAAGTCCAACTACAGAGTCCGGTAACGAGTCCAACTGATTTACGGACAGTTAAGATCGTTCATCATTAAATGAGATTAAATTTAACAAGAAGAAATAGAAGGAAGAGATAAAGAAATCCAAAGTATTTTATCAGTTTTAATTTTATTTACAAATGAACGATTTAGTATTAGACAAAATGATATGATTTAATGTAAAAAAAATTATATATTTTGTTATTGTATTAATATTTGGTATACAAATAGGGGTGTTAACTTGTGTTAGAAATTATTTTATATTAATTCCGATAACCCAAAATGATGAGTGTTTAATTATGTCATTATATGTTGAAGAGATCAAATTCTGTTGATGTGAGTGTTTAGTTATTATTTTATTACCACTAAAACTTATCATAAATAAGCTTTTAAATGAAATATTTCTTAATATAAAAATTGTGTTACCATGCAAACGTTTTAATAGCTTTTAATAAAAAAAGTAATACATACTTGTGCTAAATTCGTAACACCTTGACACGTATAAAATCTTGGTTTATCTTGTCGCTCATTACAAACTTCTGCTGAAGAAGTGTCGAAGAAAATAGTCGCCAAGACGGCAACCAAGTAAAACAATGATCCTTTCATTGTGGCTTTTAGTAAGAGACTACTTGTCCAACTTATTATTTCCTCCTTATTTATACCCACTATCTTTATTCTTGAATGGAAAAATACTTCATGCCGGGAAATACCCTGAAATTTATCATGAGGGACTTTATCGCTATTTATTGATGAATAAAATGATTATTTATCACATGCTCGTCGCGTTTAACGCAATCGTGCAGACACATATTTTAAATACAATTTTTTTCTAGTAACTTAAATTCAGTCATGAGTAACATCCCAAGGTTTACGATTCTCATATGTATCTTTAATTAGATTCACTCGCGACTCGCCAGATCTGGTTATGTTTGTAAATATCACAAATAAAACATAACATTTTCAACTTATTAATATTTATAAAAATAAATCAATGAAAACGTATCGAACCTATTGAACAAAATTATTACACACGTAGCAAAGACCAATAATAACTGCTGCCATTTAATGATATTATGATAAATGTTTAATACGTGAAATATTTGATTAAAAAATATTTAACAGATTAAATATCAATATTCGACACGATATTATATTTATTTGATAAATATTTGTATAAATTATTTGACATATTGAATATTTAAATATATTGAATTTCTCGCGATTCGTATTTGAAATATTAATCGAGTGTATAATGCGATGAATGATTTTTCGTATTGAAAAAGGAAAAGAAAGAGAAAGTTTTTATCGAAGGTCAAATAATATGAGAAGTGCATATTGCTGATGAATAAACTGGAATCGTAAAAAGATTTAAAAATATATCTCCATAAATTACATTACACTTGGAAGAATTTCATTAATGTTTTTTCTTTTTTTTATGTGCAACACCTCGTTTATAATCATAAATACAATTCACAAATAATAAGACATATCGAGGTAATAAAAACTTACGCACGATATGGGAGAAAAAGTGATGGAAATGATATTTACAAAAAATTGTGACAAAATTAAAAAAAGAAATAAGTAGTTTTGTGATCAATTCGACTTCGTGTCTTTTAATGGACTGTCCGTAGTTTAAATTTTACGTATAAAACATAACCTTTTTAAACATACATAACTAGATTATCTATTATATGTTGTTACGTAAAGTGTAAACAACACGCAGATTGTTTTATTTCTTTTTCTTTATCAACGTACGTGTATAAACACTTTTAGTTGAAAGTCAATCGGATAGATACTAACATTGTGTGTTTTGATTCAGTGTCAGTGTTCGTTCGGAATTCGTGCGGAACAGAGAAACCAACGGAGTTTATCTTCAAACTTTTATTATTACATTTGTTTTAAAAACTTATTTAATATTTTTTCATTGTTATATATTATAATATATAATAAGAAGATTCTTGGTAAGTCTAAATGAAAATTATCACATATTATTATGTGATGTGAAAAAAGAATTATTTGATTGATTAAAACGTAGGATGATTCTAAATCATGTCTGAAGTGTTTGTTATTAGAATTCAAAATAATTTTGAAGTTTTAATTAAGATTAGATATCGATAAATATGATCAACGAAATTTATGTGCTAAAAATGAAATTATAGTACTTGCCTAACAACAATTTAAACGTACATCATTATTTCAATTATCTAACCAATGATCTTCGAACTTTTAGGATTGACGATACTCTTACGAGTGTAAAGATATTTTTTTTTTTTTTGAAAAATAATCAGTTTTTGATTTGTCCATATTTTTGTGTGTTGCTTTTTATATTATTTAAAATATTAATACAAATTTTTAGCTTTGATATTAATTAATAATTAAATGAAATGTATCAAATACGATAATATATTTAAACGTCAATTCGTAAAATCCTTGTGTAACTAAAATTCCAAATGCAACACATTTCAAATTTATATTATTATTACAAAATATTCTCAATTTCTTTCTATTGCTGAATATTTATCATTATTATTGTGATTAGTATTATTAGAATATATAAGGATCAAAGGGTTAAATCTAAAGAAAAGAGACACGAGCAGATCCGTGACTCTTACACGAGTGCATAATGTTAAGGTAAAGTTGAACAGATCTATCGTTCGTGTAGTTCGTACGTATATCGAAGATACGCATCTACACACGCACGCTTGCTCACGGATAGAGGTTCGATATCGTCTACACCTACCCAAGTACTTTATTTCCTAACACGAAGAAGAATTAAGTAGTGACAAACGTTAAGCTAAACCTAAACCACTACTAACAGAACACCAATAGAAATGTTCACTATAGTCCTTGTTCAAGTTTTAGTCCTAGTCGTCATCGTCGTCGTCGTCGTCGTCGTCGTCGTCCTAGTCGTCAGGTGGTTTTATTCGAGAGAGATTATGGCACGATCGAGGTAATGCTGCTTTGTTATTACCTTATGCCGTGCGTTCAAAAAGACCTTAATGTCACTACGTCACGTATCTACATAAGTATACGTATATGTATTCGTATATGTATGTAATACGGATGTATTTGTGTATGCAATCGTGTCTTGTACCACTATAGTAAATTATAGAAAATATATTCGGAAAATTTTGATAGAAATCGATAATCGTTGTTTAGACGAATAATTAGAATTACAATGAAATTGTTTAAATCGATCGATATTATATATATTAGGTTGATAACTAAGTAATTACAGATTTTTCAAGGAAAATGATTAGTGTAATCCGTAATTATTAAGTTGTCAACCCAATATTGGATAGATTTGTACAAATTCATAATATTTGGTTGCCCAGAAAATTTCTACCAATTTTTTATTATAACGTATGTTTGTTTGAAAAAGGTTATTTATTTTTGAACATTATCAGTATACATATATAAGTGATAAATGACCTTACAACAGCTTAAACATTTAAAGTATATAAAATATAATTTTTGGTGTTCTTCATTATATGAAACGTCTCATCAAAACACATTAACATTTATGGTAATTAATCGTTAGAATATTAAACACTACAATTATATATACAGTCAGTTATTATTATAACGTATGTAAAATAAGTCAACGGTCTATAACCATATTGGATCATTAAAATCAAGCAACGGTTTATTAACATGGATGGGTGAGTTGTTCGAAAAAAAGAACACAAACCTTGCACTGTTAATTTCAGAGAAACGGTAAAAAAAATACGACTTCTTTTTAGTAGTACTGGAATAGGTATGATAAAGTGTTTGTAAAGAAAAGTACTTAAACTCATAAAAGGGATGAAAATAAAAATAAACTAATATATATAAAATATTTATCAGTACATATTTTCCATAAATTAATGTACATCTCTTTTCTTTTTATTATAAATATATAATAAATCACATAATCTTTATGAATGTTATTTAACAAAATAGAAATAATAGAAGAAAAATTAGGTCAATCAGTTTTTTTGCCTTAGAATAATTCTCTTTCTTTTAATATCCTTTTATTTAGGTAAAAAAAAAAAAAAAAAAAAAAAGTAAAAAGAAAGAATCCTTTGGAAAATCTTTCCCTTTTTACTTGGATTCGGTCTCCGAGATTTTTCAGTTCCCAAATGCGAAAGAAAGAAAGAAAGAAAGAAAAACAAAGAAAGAGAGAAAGAGAATGATAAAGGAAAAGAGAGAGAGAGAGAAAGAAAGAGAGAGAGAGAGAGAGAAGAGATCGCTTGGAGCCTTTTATCCGATTAAATGCCGCGATTAGACAAAGCCGGAAGTTATTAGTCGATTGAACTTTTTTATCGGAATTACCCCGGCTCGCGAACTTTACAGCGTATTTCCCTTGAGCGTAATGGTATTTGTGTGAATCTAGAAGTCCGTAGACTACTTACGAAATAATTCTACTGGTGGAGGTTAAATACAATAAAAAAAAAGAAAGACAAAAAAATTAAAACCTAAAAAAATAAAGCAAGATGAAGAAAGAAGAAAATAAGACGAAAATTAAAAGAAAAGAAGAAGAAGAAGAAGAAATAGAAGGAAGAAAACGTTCGTGGTAACTTCTTTAAAAGGGTTACTCTTTCGCATTACTAGCACTTTATTTGCACCGGTAGCCCTGATGCTAGGCTAACCTGCTACTGGGATAACGAAACCTAAAGGAGTATGGGTTAAGAGTGGGTGAAGGTTGAAAATAGGGTGGATAGTAAGAAGAGAAGTAAAACGAATTTCGAAGTAAACGTTATACTTCGTTTATCGAGTTACTAAGCGTTTCAGAATAAAATGTCCATTTGTAAAGACTTTTTACATTTTTTATTCTTTTTTTTTATCTATTTTTTTTCACCAAGCAATAATATTAACATTACTTTGGTGACAATAACAATGAAGTCTATAAATAGAAGTAAAATTAATTATTAATTTAATATAGAATTATTATTAAAATTTTTAATTTATTTATTCTCTTATTATTATTATTATTATTATTATTATATATTATTATTAATTGGCGTTAGGAACTCGAAAGTTCATTGCCGCAAATACCAATTCCCGCCATTGTTATTTATTCTCTTATATTATTAAATTTATTAAATAATATTAAATAGTATTACATCGTAATCGATTTGGAAAGATTTTTCTTTTCTTTTTTTTCTTTTTAACGATGACCATTTACTTGTTTCGATGAGAAATATTTTTAGTGTTCAAGTTATATTTAAATTTCAAATAAAAAAAATAAATAAAATTTATATTTATAATATAAATATTAATATATTAAATATATATTAAATATTAATATACATTATATATTTATATATAATATAATATTAAATATAAAAATAAATATACCTATAAATACATAATAAATAAATACTTATTTGTATTAAATATGGTTCAATTATTTTATTTTATTTTTAAATATTAAAATTTAGTTTTATACGTACTATTAACTAATCATCTAAGTTGATTGTTCTATGTAAAAACACACACACACATACATAGATATGCATGCGTGAATTTGAAGTAATCATCATTAATAATAACGTTGACGTGTTAAAAAAGCAAATATAGAAAAACCTCGAAGGTTATCTATAAGATTTCATTTTTTCCTCGTTATCTCTCGAATTATTTTTTCAATGTCGAAAACGTATTAGAATATAAACAATCGATAGGATCAAACGTGTTTCTTTTTCATCTATTAATGTTTAATTAGTATATGTTGACGTAAATGATAAATAAATGATTGGTAGTATATTAAAATACTTTCAAACGATTAAAATCATTTAAAAATATAAAAAATATATTATCAGCTTGATAATACATTTTTTATCTTTAAATTTAATCGTTTAATTTCTCTCTCTCTCTCTTTTACCTTCTCTTTCTAATATATATTAGTATTTGTTAATTATAATTATATACGAGATTAGATGATTTATTTAATTAAGTATATATTGGGTTGGCAAGAAAGTAATTTCGGTTTTCTAATGTGAAATATCACTTTCTTGCCAACCTAATAATTTTATATATTTATATATATAAAAATACTTATATTATTTTATAATATAATAATAATAATAATAATAATAATAATAATAATAATATATATATATTTACTTACTTATTATTTACTTACTACCGAAATTACTTTCTTGCCAACCCAATAATAATTTAGTAGATATATTAATTTCAAAATATAATTACACGGCTAAGTTGAAATGTTTTGAGCAAATTTAACAAAAAAAGGCATATCTTTTTATAAATAATAAAAATTTGTTTCTAAAATAGGCTTAAGAATTTTCAATTCATCCACATAAATTAATTTTATATCAGATTTTAATAAATAAATTTATTTAAAAAAATCATAGAAAAATCTTTATTAAATTTTCACAAATCAAGTTTGTCTTAATTTACTCTCTTTCTACACCTTGATACACTTGCATCAAAGTAAAGAAAATCGAAGTAAGAGAAAGAAAGTGAGAGAGAGACAAACATTAGAATACATAGAACAGAATATATCTGGATATGCTCGATTAGATGAGCATACATGTAACACAAATACAATACACATATATAAACATACAAATCCATATGTAAAGATGAAAGTGTTGGTGCGATACATTGACGTTATACAAAGCAATAGAGGAGCGTCGGCGTGTTACTAGCAATTCTCTGTATACGGCATCGTAAACGAGTCTCGACGGTGCCGACGTAAACTGTGTCTCGATTGTTGCACTTTCAAGTAGAAAAAGAGAGAGAGAGAGAGAGAGAGAACACCAAGATCGAGAAATATCGAGAAATATCGAGAAAGAAAGAAACGGACACGTGCAGGGGAAAACGCACGTGCGTGTTTCGCATCAACTTGCAAAGAAGAAAGAATAAAAAAAAAAAAGGAAATAAAGTAAAAAAAAAAAAATGTATAAAGACAAAGGATAAAGGAAAATGGAGGTGCTGTCGATGTTGAAAGAGAAGGTGGAGGAAGAGTTGAAGGAGAAAGAGAAAGAGGGAGTGGTGGAGGAGGTGGAGGAGGAGGAAGAAGAAGATTGCAGTTCGTATGTACGTTGGAAGATTATCGAACGCGATCGACTCGGAACACGGAAACGTTGCAAAGACGATCTAGCAATGCGAGCTTTTATCGGTTACGTTCGTACGTTTGGTGAACCACGAATGGACGCGGATGTTACGCGCCTTTTCTCTACGCTTCTGTGAATTCTCAAATAGGAAAATCCAAAGAAGAAAACGATCTTTCCTGATCGTTTACATTCGTCCTTAGGTATCTACCATTTTTTCTCCAACCCTTTTCCCCGATCACCCCCTATCTTTTGTTTCTTTTATTTTTTTCTCTACGTTCCGAGGAAGAATTTCAAATGGTTTTTATGACTTGATTTCTTTTTCTGTTTTTTTATCATTGATGATTGGATTATTTTTATAAATATGTTTTTTATAATTTAAGCATGTAAGTTAAAGGTTTTGAGGTTAAGTAGAATTATTTTCTTTTTCTTTCTCTTATTTTTGTCAAATATATTTTTATTCGGAAAGAAATGGAAAGATGTTTGTTTTTTTTTTTATCAAAGCTCGAAACTTTTCAACTTACCCTCTTGTTGAAAATCGTTTATTCATATTTTAATATTATAGGTTTTTTTTTTCTATTGAAAGAAACAGTTTTATGAAAAAGGGGGTAGGAGGGAAAGCATGAGAAAATAAGATATAGAGTTAGAATAATTTTTATTACATTTTTTTTTTTTTTGACAATTAACTGCATCTAATTGTTCTTACAATGTACATATTATTAATTGAATATTCTATCAATTTGAAATTAATTTTGCAATGATTTTTACATCCAATGTGGTAATAACAACTCGTTCAAATTTTGGAGAATCAAATAATTATAACGAGAGTAATAATTAAATAATATATTTAATGATTATGGTCACGATAGACCACGTAATTTACGTTTACGAGTATTCTAAATTTAATTTATTTGAATAATAATTTCATCAAAAATATTGAAACTATTATAAATTAAGAACTTAAAAGAATTCTATGTGCACATATGCATGATAGTAGTTTATATATAACAGTTTATTATCATAAAAGATCCAATAAAGTTATTCTCGTTAAAAAATATGGATGCCTATCGAAGTTTGAGGTTAACAAGCATTGTTATCAAACCGTAATACGATGGTTTGATACAAAAAAAAAAAAAAAGAAAAAAGAAAATAGAAAAGTTAAAAAAAGAAAATCCACATTAAAAGAAGAAAGAGGAAAGAAAAGAATGAGAAAAATAATAGAGAAAGAAAGAAAAGAGAGAGAGAGAGAGAGAGAGAGAGAGAGAACGTAACGAAGGATAAGACGACGTGAACGTCCTTCGACCTTAATTCGGTGTGCGATAAGGCGTCTGGAGAAAATTTCTCCTTCGTCGGCTCCTTCGAGTCGAAAGGATAAAAGGAGAGTTAGTGAGAGAGAGAGAGAGAGAGAGAGAGAGAGAGAGAGAGAGAGAAAGAGAGTGTACTTCTACTACCCGCAGCTTCTTCTTCCTCTTCTTCTTCTTCTTCTTCTTCAAGAAAAGAAAGAGAAAGAAATAGAAAAAGGAAAAATAAAAAAAAAAAAGAAAGAAAAAAAAAATAAAGTCAAGCGTAACGACGACGGTGGACTAACGTCGTAAGTCGCGCCTCTTTACGAGCCATCTTGGATGGCCTGGAAATTATCCCAAGTGTTCGGCTAAAGAAGGATCACTTTGAAAAAGATGCGTGAGTGGTAGAAAATGAAAAAAAGAAAGAAAAAGAAAAAAAAAGATTAAAAAAAAAAAAAAATAGAAAAACAAAACTGTGTAACAAGAAAGTATGTGTGTGTGTGTGTGTGTGTGAAAGAAAGATGGTATGTATGTGAAAGAAAGAGATAAAATTAGAGTAAGAGAGAAGTTTAAAACGCAAAAGAGTCCAGCGAGAACGTTGAGGCACCTCGAACGGCCTCGCTCGCATTATGATAGGCGGTAATTACGCGCGGCATTAATTAGCCGTTTGATATATGACTCGGGGCGCACGTTGGTAAAGCGAGGGCGGTGACGAAGGAAGAGGAGAAAGAGGGAGAGGGGGTAGAAGGTGAAGAAGGAGAAGGAAGGGCGCCAAGGATTCGCGAAACGGATCATTAAGTGCACGTCTATGTATGTAAGTACGTACCTGATTTTCCATGTATTCGTTGAAGTAGGGTATATACATCTATAAATGTATATATGTTTATATACGTGTGTATTCTACCAACCCCATTTCACTGATTTCCTTTCGAGATATTTTTAGGAAATTATTTCATTTTATATTTCCAATATTTCGGAAAAGATCAATTTTTTAATTGATAATGACTATTTTAAATAGAATGTTATATAAATATATTATTATTATAGTAGTTGATATATAGTACATGTCTAGTAATGAACTTTCGAGTTCCTAATGCCAATAAATAATAATTAATAATAATAATAATAATAATAATAATAATAATAATAATAATAATAATAATAATAGTAATAATAACATATGTATAACTTCCAACTAATGTTGGAATTGTAGGGGTATTTGTATATTTAAATAAAAATAACGTTGCAATTATTGACAAAAAATTACGATAATTCTAATTAATAGATTTAACACTAAACATAAAAAAAAGAAATACAATAAAATTTTATAAAAAATAAAAAGCTTATAAGTAATAAAAATAATCTTTCAAAGGTACACCATTGTAATATTATAACGAGTACAAAGAAAAAAAGAAGAAGAAGAAGAAGTTCCTAACATAATATAGAGTTATGGCAACTAGTAAAAGGTATGTTTAAAGAAAAAAAAAATGCTTTCTAGAGAAAGGTATCAATGCATATACACATCTAAACATAGTTACGTGTAGGTAAAATATCCTCTTTGCGTATTCAACTGTTCCTCCTCCCTTCTTCACATCCTCGTGTTCCTTTTAATCTTCTCTCACACTCGGTTTTTCTTTCTCGGATGCTAGGCAGTTCTCGAAGTGCAGTGTGGCAAACAAGTGGTGGTGGAGGAGGTGGAGGTGGAGGAGGAGAAGAAGAAGAAGAAGAAGAGTTGTAAACAACTTGGCTGGCCCTCGGAAACATCCCCATAAAGTACGTTTTATCTATCGTAAATCGATGCAGCGGCGTATTTCACCGCGCCGCTCGCTGTTATACAATGCAGCTCAATTAATGCCAAACTGTTGCCCTGATTTATTTCTTAACTCGTCGGCACCACCGTGGCCGCCGTGGTCGAGGCACCATCGCCGCCACCTCATCGCGATAATCGCCCTCTACCGTATACGGCTATGCTTCTCGATAATAGCTGCGTACTTGCATTTACGGGAACCCATGGTACCTATCTTAACATATGTTCCTACAATATATATATATAAAATGGTTAATAAGTGTACGTGTATTCCATCTCTTCTAACTTTTTTATCAAACCATGGAATGTATTTTAACATACACTAACGACAAAAAGTTTGGATAATTTTTGTCTAAGTATTTAACGATTATTCATTATAATTTAATAGATAGACAAAATTTAATATTAATTGGTTGAACTAGTTTTTTAGACATTATCGGTCATTTTGGTTATTGTCCAATTCCAATGATTTACGTTGCCATTTTACAAACTTTTGGTCTGTATTGTATACGTACCTATATGTCTTTGGATGTGTGTGTGTGTTCAGTGGTTTTTTGTTTTTTATCTTTTTACAAGTATACTAACTCGAGCTCGTGTGTCTTATATCAACCACGTTGGACGCATAATTCTATTCGATTCGAAGTGCGTTTAGAGATAATAAATTCACAGTAAGAAGTAGAGGAACAGACGAATGGGAAACCGAATGGGAATCGAAGAGAAGAAGCTTGAAGCCAAGTTTCGCGGCATTCTCTCTCCTCATATCTTTCTTTATTTTTCACTTTATCTTTCTCTTACGGTATTTGATAATTTATGGTGTTCTCGATGAAATGCATGCCTCGTTCCGGCCTTGTTATAAAATCCATGCAGGCGATAACCGGAAGTATCACGTGTTTCAATGTAACACGCTTTGATATACAGCACTGGTTAATATTTATTGATTCAATATTTAGTAATATTTTTAATCAATATTTATAATTATATTTTTTTAGTATTTACCGATTAATCAAATATATTAACTTGACAAATGATTATTTACATCGATAATAAAAATATGGGTAAATATTTGAACATTTATTTATACAAATTATCGATCCAATTAATTATACTGATACATTATTCATACACATTTTGCGATAAGAAAAATACTAACGAGATTATAATATGATAACTTGCGAATTATAATTTCATTCTTCGCGTGATTTAATTGTCCCCAGAACACGGATATGAACAGTGGCTTACAAAGAAAGAATGAACAAGAAGTCTGGGATAATTCATCGTCATTGTTTTCTTTTCTTTTCTGTTGCTTCTGAAAAAATTCATTAAAAAATAACACAAAATACAAAATTATGATAATTAACATATCGTTGAAAAAAAAACAAAAGAAAACAGAAATCCTATTAAATTAAAATAACATAATAAAAAACAAAACGTTCAATAATTCTTCACAGGAGAGAGAGAAACGAAATAAATAATATTGATAAATAACAATAAAATAATAAACAATAATAAGATAATAAACAAAAAAAAAAAACAAATTAAGTAATGTAGCATGATCACAAAGCATAATAACCTTCCAATTATCCTAAAGACAAAAAAAATGTGCGTTTCTATCCATGTGTCTCACAGATAACAAGAATTTAAAAGTCAAAAGGAAAATGAAAAGAATGAAGGAAGGAAAATTACAGCTTCTTCTCTTCCTAAAGTAAAAGAAAGAGAAATAGAAAGAGAAAGAGAAAGAAAGAGAGTCAAAAGATGATGAAGAAGAAGAAGAAGAAGAGGTGTGCGTCTGCGAAATTTGAGAGTACCTTTGCTATATTCCCCTTAGCCTCCACCCCCGTCACTTCTACTAACCGCTCACCCATCTCCCTTCGCTCCCTATGCCACCCCACCCCAATCTCTCTTAGACTTCACAGAATCCAACAAACAATGAAGACGATCCTTGGAAAAGGGTATTTCCTTGCGATCCTACGTATTGCATGAGGAGTTGCATTCTCTTTCATTTTCTCATTCTCTCTCTCTCTCTCTCTTTCTCTCTCTCTCTCTCTCTTTTCTACGTCTTTCTTACTCTTTCCTTTTCTCTCGTTTTGATTTTCTCGTTTTCCGTCCTCGTCTTACTTCTTAAGTTGACGATTAGTTTCCATTATGTCGTAGCTTGAACACGCGTTCACGTTCAACTATTGTTCCGTTTATTTCGTATAGGCTTCTCTTACCCGTCTCTTACCTTCCAACCAACCCCTCCCCCCACCCCCCACTACCCTTTTCTATATTCTAACGTCCTACGTAAGTTGAGAATACGAAAGACTTAGGATTCTTAGAAAGCGTACTTCAGTGAAGACAACTGAGAGCTGTTGCCAGTCGGATAGTAACCGTAGATGTTCGCGATTAACGACTCGACGAAGGAAACTCGAGCGATATATAAAATATAATCTAGATCTTGTAATATTTTTCTTATGTACTTTTGCATACAAGAAATGTGGTATTTTATGTATTTCTTTTCTTTCTATTTTATTTTATTTTATATTGAAAAAATATGTTCTTTCTCTTTCTTTTGGTTTTATCAAAAATTAATTGACACCTGTAAAACTCTAATAGAATCATTGTTTATTTTGTAATTACATTTTTCATAGATTTGATATAATATGTCAATGAAATTATGCTGACTGATAATTAGAAGAATTTGTAATTTTGTTAAAAGGTAGGAAGGACACACATATTTTGTGTAAAAAATAAAAACAAAACAAAAGTTTAAACGATAAGTTTGTATTTTTTTCGAAGAAATATATTTTCTAGTAAATTTTACGTATATTATTATAACAATGAAATTAATTCTCTCGACACTTGATACATGTGAAGTATCAAACGTAAATTTGTGACAAATAATCAGAGAAATCTCTTGAACGAATATATACTAACTCAGAGATACGTACTCACACATACACAGATACACATAAACACGTACACAGATTTATATAGAGATA
Source organism: Polistes dominula (assembly GCF_049000335.1). Taxonomy (NCBI): domain Eukaryota; kingdom Metazoa; phylum Arthropoda; class Insecta; order Hymenoptera; family Vespidae; genus Polistes; species Polistes dominula. The sequence continues at coordinate 4,187,267 of NW_028301150.1, forward strand.
TAGAGATTTACGTAGTCAGACATTGGACGTGGTTAACCTTTTCTAAGAGAAGTCGCGAGTCTCGGATATACCCGCGAGCAATCGTTTTAAACCGGTACCGAAGCATTTCCACGGTTTCCATGCTCGATGTCAGTCACAGACGCAGTTATACCCTCTGACGTCTTTCTCACCGAACGCGCTTCCCCGCGTAATAATAATTCACAAGTGACAACGTTACCTAGACCACCCCTAGCAAATCTCAGAAGCCAGAGAGATATTAATTTAATTCCGTCAGACTACGACTACGACTACGACTACGACTACGACTACGACGATGACGATGAAACGGTTCTGCGATACACAAAACGTCAACCGAGATTCTCCATTTCTATCTCTATCTCTCTCTTTCTCTCTCTCTCTCTCTCTCTCTCAATCCTTTTCTCTATCTTCATGCTTGGCCATCGTTAGTCACGTTAAACGTTGTTTCGATAATTCCAGAAACACAATTATCATCAAATTTCGAAAAACGTTAATTATACGTTAATATATATTTTTAAATAAATTAAAATTATTAATACAAACACATATATCATTAGTGAGAATAAAATAAAAATAAGAAAAGATATTTGTGTTTACTAACGAATATAGTAATAGTTTCCTTAATAAATCTTCGATTTTTTTTTATTAAGGAAGACTTCTCTTTCAATCTTCACACTTACCCATAGTTAAAAACGTTAAACGTTGTCTCTTGACAATTCAATACAAAACTATGATCAATTTTTGGAATATTTTAAAATTATTAATATAAATATTTTGTGAAAAAGACAAAAAAAAAGAAACAAAATAAAAATAAGAAAAAAATTTCTACTTGCCGACGAGTATTGTCGTAGTTTTCCTAATAAATCTCTCTGATTATTTTTATTCTGAATTTCAATCGGAGGATTTGAAAACTCTTTGATTCTTCACGCTTAGCCATCGTTAATAATGTTAAATATCCTTTCAATAATTCAAGACAAAACTATGATCAATTAAAAAATTATTAATGTAAATATTTTGTGCCAAAAAAAACAAAAAAGAAAAAGAAATAATTGTCGATGAGTATGGTAGAACTTTTCTGATACACCTCCGGTTTCTCTCTTCTGGATCTCGATCAAAAGACTTCCCTCTCCTTCTTTCTCTTTTTTTCTCTCTCTCTTTCGTAGTGTAGCGCGCGCAAGCTACGTCGTGCTCTCTAAAAACACTTCCCTCGTGATCGGGCAAGGCGAGCTGCGTGGGAAATAGCGGACGGCCGGTAATTTCTCCGGCCTGATTCTGCCGGCGGTGCGGATTATCTACAGCATCCCGCTCGCGAAACATATACATATATACACTTCATTCTACATACCTATGTATATATGTATTTCACTATATATATATATATACGTAAGTTAGCAAGTACATGCATACTCAAATGTAAGTTTTTTACGTGTCCTACGTAAATGTAAGTTTTGTATAATAGATGTCATTGTCAAAGATGGATTGGTTTCATTTTTTATTAATGAAATGAAAAATTTGTATTTGATTTCTTTTCTGGAAATACATACAATATTTGTATTTGTTATTTATGATTATTGGGGAATGTGTTTCAATATAATTGATTTTTATTTGGAAGATTATTGTGAATATTCTTTGTTGTGTTGGAATAACAACATTGTTTTCTTACTTACGTGTAGCATGTATCACCGTGAAAACATTTATTGATTTTTTTATTGCACTCACACCACGAATTATTTGTATCTTATTTTATTTTTTATTGCATATAACAGTTAGTGTAATTATTATTTATAGATATGTATATTCTAATTAATTTATTTTGATTATTATGTATACTTTGAACAAAATATATTTTTGAAAATATATAACATACATTCATATATACAAGTCGTTCAGAAAAGAATGCTATTAGGTTCAAAAAACAAAAGTAAAAATAATTAATGTTTCCTAATATTCATTGGTTTATTAATTTCATCAGAAATGTATATAGAAGTCATTCGTTCAAAATTTTGTCTCTGCAACAAAATCAATTATATACAGGATGTGCAAATAAAAATCGTAAGTATTTATCGGAAAAACTTAAATACTTACACTTTTCTGTAATTGAAAAGAGTAGATAAAAATTCAACACAATGAGTAAAATCCTTTAATAATTAAAAACCAAATATTATTTATACCACACACAAATATGGTATAAAATAAAATAATTTCAAATCAATAGAAAAATTTACACAAAAAAATATTAAAAAAAAAAAAATTAAACATAACACTTAATATTCATATATAATATTGAATATAACACATTACGTTGAAAGGTTAAAAGATTTTTCTTATCTAATTCGACGTTAAGGGATGACGTAAAGAAAAGTAATAAGTAAGAGGAATGAAGAAAAGATAGATAATAATTTTTGAAAGATGTTGGTTATAGGCAGTACACGTCTCTCAAGTCGCTCCTTCGCAAGTAATTTAAGGCGGTTTAAAGCGTCTCGCGCGTTTTATCCTAGCTCGGGGCGATTCTCGACGTCGACTTTTCGACTCGACGAGCGAGCGAGCGAGAACCCGCGCGATCTCGACTACTTTTTCGAGAAAACTCTCGTCGGATGGAAGGTCACGATCCCGACGAACCGGAGGATTGGTATCCCGCTGTTACTGCATGCTCGAGAAGGTGTCTCGTATCTACGTCCATCGCTAAGCAGCCCGAGCGTGAAATCAGACCAACCATCTCTCTCTCTCTCTCTCTCTCTCTCTCTCTCTCTCTCTCTGTTTTTCTTCTTCTTCTTCTTCTTCCTCTGGCGTATTTTCTCTCTCTCTTTCTCTAACTAGTTTGCTCTTTAATTTTCACTAGAAGCCCCAGAACGAGTGGTATTACCCAGTAGGAAAGTGCATCTCGAATATAGTCTTACTCTAAAATCGTATTTCGGAGGTCGACTGTTACGCTAGCGTGAATACGACAACAGGAAAATAAAGAGAAAGAGAGAGAATGAGAGAAAGAGAGAGTGTATCCTTTGAGACTCCTCATTTTCCTTCTGATTCTACTACTAACCTCTTGCTCTTGTTTGTTACGATAATTTCGACGATTTAAATCCCACGATATTTGTTACAGGAAGTCAACCTTAGTTGTCAACTTCCTATGATAAAATATTTCATATTCCTCTCCGATCGATTCTTGAATAATCGTAAATCTCTGTTTTTCTTTTTTCCGGGAAAATATTATAATTTTATTTCAACAAAAATTCGATTACCGCGAAAACAGTACAATAAGAAAAAAGAAATAAGCTCGTAGAAAGTTATTCCAAGTACGTCGGGAGTTTGGCGTTTGCGACGTTTCACCTTAAGTAGGGTTTATAAAAAAGCATCACATCTCTAGAAAGACAAAGAAAGAAAGAAGGAAAGAAAGGAACGGTGGTCCCGTATGACGAGGAGCGTCACGTTTGCGGCAAACGACGCACATGGCGCAGCTGGAGTCTCCGCATGTAGACCCTCACTCTACGTGCCTTCTATCGTGCCATATGCGTTGTGTGTGCCGTCTGTGTCTCTCTTTTCCTTTCCAGTTTTTCTCTTCCTCTAACTCCTAACAGGCCCGTAAACTCACACATAGTATAATACTCTTCCGATATCATGGAAATCGTTGAAAGCTAAGAAAGAAAGAAAGAAAGAAATAAAGAAAGAAAGAAAGAAAGAATGTTATTTGGTGTCGGACATTTAGAAAGAAAATTTTATTTATTTATTTATTTACAATATATATATATATGTTTGTGTGTATGTTCGATATACGTCAAGATAGAAAATAGAGTAAGTAATGTAAGATAGGACTGCAGAGTATATGTATATGTTGTATGATAGAAAAGTAAGTTTAGAGAGTAGGTATATATGTAGGTTGGTTTGTATGATCGAAAGCACCCTAGTGCAAGGAGACTAGCACGATATATCGTGAGTAAGTTGCTTCGTGCATCTACACGGAGCATCATCCGTGGAGGCTACAAAGCGAGCGAGGTTTATACGTTGGATCGAGAGAGAGAGAGAGAGAGAGAGAGAAAGAGAGGGAACGAGGGAGAATCTTCGGTAAACTATCCTCCTCCCTCTAAGGTTGGATTCGAAGACCGGAGGAACAGGAGTAAGGCAGGGTAGATAACTCTGCATCCTAACGCTAAGATAACCCGACTTGACCCGCGGGTCCTCCTTGCTGAATAATTACGGGGAAGTCTTCTCTCTCTCTCTCTCTCTCACTCTCTCTGGTTCTCTCTTTAGGTTTGAGTGTATGGAGAGGAGGCAGCAGAAGCAGCAGCAACGGCAGCGGCAGCAGCACCAGCAGCGGGAGACCTGAACTGAACCTGGTGGCTCTCCGGGCGATGGTATCGACCTGCGGAGAGTCTTTGCCTCCCTCTTGGTCCTCTCTTGCTCTCCTCTTTCCAAAGCGTCGAAGAGACGACCCTTTAGCCCAGCTATCTTTCCCCTTCACCCCTTTTCGTATCCGTTTCTCCACCATCGGTTCTACTATCTGCTCCTTCGACCGGCAAAAGGGTTGCTTGCACTCGGTACACGTTTCTCTCTCTCTCTCTCTCTCTTTCGATCTTTCTCATTCGCTTGCTCTTACTCGTGGGAGGACGTCGTATCCTTCTAAAAGAGATAGAGAGAGAGAAGGACAGAGAAAAAGAGGGGATGGTACGGGCCTCGACCCGGGCAAGCCTCTCTGTGACTACTCGCAGGGCCCAAGTCACGAACACGCACGACTGCGGATAGATTGTGGGCTCTCTACCTTCGACTTTTACCTTCTACTTACTTACTATCCACCTCCAGGAGCGGATGGACCAACCAAACGATCCCGACCTTTTTACACGATCATTTTGATTAATCGATTTTTATTCGTGTTCCTCAAAATCCTTTTTTTTTTCCTCAATCAATTTTCTAAGTTTTTGAATAATTTTTCTACGTTTTTCAAGCCCTTTTCTTTTGTAGAAAAAGATCCTTTATTAAATGATAGAAAAAATATTAATATTGTTAATGAAAAATATTTTTAGACAATCGTGGTATATTGGACTAGTTTAAAATATGTCTATCAGATAGTATATTATTAAAATAATTATTTCTAACTAACACTTCTATAAAATTCTATTAAATAATATTTTTAATTTCATGACGATTATCATCTTTCTGTTTTCAATAAAAAATACTTAGCTTTAAATTTAGATTTCAAATAAAGTATCGTTATTATTATACCTTACCGTTCAAATTACATTTCCTACGCAATATTACAATAATATTAATATATAACAACGACAAAAACAACAAAATAAGTGCATGCATAAATAATAGGTTCACGTAATACAATAGCAAGAGAGTATAGACGATAGTGTCGCAAAAAGATCGATCGGAAATTCCAACTCCCGGATCGGTTAAGCAGTTCGTCGGAGTCACGCGTATCGAATCCTATGCAAAGATAATCGTACACACATACACATATACACATACACACTTGTGTACATACATATATACATGTTACGGTAGTCCTAATCCGCCCCTGCTAAAACAGCACGTTGCCTACCGTCGCATTCGTGCCGGTGTTCTCGTATTCGTGATATCGTGCACCTTCCTTCCTTCACCAACAACGTTAACCTCTCGCTACTCTCGAGAACGAACAAACGGTGAACTCGATAATATGTATTTACCTCTCTCTTTCTTCAGATTTTACTTACATTTTATACTAAACCTTTTTATCTCAAGATCTTTTACGATTGAACGTGGAGTACTCGTTAATAAGGGAAAACGTGTTTTTTTTTTTTTTTTTTTTTTTTAATCAAAATATGTATACTAGTAATATAGTATTTTCTTCTTTTAATTTTATTATTATTTCTTAATTACTAAAATTATTATTTTTTTTTATAAATAATCAATTGGAAAGATGATTTTGTTTTAAGGATAAATAACGCGGCTAAGAAAGGGATTTAATGATTTAAAAATAATTCATTAAAATTTCTAAACAATTGTTCTTATAATAATAAAACACTCAAATATTTGATTTATACAATTATTTCTATCTTTCTGTTAGTTTTGACGATATAATGTAACAAGAATAGTTATGCTAGTTATGTTTACTACTTGGATAGTGGAAAATAACACGCACACGTAACCTACATATAACTAATATGTATGTGTGTACGTAAAAGTTGTATAGACGTTAAATCGTTTTACCACGAAAACGCGTTGAACCGCTCGTCTACTCTTCGTCCAAGCCCTTTTCGTGAGTTTCCGCACTTCGAACCTTTCACCCTTTTCACGCTCGTGTCCTCTCGCATCCTTCAAATCCACCACTCGGAGCATATTCCTCATCCCTTCATTTCCATCCTCTTATCCTTCCATTAACGAGTTAAACCCGAGCCCATCGTTACTTTCAAAATCGAAACTGTCCACGAACGTGTTCCTTCTCTCTCTCTCTCTCTCTCTTTTTTTTTCTTTTTCTATCTTTCTATTCTTTTTTCATCTTTTTTATTTTTTAACATTTTGTGTTAACGAAGGAAACAGCATCGATCGATGGAGTTTGGTTGAAAAAAGATACAAACTGGTGAACAAATTTTGTCCTAATAGACAAATATTATTTACGTTAAGGGTAAGACATATTTGTCCAGGACAAAATTATAATAGATATGAAAATAGCATAATAAATTTTCTTTTTTTTTCTTCTAATCGATCGATACCATTAACGAGGAATAAAAATATTACAAGAAAGAAATAATAACGAATCAATAGAAAGAAATAGAAGAAAAAATCATCTTTATCGTATTATTTATCAAACGGACGATTAATTATAATCTTATTTCTCTAAATTTCATTTAATTTATTGAAAAATATTATTAAAAAACAAAAACATATTAATTTCAAATTGAAAAGATGAAAGAAAAGAAAATAAGTATCTAAATCTGTGATTTTGATCTTTCATCTTTTATCTTTGATGTAATATAAAGAAGAAGAAGAAATAAAAATGAAAGAAAAGAAAAATATAAAAAAAGAGATCAAAAATCAAAGGCACGTTGAAAGAAGAGAAGGAGGAATCGAGTAAAAGGAAAAAGGAGAGAGAAAGGATAATGCGCTTGTGCAGGCACGGTCATCGAGGCCGAAGGTAAACAAGGATCGGTTCTTCTCGATCGCGATGGATAGGAGGACCATCGTCATGAACGTTTCGAGTCTTTAGGGTCATCATAACGAGGTCTTGTGTCACGTGCACTTAAAGGATGTGGAATGAGGAAGTGAAGAAATAATCCATAAGCAACAAAAATATTTATTTATTATTTTACAGTTAGAAAGGATGCACGATTAAACGTAATCTATTGGGTCGTCGGAAAAGTTCGTGCCGATTTTGACGGAAGATTGAAATGCAATGCATTTAAGTATTTTTTTTTTTTTTGTATATATTTATTAAATTATGTGTAAGTGTCATCCATCTTTAAGGGTAACTTCAAAATTTTGTCTTTCGAGAACTACTTTTCAGGTTTTTTAGCAAAAGAACATTATGCTACCTACCGAAAATCGGCACAACCCAATATTACTGTCATCTTTGCAATACACTTCAAAACAAAATAACGGATCATTACAAAAAAATAATTGCATAATTCAAAACAATAATAAAATTGTTCCCTCGGTTTGTAATGAATTTTTTGTTTGTTTCTTGCTCGATCGAGAATTTTTCTTTTTTTTTTTTTTCTAATCAAATTTCTGCGATCCCATCTTCCAATTTAATTACTCTGTTCGCACTTTGAGAAATTCTGTTCTATACGAGGATAATCATTTTTTCATGGGGGACCCTACAACCCCCAACTTCGCATTTTTCAACGACTTCGTTTCGATCGAGGTAAAAATTTAATTAACAATAAAAAAATCTAATTTATATAACAATAGTTGTTGGAATAATTTCACTCCCTTTTTTTACACGTATACACGCACTCGTGAGAAGAAAACTCATTGGATATCTCGTACAAAATGTAAATAAAATAAAAAATAATATAAAAAGTTAAAAAAAAAAGTGGATTGTAATTTATATTACAACGATAGTAGATACAATAAATGAAATTCTCTAACATAGAAAGAATATTCGTCGATGTCCCAACGATCTAATGTAAAATGCATGTTTAGTATCTATCTACACATACTCACGCACACATACACATATAAACATCTACGCACACATCCCCATACCATACATAGTTACGTCTCGAGTGTCCTGAGCGTATCACCATCGGTTAAAGCCATCTTTCCTATTGTATAACGTAAACCATTTGGGGGTATGCAACTTTCAACGATATTCCTCGTTACACAGTTACGAATTTCAAATTGGATTTTGCATAACGTAAAAGAACCGAGTACCTATATTCACTCATATACACGCACACACACACACACACATATATATATATATATATATTTATATATATAAATGTAGATGAAATCGAATCGACGAGAGGGTGCAAACGCGAAAGTACTACTATTTAGACAAAACGAATTCATATTAGTCGAACGTAAATTAGTAGTAGATATAGTAGCTACTCTCGCGAGAGTGACCAATGCTAAAGCAACCCTCCTACCACCCTCTACCACCCTCTATATATTTCACATAAATACACACACATATATATGTAATATCTAGAAATATATATATTGTACTCATATATAAATATATATATATATATATTTATCGTATACATATACGGACACATATGTAAGTGCATACATGTAGAGAGTATCGATGTAACGTTACGGTAGCAAATTACGGATCGTCGAAATGCAAGAGAGAAAGAGAGATAGTGAGTGAGTGAGTTTGAAGGGATGGTAGTTTGAGGAAGAAGGGGATGAAGAGGATATGAAGGGAGAGGAAAGGGCCGATGATGAGGAGAAGGAGGAGGAGGAGTAGGTTGGTTACAAGCTGGACAGACGCGCGCAGGATCGACGTTGCGCCAAGCCCGCAGCCGTACTTCGCAGCTCCATAATTTATAGCCACGTAATTTAAACGATGCGTTATTACATACCGTTGGACTCGTTCCGACGCACCACAAAATTCTAGTTTGGTTGCTTGGGAAGGGTTTGAAGAGAGAGAGAGAGAGAAAGAGAGAGAAGAGGGAAAAGAAGAGATGGGGGGAGAGATTTAGCTTGAAGGTGGAGGTTTATGCGTGTATGTATAATATGTGGATGTCTCGGGTGTAACATCGAATTTCAAAGTCGTCTCAACAGCATGTCCATTAAAACGATTGCCTTCGATATGTTATCTATGATTTATGTATCTCTGTTTATTTTATGTGTGTGTGTGTGTGTGTGTGTATAATATGGTTGATTGGTATACGTATTAAAAGGAAAATGAATTTGTATAGAAAGATATGTTATTTTGGAAATGTTGAGATTATTTTGTTCGTATGTTTAGTTAATTTGGATTTATATTATGATTGGATATTTTTTTATGTTTAGTCAGGAATTAGGATTATGTATTTAATTTGTTTTTAGATGGAAAATTTAATCGAGTATTATAATTGTATAAGCAATTATTCATAGATTAACGTATGATACAATTATTAATAACAATTTTATTCAAATATGTTATATATTATATGATTTTTATGTGAAAGTGTGCAAGGTTACTGATGCGTATGATGTATATAAAGAAAATGAATTTATGAAAGAGAAAAGATTTAGGAAAATTAGAGATAATTCGTGAGAAAGTTGTGTGTGTATGTGTGTATGTGCAGATACGATAAGATTAGTACGTAAAATAAATTAGAAATCATATGATAATGATGATAATGATGAGATGAAAATGAGGATTATCTATGTAATTTTACGAAAGAAAATTGTCTATTTTAATAAGAAAATTGATCTAAATTAATATAATAATCGATAGATAAAATATTAATGTTATATTAATCGTCTCAACAACAAAAAAAAAGAAAATAAAATAATTACATCCATCAAAATCTCTCCAACCCCTCTACTCTCCAAATAATTCATCAAATCGAAATGAATTTCAAATCTGAAACAATCCGAACGATATACTTTTTTTTCCCCAAATTGCAGACGTATTTGTTCCCCAGTAAAAATTCGACCGAAGAATAATACAAAAAAGTATTAAAATAATGAGAAAATAGATGGAGAAAAAGATCGACAAACAAGGTGGTTGAATATCGATGGTGGTCGTTGGCCAAACCATATGCGATTATTCCAAAAGAGACGCGAAACGAAAAACAACCAAAAAACAATAGACAAGAAAAAGAAAAGAATAGAAAGAAGAAAATAAAATTTATATATATATATAAAGAGTGATGCGTGTACATTGGGTTGAGGAGAAGCAGAAGCAGCAGCAGCAGCAGCAGTCGTTCTCGTCTTTGTCGTCGTGGTCGTGTTAGTCGTATTGGTGGTGTCCACACGGTGGATAGAAAGCGTCTGCACGTTGGTACGAGCGTATGCATATCCCTATGGAAAGGAATCCCCGTATCTCACCGGTCAGAGCCACTTAATTGACACGCGGCGCGTCCCTAACACGCCGCGACCCCCCATTCTGTTACTCTTTCTCTCTTTCTCTCTCTCTTTCTCATGCATACACACACACACACACACTGGTTCATAGATTCACATTTACTCACACTCGATGAGAGTTTCTCTATCTCGGTTGGACATTCTCGTTCGGTTTATATCCATCTCCGTTTCACACTAGACCAACAGTGGCCGCACACGGAATCACGGATCTCCATCTGTCGTTCTCGTTGCACCGACCCGATTCCACCTCCCCCCTTCTCCCTATTCTCTCTCTCTCTTTCTCTGTTTTTCACAGAGGTGTCTCTCTTTCTATTACTATTCTCCTCCACCCCCATCGGTCCAATCATGGAAATGGAAATACTTCATACGCGTATAACGCTCGACAATACGCGGCCGCGCGACGGTATAATTAACGGCCGTCCGAGAGCGAGTATTGCTTTTTTGGTCGCGATATTACCGCGCGCGGTAAAGAGAGAAACAGACGGATAGAGAGAGAAAGATAGATAGAGAGAGAGAGAGAGAGAAGGATTCTACGGCTGTGAGCCGAAGGTAAATGTTAGCATCGAACTATCTGCCAGAGACCGACGGAATAAAATCGTTTCGTCGAAGCGGAATAAGTTATAATCGAATATCTCACTGTCCGTCTCGTCCAACGAAACGAATAGGACTAGAAAGAGAGAGAAAGAGAGAGAGAGGGAGAGAGGGTGCAATGTTCGAAATGAGTGAAAGAGAGATAGCGATATAGGGGAAATGTATTTAAAATTTTCTAATTTATTAGATGTACATTCTCACCCTCCCAAAACCAATCGTTGAGTGTATTATATTCAATACAATATTGCGATTGATGAATGTAAATTTGGATAAGATTGTACTTGAAATATTCTGAATTGATTAAGACTAGATACTGGAGAGATAGTAAAGGGATACAGGTACTTAAATTTTGATCTAACAGCGAGTGAATCTTTCGAAACACGAAACTCAAAGAAAATCATCCCCCGTCCTTGTTTCTCTTATTTCCTCGACATCGTGACACGTTCGTATCGCGAGCAAACGCGAACGAGAGACGACGTAATGGAAGGTAACAGGATATCTTTCGCGGTACGATCGAAGGTGAGATTGAACTAGAGAAAGAGAGAGAAAAAAGAAAAAGAGAAAGAAAGAGAGTGAGAGAGAGAGAAGAGGAACGTCATGCAATAACCTATAAAACCCTATGAAATCTCGTGCTCTCGGTGAATTGAAAATAATAGCGTTACATCGCGAAATTAGTTTCATGGATGAGACTGTTCCGTAGAATCGTCGTTGATTAACGTCGAGGTAGAGGTGGAAGCAGAAACGTTCGTACCACCATCTAGAGAAACCTACACGTTTCGCGAATCTTTGCTTTTCTATCGATCTATCAATCTATCTATCTATCTTTCTATCTATCTATCTATCCTTTACTATACTATCGAAACGATTGATCGATCTTTCGTTCGTTTATTCGTCCTTTCGTTCTACTATCCATTCGTTTCGTTCCTATCCTTCTATCGTTCGTTCAAATCACTCTCGTGGAAATAATTAACGCCTCGATGTAACTGATTTGACAAAGGACTTGAAACTTTGCAAATGCTCAACTAAGTTCTTTCTTTTGAAATGAGAAAAAGAGTGAGAAAGAAAGAAAGAAAGAAAGAAAGATGAAATGTATATTGATCGATATGAACCATAGTGTTAAAAGGGACTACAATTACCCGATCAATAAAATTCTATGATTTGTTCTATATTTAGTTCTATTGTTAATTTTTTGATTGAATATGAACAAAAAATTCTTATTAAAAATTCATTGATAAGAGGTGAATTATACTGTATGTAATAATTACCTAATGATATAATAACCTAGAAAAAGAAGAAATATAGGACGTATGTAAAATAAAGTAAGTAGAAATAAGAAGTGAAAAGAATACAAAAAAATATACGTATCGCATTTTTTAATCTTTATAAAGAAACAATTATCAAATAATTGTTGTTTAATATTAAATTACATAACTAACTTAAATACTTATTTATTAATTAATTTAAAATAAAACATCTCACGTCTAATAACACACTTTGAGAAAAAGAAGAAATGAATAGATAAAAAAAGACATAGTAAGGTAAAAGAGAGAAAGAAATAGTGAGACGTATTCCTACGAAGGAATGAAAAATAGGGAAGACCTAAAAAGAGTAAAAAAAAAAAAAAAAAATAAGGAAGAAAGAAAGAATGAGAAAAAGAGAGTGAGAGAGAGAAAGATCCGGGTCTTATCTCTGCAGTTGTCGAGGATGGCGTCGTCGTTGGAAAAGACGGAATCGTAGAATCGACGGTGCCCGTTTAACCGTAGCTTCGTCTTCCGTTGGTCGGTTTCGATCGGAACGGTCGGTCGGTTGGTCGTTTGGTTGGTTGGTTGGTCCGTTGGTTGGTTGGTTGGTTGGTTGGTTGGTTGGTTGGTTGGTTGTTCGGTGCACTTCGAGGGAGCGATTTATGGCTGCATCGTCTGCTCCTCGTCTCCTTGGAACGAAAGATCGTGCCCGGCAATGACGCGGAAGACGCGGATTTCGCGTCGCAATTTCAGTCCTAGCAACCGAGTGAAATAGTCCTATATATATGTATTAGAGATAGTACTTTAGTGGTGTTAGAAATAAACCAAGAAAACTACACGTATACATTTACGGATTCACACAAACATAATAAGAAATTGTAATTTCGTTTTTTGTCGAAACATTTCATCAATCGTATTTACCGATATTCCTAATTGTACTCTAAATCACAACATTATTTGACTTTTTATCGAGAAACGTTTTAAACGTCATTTAAAATCTTGCATTTCTATCAATCAAGTAGAGTTTCCTTTTGTTTAATTCAATAGAGATAATAACCTACTATGCAAAGGGGAATAAAATTATGCGCAGGAGAGGATGAGTTGCATGTTGCATGGAAAGGACAGTGTCAAAACTATAGTAATTCGAAATATGAAGAATCACAATTGAATCGTCCCCAATTGAAGAAAATGAAGACAAAATACAACCACAGGTGTATGCTTTTATCATCGCAAATAGCTGAAAAATTGGAATTTATCAAATTCGACAATTCAAATAACCTATATATATGTGTGATGGGTTTACGTGGGGTAGGATTAAGAGAAGGGATGGTAAAAGTGCACACATATACATGCTTCTTATTTGGTATCGAAGAAAAACAAGAGGATCACGAGGATGTGGTGGAGGAGGATGGAGGTGAAGGAGAAAAAAGAAAAAGAAGAAGAAATAAAAGATGTAGAAGAGGAGGAGGAGGGGGAGGATGGAAGGCAAGCAGGTAGGTAAGCGAACGGGCGGTCGAGCGAACGATGGAGGAGACTAAACGAAGGAGGGGGGATAGTTTGCTCTGGATTCCAAGCGTGACCCCGTGCTGACCCGGCGAGAACATCTCCGCGCATCTTTCTTTCCTTCCCCCACCCCCTCCTATATCTATCTCTTACTCTTATGTTCTCTCACACGAGTCAAACGGACGATGCTACGATGCTCTTTCTATCTTTCTATCTCTTTCTCTCTTCATTTTCTCTCTGCAATTATATTCCTTCGGTCCAGATCTTCCCCTCGTTCACCCCTTTCATCTAAATCCTTCACCCGTCATCCACCTTCTACCAACCCCACCTGAATCTTTCATTCTTTCTTTCTATCTCTTGATCTCTTTTATTTTCTTTTCTTTTCTTTCTAAATGTTTGTTGTTTTGGTTTTATAGGTTTTATTTTTTTTTGTCGTATTAGCTCAAAGGGGTAAGTAAAAAAAAAAAGCAATTGCTAAAAGATTAAGTATTTTATCTGAACAAGTTGTACTTAAGAATATCTAGATACGTTTAAAGCTAATGCCACGATTAGTTTGACTTGGCTTACTATTCGAAATATAAGATAGTTCTTAGAACGAACACGAATAAGAGATTCGTGCGTTCATCTTTCTCTTTCTTCTACTTCTACTTCTTCCTCTTCTTCTTCTTCTTCGTCTTAGTATATATTGAAGTTAAGTAGGTACCTAAGCAACTCTCTAAAAGAGATCCGCTTAAAGTTACCTACCTACCTACCTACAGTACTACCTACGGTACTACCTATCTTACTCGTCCTCTTGTTAATCGTTAAACCATCCATCGTGTTCCCTTAATTGCTTTCAACTTTTTCGACAAATCGTTCGTAGAAGGAACGTCTAATTCCATTTGGAATAATATATCGAAATTTATCTTTACAAATGAGAGAGTAATAGGAAAATCTTCTGTAGGTTAAGAAGTATCCACGCAGTTCTTGACTTTCTACAATTTTAAATGATGGTTGCATAAAAATAAAAAATATGTCAATATACGTAGATATATAAATACAAAATTAAATTGAACAAAATCTATTAACACTTGAAATAATTTAATATATTAATTAATACAATAACAAATATGTATACTTAAGTAAATAATTACTTCTTTTAAAAAAAATACTTTACAACGCAAACAATATTAATCTATGATAAGAATAAAATATAATCAACATAAAGAAAAATTGTAGAAACATATTATACAATAAACAAACGAACAAAGATGAAATAAAATTGCTATTAAGTAATAAAATAAAATATTATTATTGAATATATCGAATACACATTAAATAAATAAAGATAAAATAACTTAGTGTATTTATTAGATATATTTAGTTGATTATTTACTGATAATACATAGAATGATACAGTAAAGGAAAGATGCAAAGAGGAGAAAGAGGAAAGACCTATACGAATGGGTCGATATCGCACCGGTATAGTAAGCAGCGAACCTTTAATTGACTGTAATTTGCGTGCGATGGTACGCGATGTTCCGAAGACTGTAAACAACCGGCTCTTCTCTTGGACGAGCGGAATCAAGACGAGCAAGCGAGCGAGTAAGCGGCCAACAGACGCGGAAGGTCGGCAACCCCAGGACGAAGGAGAACTTCGAGAAATCGTAACTGCCAGCCAGAACGTTCGTATGTTCGTTCGTACGTTCGTTCGTTCGTTCATTCGTTCGTTCGTTCATTCGTTCGTTCGTTCGTTCGGTAACTAACCTTAACCCTTGGAATATCGTTCGTCTTTAATTTACGCGCTTATATATATACACACATACGAATAGATACACGAACATATACACAAACTTCTCTCACACACTAGTGTTCATACACTATCGGACAAAAGTTTGAATTCGTATCGCAAATTACGGCAACGAAATATAAGATAAAGGGAACATAATTGTAAACAAAAAGAAAGAACAAAAATAAAACCCTGGTAAAACTTACGACGTTTCGTTTATTGTTTTATTTTATCGACTGACTGTTATATAACTATAAAATCGTTTTTATTTTTGACAATGATTGGAAATATTTCGATTATACCCCGGTGGGATTAAATTATTCAACTGTATATATACGATCGAATATATTTGTCCGTGCTACTAGTAGAATTTGGCAAATATGACTCAGGTTGGGAAACTTTGTTCTATCCAGTCGTAGCCTAAAACTGGGATGTGTAAATTATGAAAGTGCATTGTGTGGAAATAAGGGAAACTGCTGATACATCTTAATACGCAATTCTACCGGTTAATATTTGATTTAACTACGATTAATCGTATATAAATTAATTGGGCGTATTCGATTGTTATGAGAAAATTTGTGATCGATTCAACATAAGCTTTTGGTTGATAGTGTATAAACATGTATAAAATCTGCCTATCTTATGTGTGTGTTAACTCTAATGCATGCATGCATGCATGCATTCATGCATCATGTATGCATTCACGTATCCGTGGATCCATGCATGCGTGAGAAGCATCTACGCACTCTTATTACATGAAAAAGAAACACGCAAAAAAAAATGTAAAAAAGATACGAAGATGAAGATGAAGATGAAGATGATGAAGAAGAAGATGAAGAAGAAGTCGTATGTTTAAAAGGAGTTCGAGCATGTAGAATCAACCGTTAGAATCGAAAGTTTCGATCAACCGATGCGATATTCTACCTCTTTCTCACGCTCTCGATCGTTCTCTTCCTGAGTTATCGTTCGACAATAACAACCATACACACATTCGAGACCTAAACAGAAACATACATTGATAAAGGAAAGAGAGAAAATGGGTGGAGGGATAAGAACAACACAAAAAATGAAAGATCGAAGGCGCGATAATAAAACCTTTTACTCGATAAGCAGATGCTACTGTAATAATCTTGAACGTTGATTGGTATTTGAAGCATTTTAATAAGCTCATTTATAGAAAGATTCTTAGCCATTTATCCAGTCGTTTTTATTATTATTATTGTTATTATTATTATTACTCTTTTATTCCTTCTGTTTTTTTGTTGTTTGTTTGTTTGTTTTTTTTTTTTTTTTTTTATGCAGAACATTAATTTATTACGGCTTAAGTGCTTTGACCTTTCTATTTGTCTTTCTATCTCTTTTTTCTTTTCTTTCTTTTACTACGTTGGAGAATTTATCCAATATTTCTTCGATTCGAGGAACAGATTTCTACCAGTAAAGTTTTCCTTGATTGGTTTGAATTAATTTCAATTAATATTTTCCTATTTTGTTATTCTAACTATAAAGTAAAGAACTTTTATATATCTTTCTTTGTTATATTTTGATATGACTTAAAAGCTTACAAATAAAGAGGAAACAACAAAAAATATGTTCAATTATTTTCAGAACACAGAAAATTTTATTTATTTTATTTTGTAATCCGATTAAAAAATCAATAAGAATTTATATAAGTCCTTGATAAAAATAAAAATATTTTCATAACCAAATTTGTCACCGTACTCAATCATGCGTAATTTACACATACACACACACACACATATTCAACGTATAAAATAAAAAAAATATATATATAAAAATTAAAAAGTCAAACTTAAAATATCCAGCATCGATCAGAACTCCACTTCCACGATGGCCAGATAATTTTCACTGTATCGATCAATAAACCCCTCCCCACCACTGACCCTTTCTTCACCGACCAAAGTTCTCTTTTATACGTTGTAGAAAATTATTTTAAGTATCAACGCGTTACATGGGAAAATGAAAGACAAACGATAGGATTTTTGAATGAGGGTGGTGAGGAGATGTTGAGGTTAGAGAGGATGCTGGTAAAAATCGTTCAAATCTACAACGATACATTTTGATATCGATCTGTGACCAAATTAGTAACGGTGGAACGGAAATTAAATTATCTCAGAAGAGAAGGAGGAGAAGGAGGAGGGGGAGGAAGAGGATACTGGTCAATTTATATCATCATACGACTTTGCTGTTAGCGGAACAAGTCTATAGAAAGAAAAATGTAGGTCAAACCAGACGGTATCGAAATAGATATGAAATATTCGTTTTAACGAAATGTCGCTAATTGTCATTGCTTGATTAATTGTCAACAGGATGTAACAGAAAAAATTGCGACTAGAAAGGCAGACATACTGAACGTTTCCGTTAAACAAATAACTTACACAAATTCTATTTAACAATTTATCCAAAGTGGAAACGGAGAAATTCCCAATGAGATTTTCGGTTACTGCGGTGACGGTAGTGGGTAAGGGTGGGAAGGATGGAAGGGAATCGATCAACTATTCAAGACTTTCGAAGAATTACTATTTTATTCGTCGTCGAATCTTATTTTGTTAGTTCCATTGAATGTTTGTCTTGGCTAAATATAATACACATTATTAAACGACGAAAAATTATTCGACAATTGTCCAAATACGATGGATATTTCGCTAATGAGATTTATATGTCTGTTCAATCTTTCTTGATTTCCTGTCCTTTTTTGTTTTTTTTTTCATTTTCTTTTCTTTTTTGCATTCGGTAGAAAAAATATGAAAGTTTGAATTTTTTATTTTGCAAAAAAAGAGAAAAAAAAATAGATAGTTTTCGCGTCAAATGACGAGAAAATCTATAACTGTCTGTTACCGATTGGTATGGCTATTTATAAAAGTTCATTCGTCTGTCCCGTGGGGAATAAAAATTTGTTCAAATAAGTCATTGTGTTATAGGAAGATACAATTTTTCATTGTTCTAAAGAATCACGTTAAATTACAAGGAAAAAAGAAAGGTAAACAATTGATGAGACTTAATTTTAGAAGTATTTATAAAATTAAATCGTAACAAATCAAAATGCAAAGATACAAAACCATGTAAAATAAAAATTAGAAAAAATGGATAATTATCAAAGCCCATGAAAATATTCTACGAAAATGATTTTTCTTTTACGTCGTCATTTGTTATCTAATTTTTTTTTTTTTATTACATGGGAAAAAAAATTATTGAAACTCGATTTGAAATTTGGAATAAAAAAAGGAAAAAGATAGAGAGAAAAAATGAGAGAGCGAAAGAAAAAGAAGAAAAGTATTGAAAGAAGGGGTAATCTATCGATCGGATGGTAGAAAACGTGATGGTACGGTCCGCCATTTGTTAAGAGTCAGGAAGACGAAGGAAAAACGGAGAAGCTGTGTGGGTACCTCGAAGGTACTTCTTTAAGAAGGGTCTATTAATGTCGGCCACATTTTTCTTACCGCCTAATCACAGGATGTTCTCCTTGCTCGTATCCCCCACTCTTTTCTTTTCTTTTCATCGTCAACTTGATCGGTTAACATGCAACGAACTTACACATTTTTAACTTTTTTATCCAAAGTTATTTAAATCAGTCAAAGTTCAACAAATTTCAAATATATTCATTATAATAATATTATTTTATCATTAAATAAATCTTCTTTTTTTTTTCTAAATCTTCAGATTTTTAATCTAGTTTAACAACATTTTTTTTACTTTGATTTATCAATATTATTTAACTAAATTAACATCATTTCAACATTAGCCAAAGTTCAACAAATTGAATTATATTCATTGTAATTATATTTTAATTTATCGTTAAATACATCTTGTTTTTTATTTTTTGTTTATTACTAATTTCAACAATATTTTGTTCTTTAATTTGTCAATATTAATTAAACGTTCGAATAAATCTTTCTTTAACGTTTTGAATTAACATCACATTTTAATAGACGTTAAACGAATGAAATATGAAATAAATAATCGGATTTATTTATTCGTTTATAAATCTGTCGTTTATAATCTGGCTAAAAAGTTTTTCGTAACATTTCCGTTACTTTGAGAGAGTCGAACAATTTCCTGACGCGACGGAATTTCCTTTCTCCTTAACTCCCTCCTTATC
Organism: Polistes dominula; assembly: GCF_049000335.1. Classification (NCBI taxonomy): domain Eukaryota; kingdom Metazoa; phylum Arthropoda; class Insecta; order Hymenoptera; family Vespidae; genus Polistes; species Polistes dominula. Next base: position 4,207,008 of record NW_028301150.1, read on the forward strand.
TCTTCCTCTCTCTCTCTCTCTCTCTCTCTATCTCTCTCTTTTTCTCCCCCTATTCTCCCTGTTTCTTCCAACATCTTTCTTTCCATCTTCTTTCGATGCAAAGGCCAAGGCAACTACCAGCATACCTTTTTTGTCAATCTTAAACAAACCAGGTCTCTTGGGAATATCAAGACCGGATACGATATTACTCGATAAATACTATTTTCCATATTATAATGATCGAATTTATTACAATTTAGTAGACATAATAAAAATATAATCTAATATTATAACTAATCAAAATTTACACATAGAATATCATACATAAATATAACAAAAATGATAAAAATTTAAATAGAATATCAGAAACATCAAAGAATATTTAACATTTACGTGTTTGAAACAAATGCTATAGAAAGGGACAAAATTCTAATTTATATTTTAATAATAAATTTACATTTGACTGATAATTAAAAAAAAAAAAAAGTAATAAAAATAAAATATTTCCTGAGCAAATAATTTTATCCAACAAAATCAATATTTAATTAATTTAAATCATACTATAACTATTAATCAATAACAATCAATAATTAGTCAAAATTTTGCTTAAGATCTTGAAAAAAAGTTGAGAAGAGATAAGACAAAAAGAAAAATAAAAGAATAAAAGATAGGATCGGATATCCAGGTGGAGCGTGTCTAGCGTAGGTCTGGACGTCTCCCCGTTGGCTCTAAAATGTGAGGGGGTTAGTGGGAAGAAGGGTGGATCGGTTTAACGAGCCCGACGGCCATAAAGTCTAATGCATTTGTTGTCGTCGTTGGCGATGCACGAGTTCGAGCCGTCGTCAGCTTGGGTGGTGGTCTCTGATGCTAGCTAGCTAGAGCTACACTAGTTGCGACATCGTCATAGTGTTGGTAATATCAGTTATGTTCATAGTATTGGTAATGTTAATGGTATTGGTGCGGTGTTGATGATGCAGCTGATGTTGCTGGTGGTGGTGTTTGCGACGTTGGTGTTGCGCATTGCTGATGTTGCTTTTATTGCTGGTGTTGGTGACGTTTGTTGGTGTTGATATAAAGGTGATAGTGATGGTAGTTGTAGGAGCAGTAGCACGGCCATGGAATTTACGCGGAGCTCGTAAAACCCTGGCTATGGATTGACACGTCGACGGCAGTAAACGTTCCCGCGTGTGCTCGCCGACAATGCAAAGTGCTGCCACGTTACCGACTGCTTGCTTGCTTGCTTGCTTGCTTGCGAAACGAGTCGACGAAGTGGACCCTCTCTCTCTCTCTCTCTCACTCTTTCCCTCTTTCCCTTTTTTTTCTCTTTCTTTCTCGTTCCTGTGCTTTTGCCCTCCTCGACGAATTCAACCCACCCATCTGTTCCCTTATACTTCAACCCCAAACCCCTACTCCCTCTCTCCTCTTCTCCACTTCTCTGATTCTCTTCTGCCCTTGTACCAGTAGATTCGCGGCTCGTTGCGTTTTGTCCACCTTTTGCTAACCCCGCCTTACTTTTCTTATTTTTATTTCTTCGGTATCATGTTGGTCGATGCTTGTCTATGTATCTGTGTGTTTGTGTGTTTTTGTTAATTTTTCATTTTTCTATCAATTTTATTCGATTTCTTTTTTCAGATTTTTTGTCCTACGTTGGAGTACAGTCGAACGTTTCAACTTTTTGCTGTAATAACTTTTTCCTTGTTTTATTCTTTCGGTGTCAGGTAAAATGATGTATGTTTGAGTGCGTGTATGTGTGTTTTTTACAGTTTAATGATTTAGGCTGATGTAGGGTTAATGTCCTTGGAGATACATTTCGGTGAAATATGAATCACTTTTATCAGGACCATATAATGTTCCAGCTTTAGTTACCCTAACTTTTCTTGGTCTTTATTTTTTCAGTATCACGTTGAACGATGTATTGTTTTTTTTTTTTTTTTCATTCGCAATGAATGATTAATAAATTTGATTGTTATAAGGTTAATATCCTTGGAGAAGCATTTCAATTAAATGTAAATCACTTCAATAAATTCCATATTATTTTCCACATTTCAACCTTGGTAACTTTAACTATTTTTTGCTTTTATTTCTTCGAGTATCACGTTGGGTAATATTTTTCTTTTTTTATCAAACTTTTTGTATTAATTTTTGACCATTTATTTTTTGAAGGTTTTCGTTGTATTTTATAACTTTTTTTTTTATAATATAAGGTTTCATAATATGTAGCATAGTCGAACGTACCAACTTTTTGTTATCCTAACTTTTCTTATTTTTATCTCTTCGTTATTATATAAAACAATGGTTTTTTTTATCCCCCATTTTCTTTCAATTCCATTTTCTTCGATTTATCCTGTTGTAGATTTTTGTCTGTTACAGAGTTTTACTGGATGTTATCATCGAACTCGAGAGAAAAATAATATTTGATATAAAAAAATTGTACAAAAAACTTGAATGATTGATTAAAATTAATTTGAAAAAGTTAAATATCCTTATGAAGAAATTTTTAATAAAAGATGAAAAATAATTCGACAAAATAATTAAATAAAAATAAGAAGAAGGTGAAAAAAAAAAGAAAAAATATTATTTTCGAAAGAAAGTTCTGCTTTCTTCTAAGTACGAAAAAAAACAAAGAAAAATAATTGCCCAAAAAAAAGGACAAGAAAGAGAAATAAAGAAATGGATAGAAAAGATATTAAAAAATAAGGGTATCCCTAATCTCGAAAGAACGACTATGGTAGGATGAAGTCTCGTCGAGTGCGTATACGGCTTACGCGTAAAATAGCCTAGCCGAGCGAACGAGTCTTCTTTGTGTGTTTTGTCTCGATCGTGTGCGTAGGCGGTCGTGCGTGTGAGCTCGTGTGTCACGTAGAGAAAAGGAAGGATGAAGCGAGAATGAGAAAGAGAGAGAGAGAGAGAGAGAGATAGAAAGAGAACGGGACTGTGTGTATCGAAGTCGGAGTTAGGGGCAACCGAGAACGTTGGAGTCAGAGTAGGGGGACAATAACAGAGCCGCGTTTTCGGGCAACGACCCGTCGCCATCCCTTCGACCTCCACCTCCACCTCCAACTCCACCTCCAACACCAACTCGAACCCCAACCCCAACCCCGAGTTCCATCTCTACCTCCAGTTCCCGTTCCGTGTTCCAAACCAACCGGTAACCCTCCCCATTTCTCTACCCTCTCTCTTTCTCCCCTTTCGTCTACCGAGACGACTCACCCGCCCACCCGTCCTACCGTCGCGAAAAGAGGGACAGAAATAGGAGACCATTGTGCAAATGGGTGAGTGAGTAACTCGGAAAGAGTAAGAGTTTTAGTTAGAGAGAGAAAGAGAGAGAAAGAAGATTCTGTTTACATGCGTGAGTATGCGTAAAGAAAGTGTATGTATGTATGTATGTATGTATATATGTATAAATTTGTAAGAATGTAAGTGTGGATATATGTATTATTTCATATAATCGTATGAATGTGCGTATATGTGATTGTATATAATATGTACGATTGTATTTTAGTATGTGTGAGAAAGGGTGAGAGAGTGAGAAGGGAAAACCGCCTTTACACGCAACAGCGAACGTCCGAATGCAATGACATACGGACGTACGAACGCCGAAGCACCGTTTCTGCATTAATTAGAACGTCGTAACGTCACGTTGTGCACCCTCGTTTTCCAAAGACCCCGAAAACTCGAGTGCTACCACTGCTGGTAGTACTGATGGTGGTGGTGGTGGTGGTGGTGGTGGTGTGCTGTTGTTGTTACCGTCGTTGGTACTGCGATACCACCAGACTTTCTGGTGATGGTTAAAACGTTCTGCGTTCCACGCAATTCTCGCGTTTTGACCAACGTATGCAACCACTACAGAGTTCGAGGGCTCCTACGGTGCTTTGACAAGAGAAGTAGGGAGAGAGAGAGAGAGAGTAGTGTCGATGAAGGACAAGAAAGATTTTGCACTACAGACCTTGCTCAAACACTTTTTCTTGTTTTTTGTTTTAATAAATTTAATAGGAAAATTTTGACAAATTTTATATAGAGAAAATATTTGAAAGGAGAACTTTGCAACTGTTAAAATTATATTGTTACTTATGAAAAAAATATTTAAAATTATTTTCAAAATTTAAATAATTTAATAATTTAATTTTCATAATATATAACTAATAATAATAATAATAATATGTAATTAACAATTAATAATAAAATTAAATGTGTATAATATACAAATATATTTTTTATTCAATTTATATAATATTAAAATTTATTAATGAAAAATGTAAGATAAAAAATTTAAATAAACATTTATTTTTTTAATTAAAATTAAATATTATACAGTTAATTTAAGCTAGTTAATTACAGCTAATAATAATATTTTGTTTATATATATATAGAGAGAGAGAGAGAAGTTTCATCGATATGCGAACGAACTCAGAATCGTGTTTCCCCTTTAGGATGTAAACCCAGAAGGAACATTCGTGCGTACACGACGGAACGTCCCTAAAGGGTTTGTTGGGTGGAGGATGACAAGAAGGAGATCGAGGAGAATTCGAGAATCGAGTTGGTCTCACGTTTGTCGTTGGAATTTCACATGAGTTTCACGTTTCTACTATTCTCAATGACTACCCTTACTAGGATTAATTATCGTAATTATAGGATTTCCCCTTTCAAAAGCTTGATTTTCATTCGATCTAACAAAAGAAATCTACAATAATAAAAGAAAAACAATGATCCAAGTGAAAATAGTAAAATAATTCTAAAGTAATGACAAATAGCAATAAGATAGAAGAAACAAGAAAATAAATACTAACATTTAATTCTTAATAATAGCAACAACTTCGGTTCAGTTGATTACAATTTTGAATATTTTTGGAGTTAACAATTGGTAAGAAAGAGAAGTAAGTATACTAAAACTGTAAGAGAATAAATATGATAGAAAGGAAGGAAGAAAGAAAGTAAGAAAGACGTAAAACTGAAGACGATAGCATCGATTTGCGGATATATTTTATCTATCTATCTGTCTATATATCGAGGCTCTAGACGATTCCCAGTAGAGAGTATCGTCGAGTCACTTACGCGAACTGAATTCTGAACATGGTCGAGCGGTCTCGGTAGACGTACGATAAAAAGCAAGAAACGAGCTAGCTACATTTTATTTCTCGCCCGCGGACCCTACACGCATACAACTATTATATCTATGTATGCATTTATCTTTCTTTCTTTCTCTCTCTCTCATTCTCTCTATATGCACATATATATATTAATGTATGTGTGTGGATGAGTGCGGTGTGCCGTCCAGTCGGTGGAGCTTCGCAAAAGCTTCACAAAGATTCCGTTTACGGACAACGTGCCGTGTGAACAAAGACGTGACCCGGCAGAGAAACGCACATCGTGTGGATATAGCATTGTCTGTGTGCGTGAGATTCTCGTGGGTGGCTAACACCGACATAGACAAACACATATACACCCAAACATGTGTAGTAAATTGTATGTGTCTCTTTGTGTGTGATAAAAAGAGAGAAAGAGAGAGAGAGAACAAGGCCGTAGTACAGGCCCGGAGGTTCCGTTTGAGACAAAGAGGAAACTAAAGAAGAAGAAGAAGAAGAAGAAGAAGAAAGGGTAAAAGAAGGGAGGGAAAGAATTCCACGCGTTTGTTGGAACGAGTGGAACGAATTCGTCGTGTCCGTCTAATTAACAAATTCGTGAGAGAAATAAAATCAAGGTAAGATTTTTTTTTGTTTTTTAATTTACTTGCTAAAATTTTTTAGGGTTAAATGTTATTGATATGATAACGTGTGTTTTTTATGAGTCTATATGTGTATGTATATTTTGTTAAATATTTACAGGGTTGGACGAATTCGTCGTGTCCGTCTGATTATTGATTTTGTAAGAACAATAAAATTTAGATAAGATTTATATTTATTTAAATTTATATAATTAAATGTGTGCACGCGTGCATGTGTATGTTTGATATAATTAATATAACGTGTAAGAAATTCGTCGTAAATAGTTATTTAATAAATTGGTGAGATAATTTGTAATATCGATAATGAAATATTATTGATATCAAATGACGTGCGATTAAAGTATTTATATTATGTTTGCATCAGAACAAAGTCTGTTATAGTCCAACTAATTAATGAATTTATTTAAAAAAAAAAGAAAATGGAAAAAAATATATTAAATTTAATCGTACAAATTGTTTCATATTTATATTTAATCGTAATTAATATAAAACAACGTACTTATAAATGCGTATAATAAACAAAAGATTGGAAAGAGTTGTAAGGGTTGTTAAACTAATTAACGAATTCATTAAAGAAATAAAAGATCGAGTTAAAAAATATTTATATAATATTACAACGATAATTTTTCGTAAAACATAATCGACATAAAATGACGTGATCAGTTATATACGTGTGAACAGGTGTCTGTATAAGTATGTTTAAAGTACAAATACACGCGGGGTTGAGCTCATCCATCATTTCGCGATCGCCATGTCCGGCATAAATTTTCATCGAAATGACGAAAACATTACGCATCGTGAAAACTCATTAACGCGATCGGTCCCACGAGCGACGTAACTCGCGAACGAAGAAATGATTAAATTAATTAAAAGCCTTCTCTCGCGTCGGCGAGTAATTTGTCAAAGTTCCATCGTACCTCCCTCTGTTCCAGAAAGGGAGAGAGAGAGAGAGACAAAAGAGGTGGGAAATTGTAACAAAATAAACCGCTGGTCACCTAATTTTTATTCCCAGTTCAATTATACGAATTATACACATAGTTCGAATATAATCCACTGTTGTTATTGTTGATGATACTAATATCAATTTAATGATTATTTCTAATTAATATATAAACAAGATTTTTTCTTTTCGGGAAGAAATATAAAATGTCTTAATCGTCTGAAGTTGGATTTTTAAAGTGGTACGATAAAACAAATATTATCATTGCATTAAACGAAGAAATAAAAATCCAACGGAGAAATAGGTAAACGAATAATTATCAAAAGTGAATGACGGATTAATGCTAATTCTCTGTCCCTTCGTGGTGTTTCAATCGCAGATTCGAACATAGCTAGAACGGGAGGAAACAAGAAGATTCGAGGTTAGGATTGGTGGTAGAATTTAGAGGAGTGTGAAGCTCGTTTGGTGTATTCGCTTGCCTTCAGAGATGTAGAACAAAGCTCGTAGAGAACCAATGCCAGGGCGACTGGGTGAACGCATATTCGGTGTGCGTGCGTGAGTGAGTTTCACGACGGGTGGGTGACCAACTCTGGGTGCCACGGAGTAAAGGAGGAGGTGAAAGGGGGTTGGTAGGTGGTTGGGCAGAGAAAGGTTTGGATAGGACGAAGAACCGGGTGGAGGAGGGAGCAGGGTCGTCTGGATGAGAGGACGAGGAAGAGGTGGCTCCGGAGTGAGGAAGAAGAAGAGAAGGAGGAGGAGAAAGAGGAGGGTGAGTGCGCGGGTTGCGTCTGGTGGCGCGACTTGACCCCGGTTGACCCGAGACTCCTCTTTCCTCCTCCTCCCCCTCCTCCACCTCTTCTTCTTCCCTCCTCGCGTCCTCCGTTTCCTCCACAGCCTCATCCACCCCTCATCCGCCCTCTCCGCGTCTTGCCATCCCGGCGCCGCCATGGGTAATTATTGATGTGTCCGCCGCCGTCGCTGTTGCCGCCACTACTACCGCCTACACTCTCTTTCTCTTTGACTTTAACAGGTAAATGTAAGAGAAAGAAGGAAAGGAAGAAAGAAAGAGAAAGAGAGAGAGAGTGCGTACACGCACTCTCGTTTCTTCAACACGAACACGAGCTCATCGTTGAGCACCCACCTTGAAACACGCGAATATTTCGAGTTCGCTTCTTGACTATCCTCGAAACGCGTTAACGTGTATACTTTTTTCTCTTTTCTCTTACTTTTAAACATTACTGATATATATATATATATATATATATATATATATATATATATATATATATATATATATGTTGAAAAAAATTCTGTCATATATATATATATATATATATATATATATATATATATGCAAGGAATGCAAGAAATAAAAAGAGATACATAGAGTGAAAAGTTGAACGAACTTTCAAACTTGCTACCGACTTTGTTTTCTTCCCATATTTTTCTTTTCTATCCTCCTTACGACCTTCCATCCTCCTCCCACTCGCTTCATTCTTCTCCACCTTTCCTTCTTTCGTATTTCTTTCTTCTTTACTTTTTCTTCTTCGATCGTTTCAACCTATTTATCGGATTTGCCTCGAAGAAACTGGGTCGCAAGAATCAGAACAAGTAAGTACTATCTCACTCTCTCTCTCTCTCTCTCTCTTTTTCTTCGTGAGTAAAAAAGAGAAAAATACTTGCTTCGAACTTTTTTCCCTTTCTTTCTGATACTCTCGGAAAAAGATACTCCCTTGAGATTTTTCCTCGATCGTTATCAATGAAGATCGATAGATAAGCTTGTAAGAAAAAAAAAAAAATAAATTGATCAAGAAATTGCACTTAACTCTGGATCAAAAATCATGACATTTTTCTTAATGCGTTAGGACTGACAGTTGAAAAGTACTACGCAGCCAAGTAGTTATCGATTTAGTTAAGTCGACGAAATGGGTAGCCTCGTTAAGAACTTCGTTAAACCCCTTCTCTCCCTTTCCTTCTACCACCTCTTCCCCCGCAACCATACCTTAGTCTTGTACTCCTGTCCCAAACCCCTCGATCCTTCTTCTCAAACTCAACCCCCTCCTCCTTGCTCCTTATCGTCCTACCGATGTCATTCCCCTTCTCTCAAAACCCGTATTCAAAGTAGCTTTCAAACTTGCAACTTTCATCTCGGTGGTACGCAAGTAAGTAGCGTACACCGACTACTACGAGTGACAAGGTTATTAGGCGCGTTGTAATTTTTCCCTTACACTTCTCTTTCAAAATTTACGTTCTACTATTACCATTGTGCTGCTACTATTATTATTATTATTATTATTATTATCATCATCAGGGCTGGTATTTATAATGAGACACGTTATATAAAGGTCTAATTGGGGTCCTCCATTTTGACATGACGAAGTCATATCTTTTAATCTTTATTTTTTAATAATAATTATCATAAGAACAAAATATCTTTCAATAGTTTTATTTAAAAAAATCATGGTAAGAAAAAAATATACTCAGAATTGATGATTGGTTTTCTTTTTTTATTTGTTTCCTGTTTTTTTTATTTCCACTCATTTTGTATTAGTTTTTGATTCTTTCTTATCAAAATGAGTTATTGTAGAAAGATTAAAGATACTTTGATTTTTAAATGATTTGAAAAAACAAGGAATGCGTATTGGCAATTGTAACGTCTAAAATTTCTAAAAGTATAAATTATTATTATTATTATTATTATTATTATTATTATTATTATTATTATTATTACTATTACTACTACTGCTTCTATTAATTAACAAAAGAATTTGATCCTGTCGATGAATGACGATGAAACAAGAAATATTTCTGAGAAGAACAATGCAAAAAGAAAAGACAAAAAAAAATGTGTTGCTCGTAGAAAAGAAAATAAACGATAAATAAATACCGAAGGGATATTAAATTTATCGATAATTAAAACTGCAATGCAATTTTCCTTTCAATCAAGTCACCCCCTTTTAACTAAATTCACTTATATCACAATATATTTTATATCAGTTGACACAAATATTTATTTACATTACATTCTCTTATATTATCAACTATCATAGAATCGAGTTACATTGTATATTTAATAAAAATTTAAATAATTAATATATATGAATAAAAAATAATAACTTACTTTAAAATTTTACTCTAAAATTTGCAAAAAGCATACAAATATCGTGTACAACGAGTATGACCTTGAAACTTAAAACTCAAATAACCAACAAGTCAAGCATCTTAAAGTTAAGTATCGAGTAGAAGGAAGAACAAACGAACACAAAACCTTAGTTAACAAACGTAAAGTTTAGTCAGTAGAGTCTGTTAAACATAAACAACGTGGCTCTCGAAAATGTTTAAGAGAGAGAGAAAAAAAGAGATAGAATGAGAGAAAGAAAGAGAGAGAGAGAGAGAGAAAGAGAGGAGAGCTAGGAAGCGAGGGTCCCATTCATCCCGGTGAACGGTGCACGTTTACGTACATAATGCTCGTAATGCGTTTACCACGTCGACTGTAGAAGAATTATGCGACTGTTTAAAAAGAGCAGTTTTCCTCGTGGCTATACGAACATTCGAGGAGTGGTGGTAGGAGAAAACAAAACAAGGGGTGAGAGAGGAAGAGAAGAGCGTTAAATACCCACGGTCGACGCGACCCACTGGCACAGTGTTTCCATGCAAATTCTGTTTACTCTCGCCCCTTCAACCAACCCCACACCGACCTATTCTCTCTCTCTCTCTCTCTCTCTCTCTCTATCTCTATCTCTTACTCTTACTCTCTCACCCCCTCCTGTAAAGCGACGCACGTGTGCATACGACGTTGCACCGCGCGCAGGCTCTCCCCTATTGCAACTCCATATGCATCCACATGTTGGCTTCCCTTATTCTTTCTCATTGCCCACTTTCTACAAACGTTTTTACTTTTTTTATCAGACAGATAAGAAAATTAATTATTACGTGTTACGTTATGTTATTATAAACATTTTAGTAATTTATTATTTATATATATATATATACTAGGATCCTAGGATACTCGTAAAGATAGAGTATCTTTAAGGGTATATCGGGTTATGGAAACAATTTTTTATTTTGTTCAAGGTTATTGAAGAAATTATCGATGATAATATTTTAATTAAAATAGCTTTATTATTTTAATTATACAAAATTTTTGGGATTACTCTTGTGTTTGTGTTTATGATCATTTTTTATGGATGTATAAAGCACGATAAAGAAGAGGAAATATTTATCCCCAAAAGATGATCCTTTACTAAGACAGCTTAGGGTTAAATCACCCCAATTTGATGTAGTTACTCTATTGAAACATTCTTACCCGAAATCACCCTAACTAAGAAACCCTGTGTGATCCCAACACCCTTAATTGATATAATCATCCCCATTGAATCATCCTTCTAAAAATAAATCAAATTACCACAAAGTTTGTACTTAATTTGAAATTGATAAAACCAACCCTTACTGAAAGAAATCTCGCAGACAATACTATCTATAAATAATCAAATAATATCATCCCCTTTATTACGACCTGTCAATCTGAACAAAAACAAAAAACAACACCCCTGCTAAGAAAAATATATAAATCGATTGTAATCCTTACAACACAGAAGAAGTTATTCGTGATATGATGAATGAAAGGAAAAGAAAATGAAAAATATAAAAAAGTAATGCAAAAGATAAGGGTTAATTTGTTAGCGAATTATCCCTTCGTAAATATGTTTGCTCTCTTGACCGCAATCGTTAAGTTCCTTTGATAAAAAGGTAATGATACGTTAATACATTAAATATTTCAAATAAAAAAAAAGAGATAGAAGAGAAGGGTAAAATCGTCTACCGTGTTTATCTAGAATCTTCCTTTAATTTCGTGGGAAAGTAGTGTAAATTACATTCGCGTGTTACACACTGCTCTAAGAATCTTGAAGTTCATTGCACATGTTTTAGGGATACGTAAAAAGAGATTAGAATCTGCTAAGATGAAAGTAACAGTTCAAATAGTGGGTGTTTAATTAGTAGTTTGCAGATTGTCCAGTTGATGGGTCGGACAATGTGATTAATAATTTTAGATAATTTTTATGAATGCCTAGAACGATATAATTCTTAAGATGATTAAAGATTTATTTTATATTATTTATATTACATATATAAATATTATATTATAATATAAATGGACATTCTTAGGATACAAAAGTAATTGGTCTATCTCAAAAAAATATGCTTCTCGACTTAATAAAGGATTTGGGAGAACTGCAGTAAAATCCCAAGTAGTCCTTTAGCCGAAAAACTTGACATATTCCCAATTTCGAAATAAAATTATTTGCGACAAATAGAAGATAACCTTATGCTTTATTCTTTGAGACAAATAGAAGATAATAATATCATAATATAATCATAATATTTTAGTTACATCTTATATTCCTGCTTACCGCTTGTTTCCGTTACGACTCGCCGACTCTCGGATTTGGTCCTGGCGAAAAACTCAACCGAATCGCGCTGGATGACGAACATGTTAGGTAAAAGATGCGAATGACCTATCATTCTACAAAAAACATTCTATATTGTTGTTATATTAAAATCAAAAAATCAAAAAATAGCAACAACTTTACATCGCAGTTGCGTCGATTCAAACTTACGCTGAGAAGATTTGATATCATATAACCAGTATCATCCAGTAAAAAAGGATTGTAAATTATCCTGATGCTGGAGATTTTTTTATAGTTTTCATGAAATAGTTTTGCTTATGAGAAAAATACGAACACTAGTGCGGCCAGTCGAAGAACTAACTTTTGTTTTCAAGGTAGTTCTTTGATTAATCACTATACAAGTTTATTATCGATATTATATATGAATCCACTCTTCATAGTATGCAGTCGCACACAAATACACACATATACAAAGCTTAGTAGCCAGAAGTGGAGACTACGAAGCAACGCATAAGGAGGAAACCGAGAATAGGAAAAACTGTATAGCTATATTGTGTCTCATTCTCTCGCAGGCTCAATCCTATATGTTTGTCTCTTTTTTCTTCTTACTTCCGTTTTGCCACCGCTCGCCACAACGTTACGCCGCGCCATGTTTCATTTCTTTTTTTTTTTTCAAATCACTCTCATTCTAAAGAAGTTTTCACTTCAAAAATAAAGAAAAGAAGAAAAAGTGAGAGAAATGAGAATGCTAGGGCGAGGTTTGTGAGGAAAGGAAGGAAAAAAGAGAAAAGGGGTGCGGAGGAATACGCAGAGAGAGAGAAGGTCGTAGTGAAACGAGACATAGGGCCACCACGTTAGGTACCCGTTTCGGCAGGGTTGCGTGAGAACCGACGAGGCCTCTGCGTGCGTCGTTCCAACACGAGGTGGTTGAACTCCGCAAAAAGCTGGAAGCTCAAAGCTGCTTGGTAGTGCGGTCGTCGGAAGTGGAAGGCTAAAACGGGGAAGAGAAAGGGAGAAGGGAAAAGAGAGAGAGAGAGAGAGAGAAGGAGAGATTGTATGTGTGAAAGCAAGGTACCAACAGCTTTCTATCTTTCTTTCTTTCTTTCCTTCTTCCTTCTCTTTCTTCTTTTCTTCTATGTGTTCCGTAGTGCCAGGTCATAGAAGTAGTGGCTAGGATCTAACCTTCGTATTTCGTAGAACGGAGTACTGAACTCTCTCTCTCTTTCTCTCTCTCTCTCTCTCTCTCTCTTTGGTACGACAGAAAGAGAGAAAATATTCGCAGGGATGTAAAAAGGAGTCGACATTTTTGGTAGAGTCAAATCTCAACGATATTGTTTTTCAAAATAAGAATTAAGTTTAATTCTTCTATACGTATTAACGATTTCAAATTTAATTATAATTATTAGATATTAATTATTAAAGAAAAATTTAAGTATTTTTAAAGAACATTCACGCGTATTTAAACAGGGAAAAGTGGGATTGAATTTTTAAAGAAACATATCTAATGATGTATTTAATTATAATATATTTATTAAAATTTGCAAACAAATACACATTTCAAAATATTCAATATAATTTCATTATAATAATCTCTAAATCAAAGATTTTTATGATTAAATAAAATTGAGGTATTATATTTAGGGAGGATTTAAAAATGTATTTTTTATAAAAAAATACATTTGAACCCTTTTTTTGGGTACGTCACTGGATAACGTCAGACGCATGCGAGACCAAGTTGGTTACGTGTATGTACGTAAGTATACATACTATATATATATATATATATATATATATATCTGTATGAGTACGTAGAATAGTAGAGAGGGGAAGAATAAACGATGCTTTTGGTCCTGTAAGTTGTGTCCTTTTTGGAAAAGGAACGAGGAACGTGGAACAAGAAATCTTCTTTATCTTTCCAACGATAGGATATGGTCTTGTCTTTTATTCGTCGAGTTAGGATACTACCGACTAGTAAAAGGGATAAACCTAAAAAAATAAAACGAAAAATAAGTCAAGAGAGAGAAAGAAGGAAGAAATAGCTATCGAAAAGGAAAAGGTCAATGAACTCTTGGCGTGGTCGTTCTCATTATCGTCTCGAGTTCGATTGTTCCGGCTGGACGAGTTCAGGTGCGCAGACAAGCACAGGTACGCGCGCTCCTATTCCGTTTCCGTTACGATTCTTCCAGTTTTATAAGAAATAAAGAAAAAGAAAGGAAATGAAGGAAGACGGAACGTGTTCAGTTGAGCGTACTTATTTCTACAAATATAATTAAAGAAAAGATACATTTGTGATGCAGTTGTTATTATATTTTCAACGTTCTTTAATTGTGTGTGATAGAATTCATAAACTAAATTAAAAAAAAAAAAAAAATAGAATGAAAACAAAGATAACTGAAACATGACCGATTTAATAAAAGTATTTTGAAAGAAAAATCTTATAGTAATTCAAAAAAAAGATGTTAATTTATTTTATGGTTGCTTCCTGTTGCTATTAGTGACTGTTCAAAAATATCTTCAATGGAATCATTTAGGATTAAACCTGACAGAAAGTCTGTGATATTAAAGACAATTATAGTCTTCCTCCAATTGCAATTTATATTTTCTCTTTTTCTATCTATTTCTGAGTTTTTTTTTTTATTTTTTTTTATTTTATTTTGTTTTGTTTTTTTTAAGAAGAAAACTCTATCAACATTAGATCGAATGAAACCAATGGGGGATTTCGTCTACTTAACTGTAACCACCCCTTCTTCATTTTCTTCTTCTTTTTCTTGTTCTATCTATCCTTTAAGAGTATTCTTACAAAAAAAAGAAAAAATCAGAGAGAGAGAGAGATAGAGAGAGAGAAAGAGAGAATAGGTTACTCACAGGTACACGCGACTCGATTCCTATAGAACGAAATGGTTACATGTCAGACATCAGAAAGTCTACGTTACGATTTATCGTTCGACAAGTATATTTTCAGACTAGAATCACAACGATTTATATGTCCACGTGATCTATCGGCCATCTTAAGAACAGATCCTTCCTTCGATATGAGAACATTTTTCTAATTTATTTTGCTCTTATCTTTTTCAACTGTTGAACCTAAACGTGGTGTATCTTACAAATCGGAATTACCAGAAAAAAAACAATCGAATATAAATCGGAATATTTATTGTATTTTTTATTTTTGAAGTACACATATATTTTATATATTAGGTGTAAAAAGTAATACACTGTCTTTTTAAAACAAATATGCGAGTTTTGCAATTTTTTTATTAATTGTTTCGAGTAGTAGTCAAATTTTTCTAAACTGTAAGTTCTGGTATTTAAATGTTATAAAATGTCGTGCGATTATTAACATCAAACTATATGAACAAATTTAATATTAGGACACTGAATTAATGTCTACACTTAATATTAATAATGATTATTATAATAATAATAATACTCTTTCTGTCTTATTTACTATTTTGGAGATAATAATTAAAATATATGAAAGAGAAATATATTTGTGAATATATTTAATTATTTTATTAATATTAAGTATGAAATTGAATATTGAAAATTATTAATGCAATAAGAATATTTTTATTTCTTTATTAGAAGCATCCATATTTCTCGAATAATAATATTAATGAACAAAATAGTAGAAAATAACGCAAAAGATTTATTTTCCATAATCTCAAAGAAAAAAGAGAGATACGTAAGAAGTTTTTATCGTTCCTATCGTTCCTATCGTTCAATTGGTGTAACTGAATAAATCAGAAGACAGTTTTGCAAGTAATGTCGCCTTACGTGAGAACGAAACTCAGCTCACTTTGGTTTGAACGAAGGAAACGTGTCCTTTTTGCAAAAGGGCTGACTGAAATCGGACTTAGTTCTCGATTAATAATAAAAGCTATTTTATTACGATACGGAGAAAGGGATGGAAATAAAAATAGAAGAAAAAGAAGAAGTAGAAGAAGAAGAAAAGGGGAAAATAAAAAAAAAAAAACATAAAAAAAGAAATAGAGAAAAGAAAAAGTTTTCTTTTTCTCTTTCTTCCCATTTCTCTTTCGTATTCATCGATCCCATTTCTTCGAATAAACAGCATGTTGAGCGTAATAGTAGTAGGAACTTTCATCGTTCGTTGTTGCGTGAATTCTACCCCTCGCGAATAATGCATATGACAAATGCGTAATACATGCGTGTGTTCATCATAGAAAGAGAAAGCTACGTGGCTTGCATAATTCGAATCGAGGATGGAATCGATCGGAATTTACTTTTCTTACTTTACTTTACTTTACTTTAACTGAGAGAGAAAGGAGAAAGTAAAGTATATGTTGTATATCTGTGTATGTGTGTATATGTATGTATTTATGCAAGTATACACGAAGTTATGCGAATGAAATATTCATGAGAAATAATTTTCTACGATCGAGGAGAAGGATCTTACTGTGCTAGAAAATACCAGAAGAAGTTGTTCCTATTCAACTTACACGTGACAATAGCTATATAAGTGTTTGCGTTGAAGTGTATACTACTTTAAATATTTCTTTTTATGTTTTAGTAATCTGTATTTGTTGCTTTGTAATATTAGATATTGCGTGTATAAATATTATGATATTAGAAAACATTTTTGTTCATCAAAATGTATAAGAATCCGTGTAATGAAGAAAAATAAGAAAAAATATTAATTAATAGATACATTATGTTTGTTAATTATGAAAATGTTTAGGTATATTTCATTTAAATATGAAATTAAATATTTTTTCAATTTATTTATTATATTATTTAAATTATGTTACATTATTAAATTTATGTTATATTATTGAGTTTAGATTGAGAAGGAACGAGTTAGAAGAATATTTGTTGCTTTGTAAAATTAAATATTGCATTTAATGCAAAATATTATGATATTAGAAAACATTTTTGTCAAAATGTGTAATAATCCGTGTAATGAAGAAAAATAAGAAAAAATATTAATAAATGGATACATAATGTTTGTCAACTTTAAAAGTATGTAGGTATAATGAAATTAAATATTTTTTCAATTTATGTATTATATTATTTAAATTATGTTACATTATTAAATTTATGTTATATTATTGAGTATAGATTGATAAGGGACGAGCTAGAAGAATATTTGTTGCTTTGTAAAATTAAATATTGCATTTAATGCAAAATATTATAATATTAGAAAACATTTTTGTCAAAATGTGTAAATAATCCGTGTAATGAAGAAAAATAAGAAAAAATGTTAATAAATGGATACATAATGTTTGTCAACTTTAAAAGTGTGTAGGTATTATGAAATTAAATATTTTTTAAATTTATATATTATATTATTTAAATTATATTACATTATTAAATGTATGTTATATTATTAAGCTGAAATCGTGAAAGAAGAGACAAGCTAGAAGAATTTTCTTTCTCTTAGAAAAAGTATATGTAAATGTATTAATCTAATGAGGAAAAGAAAGGATGATAGTGATTGGTAGATGATACAAAGTTTTACATGTATACTGTTGAAACTATCTTCTTCTAGAATCTAGACGAAGTAACTTAAGCACTTGTATGTGCACGTTCATAAGATAATTGTGTAATCTACTCTTGTACCACAATCAACCCCTTGCGGAAACCTCCGATCCTCTCTTTCTCTCTATTTCTCTCTCATTCATTTATTTTCGTCATCTTTTCATAACAATAATATTGTCTTTTATCTATTTTACATCAAGTTGTTGTTTCATAATAATTACAAAAACAAATTTTGTTTAAGTTAGAAAATTTAATTATTTAACAAAAAATTATGTTGAGTCATCTATTTCTTTTTCTTTTTATTGAACATTTTATCTCTTAAAAAAGAAAAATAATATTTCTTATTAGAATGAATATGTGTAATGCACTTTACACGTTTGTTATTTTTAGATTCTAAATTTGATAGATAAGAAAAAAAATAGTTATTCTATTCAGATAGTAGTTGCATTTCAAGGTCTTCTTCTTGGAAAGTTAAAGTCGGAGAACTCGAGTAAATCGATAAAGATTCTATATACTTATTAACAATTTACTGATCAACCCTTTTCTATCATATTTCTTCAAGAATAAAAAAATAAAAACAATTTATGAATTTTCAAGAAAATAATAAAAATAATTTCCACACACACAAATCCCATTGATCGAACGATTGTAAAAAGAGAAAGAAAACACAAGAAAAAAAATCATTCCTGGTTAAAAGAGAATTATACCGATCGAATACGATAAAAAAAGAATAGAAAAAAAGTGACAAGAAAAAAAATCGAAAAAAAAAAAAAATAAAACCAAAAAGAAAAAAAAGAAGACCAGTGAAGACAAAGCGATGCTCTTTAACGGCAGTGAAAAACTGAAAAAGAAAACTGAGTAAGAGAGAAAGAGAGAGAGTTGTGTTGCTTAAAGAAGAGCTAGACTTAAAGAAAGTTCTAAGAGAGTAGAAACTAGTAGAACGAAATAAGAAGAAGATGAAGAAGAGGAAGAAAAAAAAAGTAAAGAAGAAAAAGAAAAAGAAGAAGAAGAAGAAGAAGGAGAAGAAGTATGATGTGGTTTTAAGAGATCACGAGATCACGTGACTGATCGAGAAAAGCAGAGAAAACAGCCGAGAAGAGCTGAGAAGAGAAGAGAAGATGTAAGGGTAGGTTAAAAATAGGGAAGTAGAAAGGGGGATGGATGGTGGGGTAAGAGTTGGTCGTCCGAAAAGCAAACAAGACCATAAATCCTGATGCAGAAATCCTTGGATTACGCATTGGACGGTGGTGTCGGTGTTGTTAGTGGTAGTGTATGAGACTCTTCTTCGGAGTCTCCTGTTTAAGACGTCTATGGAGTAAGAGGGTAAATAAGAAGAGAAGGAGGATGAGAAGAGGATGAGAAGGATAAGGATAAGGATGAGGATAAGGATGAGGAAGAAGAAGAAGAAGAAGAAGAAGAAGAAGAAGAAGAGGGAGGCTGATGACGCCAACCGGACCCGGACCTAGGTGGCGTAACGGAAGGGAAGTAGTGGAAGTCTGCGGAGAAGGCGTTCACAGACGGTGGTATCGACCGTCGCTCCGGACCTGCCCCACGCCACTTCTCTCCAACGTTAAACTATCTTTCTCTCTTTCTATCTATCTTTCTCTTTCTTTCTTTTCCTTTCTTTCTATTCGACTGCAAAACACAAGCTAACGCACCTTTACGCACCTTTACGTAAGTGTGTGTAATACATGGACAAGTGATATTTATGTAGTTCTATATCATTTTTAATATTTGTTTTTGTCAAAGAAAATTCGTTCAAAATTTATTAATAATATTAATTTATTATCTTTAATATTATATAGCAATATTTATTTTGTCAAAATTGGTAACAATTTTCCAAGTATTTGTATATCTTTTTTATATTTGTTTATCTATAATGAAATTTATTCAAATTAGTAGATAATATTAATTTATATTTATAAGATATGTGTGGCAATATTTTTTTGTTCCAAATTATTAACAATTTTCTAGGTATTTGTATATTTTTTTCCTATATTTGTTTACTTCAAGAAATTTATTCAAATTTATAGATAATATAATAATTTATTTTATGTATTAATATATATAATTAATTAATTACATATATATATATATTAATAATATATAATTATATTTATATTTATATAATATAAAAAATTTTATAAAAAATTAATAAATTTAAATTAAATTTAATAAATTAAATTAAATTAAAATTAATAAATATTATTAAAAATAATATATATTATTAATTATATTTATATTATAAGATACATATAATTATATGTATATTTATAATATACGTATCACTATATTTTTTTTTTGTAATGTAGCAAAAACTTTCATGGTATTTGCAAATCTTTTTTTATATTTATTTACATATGAAATTAATAAATAATATTAATTTATATTTTTAATATACAATTTTTCTAAATTTTTCAAACATTATCTAAGCAACTCTTATCAAAAGATAGTTGAGAATTAACTGTATTAAAATTTATGAAAAAGATTCTTATGATTTGTTTTTTGAAATCAATCAATATTTTCAACTCGAAAACGATAAAATAATAAACGAGATGTTAAAGCATCCAATGTACTTTACCTTACTCATCCCCTTACCTTGCTCTCTCATTCTCTCACTCTTTCTCTCTCTCTCTCTCTTTCTCTTTTACTCAACGATATATACGAATACATACTGAAGGTAATATCTTTTTTAATTTTCCCGCTGAAAAACATGAATCGCCACTCACAACTCTCGTTACGCTGTTTTAATCACGAATTTCGTACCGATCATCATCGTTTTGTTAAATTAGTTCGAATTAAATGGTATTGTCGAATGTGAAAAAATATAAAGAAGAAAAATATTTTTCGAGATTTTTAGAAAATAATTGTTCGTATTGGTTATACATTATTGCATATAATATTAACTAATTGCCTAATAAATAATATCGAAAGTATTCGAGTTTATTCAAATATAAAAGTAAAAAATAACTACAACCTACATTCTACTAATTTATTTAATAAAAATGAGAGCACCAATTCGTATCAAATAATAGACGAAAAGTAAATTTAAAAAAATAATTTTCAAATTGGCAAATAAATAATACATAAATTTTCAATAAAACCAAAGACTACTAATATTTAATTAAATATAAAATATTAAAAATTTCAATATTACTTCTAATATTTACAAATCCAATATGTACTTTGTTAACAATAACAATCATAAAAGAAATCATAAAAAAAAAGATTAATCGAGACTACCAACTAAAAAATGAATCAATTCAATCGATTACCAATAATAAAACATCGAAACGATCAATAAATTACAACAGTAATATATAATAATTCATTTTAAATAATAATATCAAATCAAAATCTAATATTGATTCTCAACACATTCTTTAATATTACATTTAATATCCATAATCTTTACATAAAAAAAAAAAAATAAAAAAAATCTTTATTCCAGAATATAACCAAATTCGAAAATGCTTCTTTCCAGGACACTTACTATCGGCCCAATAGCAAGAGCAGAAAGGGGATGCAGACAACGAGGCAGTTAACACTGCACCGCTTGCTGCAGTTAGAAACGAGGGATAAACAACAGAGAGAGAGAGAGAAAGAGAGAGGGAGAGAGAGAGAGAGAGAGAGAGGGTGATAAAGGAATGCTGAAACGTGAAGTAGCGAGAGGGATCGTCAGGTAAATTCCCATCCCTTGATAGTCCGCCGTTAAACAGAACCACCCTCTCTTTCTCTAGTCCCTTCCTCACTCCTTTCCCCCTAGCGAACACCCCCACGATACCGGGCCAGGGTAGCGACGCGGTCTCTCCCCAGTCTAGACGCACTCACCCTCTCTATTGTACACCCACCCTATCTCTCTCTTCCTCTCTCACTCACTCACTCACTAACTCAGTGGTATACGCGTTTCTCACCAAAGCAACGTTTCTCACCGACACATATCCGTGGCCATTCTAACTCACTCACACGCGTTTCAATTTACTACCCTCTTTCTGTTTCTATCCTTCTCTATTTACCATTTTATCCTATCTCTCTTTCTCTCTCTCTTTCTCTCGCTCTGTTTCTTTTTGTGTGTTGTCGTTAATGCCGTGCCACGTACTCACAAGCACGTACCTACACGTAAACGTGTAAAGATACGGGCCGTAAACTCTGACTAGGATCCAAAGACGATTTTTCTTTCTTTCTTTCCTTCTCTTTTTTCTTTATGTTAGGTGTACGAGCATAAACGAACGAACACGTTGAAAAATTGTGCGAACGGGTTAGAAAAGAAGAACGAGCATGATTCTTTCAACGAGCATAATGAAAAGCAGATTAAAAAGTTTTTGAGTCAAGTGGAATGAAGAACGATGTTATGCTATGCTATGCTGTGCTATGCCATACTATGCTATGGTGTAATATGGTATGGTGGAACGATGAGACCCGTAGAACGACGCTAGCGCGAGATGATTGGAGGATGAAAGCTTTCCAGGCTTTTATTCTGGTTTCCACTTTCCGCGGCTTGACCGACAGAGAAAGAGGGCTTGAAATTGTATCTATGTATGTGTCTGTGTTTATATCTGTGTGCGAGAAAAACAGGTAGAGAGAGAAAAAGAGAAAGAGTTATCGTCTCACAGAGATAGGTCAGTTTTATAATGTAGATCGTCCTGCTTTTCTCAACGTTTACGATCGGATAGAAAAGTTTTCATATGTTAAAGGTTAAACGTCATAACGTACATATTTTCATAATTTTTTTTTTATATAATATTTATTCATTTATTTAATATAATATTTGGTTTTAATAAATGTTTTATTTGTTGAGTCATTTATCTGATAAATTTATTTACCAAATGAAATAGGAATTTATGTTATTCATTCGGTGATGATATTAACTATTAAAGTTAATAGTTAGTTTTTTTATTAATATTTAAATTTTAATTATTTACTTAATATTTAAGTTCTTTTATTTGGAATCATTCAGTTGTTTACTATATTTTGCGAAATTCGTAAATATTCGTCAGTAATAAACAGTATTTTATTTTTATGTACAAAGAAATAACGTTGATACCTAATTTGCAAAAATTGTTGTTGATATGTTTTTTAATGTGTCCCTTTTTTTCTTTTTTTAATTTTATTTTTTTAAAGAACAATGCTTAGAATGATATATTTAAGAAAAGAAAAGGTCTTATCGGATCGTTCTTACAGATTATTTTCCTTTGTACATAAGAAAGGAAAAAAAGGTATACAACATTTGCTGTTTAGACGAGGTCGTTTGTAATCTACATAAAAAAGAGAACAATTTATTACATTAATATATACATGTATAAAATGCATGTAAGAATGTGTATTACATATATGCGTGGAAATGACAAACGGAAAAGTAGAAAAAGCAAGGTATGGTATAAGGGAACACAGTAAACAAGTGCATTTCATTTTTAAGCGGTTCAAGAGATAACGTATTTCGTAATGAGAGGATTAAGGTAACGCGTTTGTGTTTGCGTATAGTAAATTCGAATTATTATTTTAATTACGTGGAAAAATTTAATTATTGGATTGCTCGATTTTTTTAATAAATAAATTTATATCTCCGTCAATCGAATGAAATTAAAAAGAAAAACAACTTATTTACCGATTTTTATCACTCATTTAATTATTCTAATTTAAAATAATTAAAAAATGCAAGATAATTATGAAACGAACGTTCAAAAAAGCAGAATGATTTTATACGAGTATGGGTTGAAAACATTGTTCTTAAACTTCAACAAAAATAAAATACTTTACTCTTTTTTTTTTTTAATTACAACAAAATTGAACGAAATAAATGATTTCTGTGTTCGATTGAAAACTTATCAACCAATCAACGTATTAATATTTCTAAATATTGTTTATCTTGTATATAATATTTGTACATAGTATATACAATCACGCATAAACAAACACACGTATGCATAAAAATACATCTACGTATATGCAGTTACAGAAACGAAGATAAAGTAAAAGTTTAGCGCATGGTAGCAAAATATCAAGGGAAGAGAATAGAAGAACGTACGTAGAAGTAATTTTTTATTGTCAACCGTCAAGGTAGAGGACGTCGGTCTGATTACGTCCAGCTAAAAGAGCCCGGTCGCGGGTTGGTTGGGTGGCAGGAAAACAGGCAACCAGGTAGCAGGCTCGGACTTGGAATACTTGCGCGAACCGTGGTCACACTAGAAAGCTTCGAGCTTTATTAAAAGCGTATATCGCCTGTTTTATCTTATACCTACAGCCTTGTATTTAAGGTTTTGAAATTCAAATGAACCGGCCCGTTCCCTGCCATCCGCTATTGATATGCGAAATATCGCGAACCTGCCGACTACCCCAACTCCCTTTTACACCCCCTTTTTCACCCTTCTGTGACTCTAGTAGTCCACCACTCCCTCCCCCTGCACTCTCCTCATTCTCCTCTGTTTGGTCCCTTTTTCATCGAACGATATATACTATAAAATCGTATGTGTTTGTGTGAGATGGAATGAGAGAGAGAGAGAGAGAGAGAGAGAGAGAGAGAGAGAGAGTATGTTTTGTGTACTAAAAAAAAAAAGTAAAAAGTGAAAGGTAGACTAGAACCAAAAAGAAAAAACCAAAAAAAAAACAAAGAAAAATAGATACGATGATCAAAAAGGATAAAACTTTCAGTTAGGTCCTCATGATGTCTATGTTTAAACCTATCCATTGTAGAAAGCTGAATGGACTTTTATTTATGACGTCATATTTAAACAAAATAAAAATTTAGTCCAACGTTGTGTTTGTGTTAGGTGTTCTGTTTTTTATTTGAGAAAAATAAATTTGATCTATCGTCATTTTTTATTATTATAATTTCATTCATTATTGTTGGTCACATCGATGGTGACGGTGTTTACAAGCTGAAAGGGTTAAAGTTAAGAAAACAACAAGAAATATCGCAGAAATATTTCTTACTTTGAAATGTCGAAAAATCAAAAGATAGAAGTATGGGTAATACTTTTTCCCTTGGATGGATTTGTGAGAAAGGGAGATATAAAACGGGAAACGTGAAGGTCGTAAAGAAAAACCGAATAGTGGGAGGACCCGAGTCTTTGAGACGCCACTGAAACAACGAATCTCACTTTGAGAAGAGAGAAAAAAAAAGAAAAAAAAAGAAAGAAGGAAAGAAAAAATTGCGTGGACGTTCAGTCGACAAGGGATGAAAGAGAAGAAGAAAAAAAAAAAGAAGAAGAAGAATAAGTCTTTTATGTACGTTGCTAACCATACGTTGCTAGCGAATGTGTACTAAAAAGAGAAACAAGGATAGTTTCTTCTTGACTATCCCTCTCTTTCTCTTTCTCATTCTCTATCGATTGATCAAGTACCGTCATCGGGGATATCACCCGGACACGTACTCTCTTAACGTAACTCCGAATTCACTGTTTTACCCTCCTCTTCCTCCTCCTACCCTTATTCCACCTCTTCTTCATCCTCTAGCTTCTTCTTCTTCTTCTCTTTCATGAGTACGTGTGCATCCTCGCAAAAGCGTAAGCGCGTTCGCACAGATACATAGATAGAAAGAGTGAGAGAGAAGAAGAGAGAGAGATGTGGAAAGCTTCGTGCGCACGTCCGTCGTAGGTTACAAGAACGACGACGCTTCGAGAGCTTTAGGAAGGACAGAGAAAGAGAGAGAAAGATAGGAGAGTGCGCGTAGCACGCAGACATTCGCGAAATTACGACCTTCGCTTACGTCTGGATACATCGCTCGAGTGAACGAGCTAGCGCCAACGGACGAGCAGGGTTTATAGGGTTGCTGCTGCAGGTACGGTGTGCAGAGGAGAAAGAGGAAGAAGAAGAAGAGGAGGAGGAGGAGGAGGAGGATGACGACGACGACGACGACGACGACGACTACGACGACGACGACTACGACGACGACGACGACGAAAAGGAGGAAGAAGGGTGGTAGTAGGGAGGGTCGACGGAGGGTATACAGTAGGATGGGCCGTGGTAGGATGGTGGTTACGAGGAACGCACACACTGACGCGGTTTTACTGTTTCGGAAGTCTAGCCGCCTCCAGGCTATCCACTCTCCCTCCTTCCACCTTCTCCTCTTCCTCCTCATCCACCTCGGTACCGTGGTCCCGCCATCCGCCGCCGCCACCCTGGGTGGCCCACCCGCTTATACGACCTTCCACCCCCTTCGGCCAGACTAGCACACACCAAAGTCGTAAACCTGCACCCTCTCTATCTCTCTCTGTCTTTCTCTCTCTCTACTATCCTTCTATCCTTCTTCTTCTTCTCTCCCTCTCTATCTATCTCTCTCTCTCTTTCTATCTGTCTCTTGGACTCACCCCGAGCGACTTGTACACCCTCCACCTCTCCTCCTTCCCTTTCGTCCAGCCGGTCTCGTCCGACCTACCACCACTACCATCACAACTACCACCACCACCAACAGCACCACCACCGAGCCATCCTCCCTCAACTACTGCCCTTCGAGCTTGCACGGATACCACGAATGCAGCAGCTCTTTCTCATCGTCCGTCTGACAAGCACGCACGCCATCGCTACTATCGTTCGTTGTTGATGATACGAATACACAAACACATACACATTTACGTACACGTATACTTGTGGGCGCCGTGCGAACCGCGCACGTGCGCTTTTCCTACATGTGCGAATCCACCACCCTCCTAGAGTCTCCCTTCTACCACCTTCTTCTCTCTCTCTCTCTCTTTCTCTCTCTTTCTCTCTGTCTTTCTCTTCCTTCCTCCCGTTGTTGGATCTTCTCGTGCACGTAGGAGATGTGCGCGCGAGCACAACTGAGTCTAGTGAACAAGGGTGGGTAGCCGATGTGCGTGCGTCCGCGCGCCTATACGACCTTTCTCCAAGAGCTATGGGGTAGGACGTAATTCCATCGGCACCGACAGTGGTACCGAGCCAACCACCACCACCATCGCCACCACTATCACCACTAACACTAATACTATCACCACCCACGGAATCTAGTTGGGGGTGTGCCGAGGAGAGACCGAGAGGATCACGAATTCGTTTCACCGAAATTGTTCGACTCCGCGTTCAGAATTATCGGAGGTTTCAGCAGTTAAACGCTCCTTCCATTTTCTCCTTTATATAACATATATGTATATATGAATATATACGTGATTATGATATAGATTTTATTACATATATCATATGTAATATAAATGATAATATTATGATATATATATATGTTCGTACTCCATTATCTCGTCTTTCTCTTTCTCGAAGTGCAATCAACAGGATTTTTTTGGTCATGTTTTCCTTCTTGTTGTTCTTGTTCTTCTTCTATCTATCTATCTTTCTATCTACCTACCAAACAACCTACCCAACGGAACGCAAACTCTCCAGACGACGACGATGACGTCGTCGACGACGCCAAGAACGCGCCGTTACCGAACTTTTCGAGAGCAATTAGACGACGTTTACGGTCGACGTTTACGGCATAACGTCAACGGCAAGCACCAACTTCTAACCAATCCCATCAGGTTCCTCAACAAAAATATTTCGAGATTCCTTTGATAATCAACCCGAGCTTGTCCCCTTTAATTTCTACAGTAAGATAAATACTTATTCCTATCGTTTTTCTTTTATTCTTTCATTATTTCATTATTACTTGTTCTATTTTTTTTTTAATTTTCTTTTCTTTTCGTTCATGTTAAATTGACGTTGTTACGACATCACAGGTTCTCTCCAACATTCGTCGTAGTCGTCGTCGTCGTCGTCGTCTGCTCGTTAACTTCGAGCTTCGATCTTTCGAAATTCCAAGACCGGCAGCGCACGAGTGGAATTCAAGCGAGCTAGGTAGCCAGGGAGTTTATGGGAGGATTTTAGGTGTGTTTTCATGGAATTAATACAGAGTTTAGTTTTGCGACCATAAACCAGATCCAGACGGTAGTAAAGCGAAGCGAAATGGCCCAGGGACAGTGGCTGTCTCGCCTCACAGCCATTAATGGCTCGCGAGACGTGGCTAACTATAAATTGATAAGAGAGAACCTGACCTCCCTTACTATCCCATTAAGAGTTAAAACTTACTCACGAACGGATGAGACGTTTTCATTTTTATTATTACGTACAATACCTGCTATTACATTTCTCCTAGGATTCTAATTCGGACTTTATCATATCGTTTCTTATCAGTTTAAATTTATCAAGATTTATGATATGCCAAATGTCCTCCGGTTTATCTTTTAATACTTGAATACTTTAATACAAATTATGAAAAGATCATTCTTTTTTTACCTATAATAACAATAATAATAATAATAATAATAATATATCGAATTGCAACAAGTAAATGTGTAGATATCTTCGAAATCATAAACATTTAATGTGAAGAGGACTCTTCGGTAAAAAAGAGAAAAAAATACTGGCGGTGATGTTGTTACTCCTGGGGGCAAGATATCTACACACTACCACGACTCAGTGTACATACATAAATTTGAGGAAAATATTTGGAGCATCTCCCACGATGCGAATCCAGTGGATTCTGCGGGTCGAGTGGTGCGGTGTCTCGTTAATACCAACCAGCGAGCCAGCCACCACGGAAGATGATAAACGAGGCCAACTTATCAGCAGGTTCTCTGGCCAGAAGCAGCAAAAACTTTTCGAGGCCAGAACGATGGCGCCACTACGTTTCGAAATCCCTTTTTCCCTCCCTTTCTCTCTCTCTCTCTCTCTCTCTCTATCTCTCTCTCTCTTTTTCTTTCCTTTGCATTTGACGAAAGAAATGAAGAAGAAACAAAAATGGAAATAATGAAGAAATAGAGCTCGAAGTATAAAAAAGAAGAAAAAAAGAAAGTAAGAGATAATAAGTTAGTGGTTTTCGACGTTGACTAAACGAGACACGAAGTCATGCGGTAGCATCAGGAAGGTAGGAAAGTACAGAGTGTCAGTCCCATGGGCGTCCTATGAACACACCACCCTGACACAAGTCTCTTCACCTCTCCTTCTAAGTACATTGACGAGGACGACAAGGAACCCTTCTTCTGCTACTTCCTAGCCCTTGCTTGCACACACAATCCCCCTTCCCTAACACACAGCCACTGACTGAGTTGTCCTACCTCGAACGAGCTCGAGCTCAGCACGACCCTTCCAACCGCCCACGAGCTTGCTCTCTCAAACCCCATTGGCAATCATACTGCCATAGTATCTCTCCTGCAAAATGGCCACGCGAATCTTCCGTCTTTCACGACGTTCCAAGAATCCCTTGAGTGTTCTTGACTTTCTATCTAACTGTCTATCTCTCTCTCTCTCTCTCTCTCTCTCTCTCTCTCTCAGTCGCTCTCTTTCTTACTTACTGGAATACGCCCTGATTCAGTATTTAGTAAGACTTCGCGAATTCGAGAAACCTCCGGAGAAATCCGCGTTATGACCCCCATCGAATTGTATTCTATCTATCTATCTATCTATTTATCTATCTATCTATCTATCTATTTATCTATGTATGTATCTATCTATCTATCTATTTATCTATATATCTATCTAGATCGGAAACGTTTGTTTCAATGTTCCTTTCGAGAGTAAAGAAGAAGGAAAAAAAAATTAAAGACCTAAGGAAATTTCACCGACAATCTTCTGGACGTTAGCAAATTGCAAATGTTACTTTCGCGTGCCACTAATGGAAGGCTTTATTTGAGAATAAAACTTAAGTAGGCCACAGAGAAAGAGAGAGAGAGAAGGGAGACAGGGGGGAATCTGTTTCACGAGGAAGAGAATATAAATTTCGTTGGAGTGAGAAAATGAGTCTTAAGATATCACGAAAGTCGATCGATCATAGAAGTCACCCAATAACAATCGAAACAAACAATACAACGACGTAATATTCAATTAACTTTTTATCAAAAAAGAATAAGAAAAAAATTAAGAAATGAAAAGAAAAACTAGAACGATTAAAATTATCGACTTTTTCGATACTCTTATCGTAGTAAATGCAAATATAAAAATTCGACTTGAATGACTTGAACGCTATCAGTCTGGCAAGCTTGAGAAGATATCAGGAATCGAATTGCTGATTTTCTCATTCCGCAGGTTCCGTTTCTCGCGCGACCTCGTTTCTCTTAGCACCAAACTTCCATAGTTGGCGTCGTTCTCCTAGTATAGGACAACCTCAACCTTCTCCCTCGTTCTCATCTTCCTTCTCCTTCTTTTGCTGTGACGACAACGACAAGGACTTACTGGCATCATAGTGGTTGGATGGGCTGCCGGTAGCAGTACGTGCTGTGAAAAAGGAATTTCCGTGGGAATTTCGGATTTCTTGGCGCGACGAACGAGTGTCAGCAACCGTCTCTTCTTTCCAAGCCTAGGCCAAGCAGCAATACCTTTTTCCCTCCTCTTCTTTCCCATCCTCGCTCCTCGTCCTTCACCACTCAACCCTACGATCCCCCACCACCCTTTCTTTGGCAAAGCCAAGTCTCGAAAGAACTCATGTGGCCACGAAACTTCGCGAAGCTACGGTTATTCCACTTCCACCCTCGACGCTGGATACACCTGCCTTTGAATCCGATAAATGTTCCTACCCTTAGGAAAAAGGATCTTTGGACATTTCTTTCGTTTTATCGTTGAAATCTTTCATAAAGTAACTCTCTTCTTATTTTCAACCAATTCTCTCTATTGGTATAAAGATATTTCTTTTTATATATTCACATATAGTTGTACAAAAAATGGGGTTGACAAAAATACGTAAAACACATTTTACAGGATGTAATTTTTAACGTGCATTTAACCAACACAAGCAATCAGTTCATGTAAAACTCACGGATTTTCTTCAAATCGTTAAAATATTTAACCAATTTTTTTTTCTCTTTAAATCATCCTAGAAAATGTTGTTTAGTGCTCACTTTATTTTTCTTTATATACTTTTTTATTTTTTTTTTTTTTTTTTTAAGATAGAGAACGTAGCTATATCAAGGATATTTGAGCCTTTTTATAGTCAAGCAATTTAATCGTTGCCGTCAAAGTCGTCAAAGGCCACGACCTATATATTATATCAAAAGAGAGAGAGAAAGAGAGAGAGAGAAAGAAAAAAACCAATATTTATTAATAATATTCGAGAAACGTGAGAGATACAGACACAAATGGGGAGATAGGGTTGTGTCGAATGGTGATGAGGGGCTGCGAGGGGGTTGACAGGGTTGGTTGGGTAAAGCTGGCACGCATCGCACACGGGAATCTTTTCGCGCGAACTTTGCGCTTTCGCATAACGTGCCACGAGTATTTCCCTTCCCACTCACTCTCTCTTTCTCTCTCTCTCTCTCTCGTTCATTCTTTTTTTTTTTCGAAACGTTTTACCTCCCACGCGTCTCTCAAACAAGGTAGGTACATTACGGGAGCGTAAAGCGAAAGCAAAAAAAGAGAAGAAAAAAAGAAGGAAGAAATGAAAGAAAAAATGAAAAAAAGAGAGAGAAAGGGGCGAGAGGAAAGGTGGGAGGGAAAACGGGTGGGGAAAGAAAAAAAAAAAGAATATTTATGTGAAACGCCTGGTAATCGCTCGTTCTTTCTCCCACTATTTTCCTTCTTTCTTTCTTTTTTCTTTTTCTATTTTTTCTATTCGTATGTTCGCTCTTTTTCCGTCTACCTTTCACTCTCTCTCTCTCTCTCTCTCTCTCTCTTTCTCTCTCATAAACACCCATCTACTTACCCACATCCTCATAGAATTCCCTTTCACCAAATCCAACTCGGTCCAATATTTGTGCAACGAAACAGGAAAGAGCGGTCCGCAAATTGTAGATTCCGAACAAAGAGTTGCTCCTTGCGGAATGGCAAAATCGAGAAAAATTAGCGCGGCTATCGGAACGTGAGCGAAGCGAGGTTTTATGAACTAATGAGTGTAAGAGAGAAAGAGAGAGAGAGAGAGAAAGAGTAGAGAAAAATAATAGAAAACAAAGAAGATGAATTATATAAATGAGGACAATGTGATCGAAGTTACTTGATTATCTGTAAACGAAAGATTAATTAATAATAAATCGTTCGTTATTTAGATCATTTTCGAATCCTTTTTTCTTATTACATAATCATACCACGCTTCTCTCTCTCTCTCTCTCTCTCTCTCTCATATTCTAACTATAAAATCGATCTCTTGAAAATTTCTTCTACTTTCAATTAGGGATCAAGAATCTGTGTGTTTGAAAATGAATGAGAAAAAATAAAAAGCGATGGAAAAGAAAAGAAGAGAAGAAGAAGGAGGAGGAAGAGGAGGTGGAATCTCCCTTTGAAAAAAATCCATCAAAATAACAAAACAAAAAATTGGAGAGAAAGAAGCGAAGAAAAGGGGTACAAAAATTCAAAAAGAAAGGAAGATAGAGATAAAGAAAAAAAAAAGAAAAGGCATAGTCCGACGTTTGATTGGAAAAAAGAGGGTAAGGGTAGTAAAGAGGAAAAAGAGAAGGAAAAAGAAGAGGAAGTAGAAGAAGAAGAAGAAGAAGAAGAAGAAGAAGAAGAAGGACGAGAGTGGGGATAAAAGAATTTCCATGGAAGGGAGTTCGAATGTTGGAAGAGGTAGGTTGGAACATCTCGGACGGACAATCGCAAGCTCTTCCGGCAGATGCTCTTCTCTCTCTCGTCAAACATCGACGTACGCATAGTAGTCGTCTTTCCTAGTAGTAGTGATAGTAATAGTAGTAGTAATAATAATAGTAGTAGTAGCAGTAGTAGTAGTAGTAGTAGTGGTAATAGTATTAGAACTACAGTAGTGGTAGTAATAGTGCTGATGGTAATATTGGTGTGAGTAAAAAAGAAAGAAAATAAGAGAGAGAGAGAGAGAGAGAATGATAAAGGAATAGGTTGGACGTAGGAAGTAAGAGAGAGAGATACCAAGAGAGTGGACAGAATGCAGGGTCCAAAATGTGGCTCCTTCTGAGAGGACGACTAGGAGTAGGACGACGACTAGGAAGAAGAGGATGAGGATGAAGAGGAGAAAGAGGTGGAGAAGGAGGAGGAAGAGGACGACGACGGTACTCGTTGAGGACGGAGGACGAGGGAGGAGGGTTCTAGGGACTAGCGCGAGGGCGGATCAATACAATCGCTAATCCGGTGCATTGTGAGGCGAGGCGTGGCGTAGCAAAGAGGCGAGGTGAGGTGGTGGTGGTGGTCTTGCTTGCCTTTTCATCCCCCTGCCTCTCGGCCTTCGTCGCTTTCAACCTTCTCTTTCTCTCTCTCTCTCTCTCTCTCTCTTCATCTCTCTCTCCTTTTCTCTTTCTCTCTTTTAACCGTTCGCACTACACCCTACACCCTCTCCAACTTCGTTCTCTGCGTTTCAACCCCCTCGACGAGCCTGCCTGCCTGCCTGCCTACCTTCCAACCTTCCTACCTCTGCCTGTTACTGCTAGCTTGCTTGCTTGCTTGGTTCTTTGCTTGCTTGCATCTCTGACTGCCTGCCTGCCTGCCTGCTTGCCTGCCTGCCTGCCTGCCTGCTTGCCTGCCTGCCTGCCTGCCTGCCTGCCTGTGCCTGGCTGGCCTTCCTTCCTAACCGTTCGGCCCACCCCTACCCTACATCGTTCGTCGTTACCTCCACCGTCTTGCCGCACTTCCGTTTTCGACCCTTAACCTACCTCCCACTCTCCCCCTCGACCAACCAAAGACCCTCTATCCTACACTTACTACCCAACAACCACCCACACCCAATCCCACCCCATCCTAACCCATCGCTTTTCTCTACCCTGCGCAACGATGTACGATCTACTCGTCCTTAAAAAACGCACAATGTCTCACCGATCATTCCGACGATCTTTCTTTCTTTACTTTCTTTATTTTATTTGTTTATTTGTCTCTTTCATACTTTTGTCTTTCTAATTTTTTTACTCTTTTCTTGTTTTCATATGTGTTTACCAATTCAAAATCAATTCAGATTGGATTGTTTTATTTTTGTGATACAAATGAAAAATGTTTCATTATTTCTGTAATTCTAAGAAACAATTTATAATTTATATTAAGGTAAAGTTAATAAAAAAAAACACACACACACACGCAGACTTTGGTTTATAACAATTAATTGTAGTCATTTTAAAACTTGTAATAATATTCGAATTAAAAGATTAGATGCTTTATCGTTTAATTTAAGTATTCCGTAATTTGAAATTAGGAACCTAACAGATTAACGAACCAATTTTCTTTTGTTTTAATTTTTTTTCCCTCCTATTATAAAACAAGAATCATCACAGCACACTTATTCTCACCTTTCATAATAGTGTTTCCATATTTGATGAAGAAAACATTCATTAACTCAATTTGATACGTTAATTGCAACTTTCGGTTGTAGTACTCGAAAGTAGTCTCATTGTTTGCTTAGTTGTGAGCTTAGTTAGGTCAACGTAGAATCCTTTCTCCTTTCTTACTTGTTTGTTATAAAAGAATATAAAAAAAAAGTAAAAAAAAAAAATACAATGAAACAGACAAAAAGAGAGAGAGAGAGAGAGAGAGAGAGAAAACAAAATTGGTGATCATCTTGCTCGAACGATATACGCGAGAAAATAACGACGAACGATTATGATGTGCCCTGTGTGTAGACGACTCGAGTAAATAACTCTGAACGAAACGATCTCACGAAAGTACACTCATATTCGAAGATCGAAAGATTCGATCGAGGATTTAAGATAGCAATAACCTTCGATTACATACCGAAAAATATTAGGAGAACGAAACTTAAGTAATATTTTTTTTTCTACTATATTTCAGTCGTATCTAATCAACGTATTATATTAAATTCAAACAATTTCCATTTTTCAACATACATTAATATAAAAATAATGTAATAGCAAAATGTAAAAAAAAAAAATTAATACTAAAAATAACCAAATATTTGTTGACAAATTTCTAATCTTAGAAAGATTGTAATTAATGTTTCTAGGCATACGTGTATTTTATCAATAATTCATAAAATTATTTTAATTTTTATAAATTTAAATAATAAAAAATAAGATTAATCAATAAGTATTAATATTTGTTTTTATAAATAATACAAAATCTATTAAATTAATGTAATAATAATATAACTGATCACCCTGTTCACTCAAGCATACGCATACAAATATAAGAACTGATGGATTAAAAAACAATTAGTAAAATAATTCGATTTATTAATCGTAATGTCTGAAACGTAACTGACATAATAAGAGAAGACGCAAGTATGCTTGTCAAACTTTTCGAAGGAAAGTGGCCACCCACGCTTTGGACCAACACGGTGTATTCTAGGAGAAACGTCGAGTATTCCCAGAATACTCGGCCACCACTCTTGATGATGATGGCACAAAGCTAACTTTAGAGAGGCACCGAGATATAATTGCTTGCCGGCTGTTATACAAAGCTATGAGCTACATGGGAATTTAATTGCGACGATGCCCTTTTCCTTCCTTACGCTCTGCTCTTCCTATTTTCCCC
This sequence comes from Polistes dominula, assembly GCF_049000335.1. Classification (NCBI taxonomy): domain Eukaryota; kingdom Metazoa; phylum Arthropoda; class Insecta; order Hymenoptera; family Vespidae; genus Polistes; species Polistes dominula. The sequence continues at coordinate 4,241,920 of NW_028301150.1, forward strand.
TTAAACCCCACTTGCACTCTCTGTATTTTCTCTACCAATCATCACAATCAACAACAACGTCTCTCTTACCATCCCTTAACTGTACACACAACCAACAACTTTATTATCTTATCTAATCGTTCCTGTAATTTCTAATCGACGAACATTATACATATAAACAAAAATTTACAATAAAAAAACAAATAAACATGCAAATACCAATATACGATTGAGCCATCGAAATAAAACCATAATTTTTTGCAACAATTACAACCGAGTTTTAATCATTCGACAAAAAAACAAAATAAAGAAATAAAGAAGAAGAAGAAGAAGAGAAAATAAAATAGAAAGAAAGTTTTTAAGTGAGGGATGTTGTTGTGATGTTCCTACTATCATCCACCCCCGGTGTACTTCTAACGATAACAGCCCTACCCCAGTCGGTCCTACCGAAGACTGGCCGATTCTAAAGCGAGATGGACCCAAACAAACTCGTTCAACGAACAACCGAAACTGTGTTACTAGAATAAACTCTGTCCGAGGTACATAGGAGCAATTTAATCTCGCACACGATTGCACGACCGTGAACACGCTTAACGCTCACAGGGTCATCCTACGTGTAAATACGTATGCGTGTTTTAAAGCTCATCCCCTCAACTCTCTCTATTCTCACACCCTTACCACCACCACCACCACCGCCAGCCCTTATCCCCCCTCAGTACCACCCTTAACAAACCCCCTAGTTCCCCAACATCACTATACCTCTCTTAACGCCCTCCGGTTGTTACACTCGACACAATGCGCGCACAATTCCCTTTCTGTTGGCATCAGAAGTGGAAGAAAGTGCAATAAATTCGAGCATATAAACGCCACACGGGAAAACTTTGCAAAGTTCCGATATATCTGTATATATATATATAAATATATGTATATATGTGTGTCTGTGTATACGTGCATACAGTGCATATACCTAGAGAATAGTCTCTCGTGTTAAATAGGGAAAACAATTCTACTGATTTCAAGCTTTTTGAGAATATTTTTTGCTCGTTTTTTTTCTAGGGGAAATGTAAAGTCTCGAAACTATCAAAAAAATTCCAAACATTGTTTTTGATTGCTCTATTCTATTTAAAATAGGATTTATTATCAAAAATTTTACTATTTTTTTTGGGGGGGGGGGGGTAATTTTTTCAAAATAACTATCGCTATATTTCTATATTATAAATAAATAAATAAATAAATATATATATATATATAAGAGTGAGTTTAATATTTTGGCAACTATGTCAAAAAATAAAAGTAAATTTAAGCGAAACAAACAAATTAATCCTGTGCCAGATTTAAAACTTCTCAACTTGCTTACAAATGAATTTTTTATTGTATTTCATGCAAATTTTAAATAAAATTATTACGAAATCGTAACAATTTGTATTTTAACTTTGAATATTGTTTTTTGTTTAACATCACTAGATCTAAAAACTTAATCTTTATGAAAAACAAAAAAAGACAATATGCATATACATATGTATAAATATACTTGAGAAATTTGTATCATTTTAATCCATGCAAATGGGAATCAACAATTATAGGAAATATGCATCGTTCCTATCCAACAAAAGGTAGAAAAAGAGAAAAAGAAAAAAGAAGAAACGATCGATGCCATCAATAAAGTCGTTATCGTAAGTATCGACAATCCGTTTTCATTTGTGTTACGACTTGTAACTCATTCCAACTCGAAAGAGAGATGCAAGACGAAGCCTCGACATTTGATTAAACGATTCGATTCGTGGAATTTAGGACGAGTATGAGATCACGTTCAACCTGTGACAAATAGTAGTGTGTATAGTCTATCGTGTATAATACAAATGATTCTCACGTATATTACTAATATATTCTAATTCCATTTTCAAATTCATTAGTTTCAACATTAGTTACCAATATACCTTGCACACTTTTTTATCAACAAAAAGATAATTAAGAAATATTAATTATGAACAATAAAATCTACAAAATTATAAAAAAAAGAAACGTATTCTTAGCCTAATTCTAGAAATTATTATTAAATAATTATAATAATAATAATAATGATATTATTATGTTGCCCTTATTAATATTTGAATAGTTATTGAAAATTTAGCTAAAATTCTTTAAGTGATGTTAAAAATGATATAAAGTTCTTAGACTCCTACTCATTTGCATTCTAAGGAAAAAATGAAAGAAAAAAGAAATTACAATTATTTGAGAATTTAAATATTAAAAATTCCAAAGATTGCTTATCATCTGATCTAAAAATAGCTCGAATAAAAAAAAATCAATAAATCAAAGAAAAGAAAAAAAAAACAATAATTCAGGTTGTACAAAAGAAAACAGAAATATGGGTATAACAAAATAGGAGCTTATAATCGTAAGACATAATTGATGGAAATGAATGGAAGAATTTTCATTGGAAGGCGTCCATCTGTCTAGGAAAAGGGACCGATTTGAAACGATGAAGAGAAATACTTACACATATACACGCATGCCAGAGTGTATCCAATTACGAAGTGATTGCTCGCAGATTATAGGAAATGCAGTTCGTCGACGAATAGAAACATCCCTAGCTGGCTAGTTACCTACACGTTTACCTATATACTCTCTACCTATAAATACATGCTCATATATTTACACACATATATACACATACACACGAACTTACGATTCTCCACTTCCTCTATCGTATCCTTCGCGGATTGGCTATCGGTATTTGTCGATCGTTCGTTCGTTCATTCGTTCGTTCGTTCATTCGTTCGTTCGTTCGTTCGTTCTTTCGTTCGTTCGTTCGATCGTTCGTTCGTTCGTTCGTTCGTTCGTTCGTTCGTTTGTTCGTTTAGATATAGAACCGCTAATTCCTTCCTTCGTACTTACCAAATTGATGTATTCCTAAATGCATATGTGTGGATGCACTTATACACATAAGTAGACTCGTAGATGAAAAAGCAGATATTAATGAAGAATTGCATATGCCAATTTTATCGATGTGCTCTGCTATTATCCATTCCAATCGGTTCGTTCAAACGATTACTTCTTCAAACGTATCTGTATGGATATATACATATGGTTACGTACCTGTTTAATTAAATTACTATAATTATTACAATATTCGTAACACCATAGTAATCATGTAGAAAAATAATAATGATAATAATAATAATAATAATAATAATAATAATAATAATAATAATAACAATAATATCGTTACATGTCGATTATTATTATTTCAATACCAATCATGGTTACAATAATTATAACAATTATTTATATTAAATTTAAAGACAAATATTATCCAATTTTTTGAAACTTATCAGCTTACTTTTCTAATTACCTTTACACATTTCTTTCATAACAGTCAAACTTATTTTTCCATTTCGATTTCTATTGGATTGCAAGAAATTTGTGGTGCATTCCCCCCCCCTTCCCCAACCTCTCAACTCTATTCTCTTCGAATGATTTGTCCTTATTTTTCTTTTTTCCTTTTCTGGTATCCTTCGAACGTGCTAACTCTTGCAATTCTTCTGGATTGAGGTTTTCTGTAGTCCGCACGCGTCGATGCTGTGTCGGCCTTTGCCCTTTTCCTTCCTTTCTCTCTCTCTCTCTCTCTTTTTATTTCTTTCTTTTTCTCTTTTTCTTTCTCTCTCATTCTGAATCGAGCCTCTACTCGTCAGACTTCAATTAATTTCGCTTGCTTCTGGACCAGCCGCTTTTCCAATTTCGAGTTTCTCCGGTGCACTCGATACGATGAAACGCTTCCCTCGCGAGCTTGCCCTGCTGCTCGTCCATGTCATGCTTTTTAACTGTATATGTGTATACGTAGATGTGAATGTATCTAACAGTGCATTACTGTATACGATAAAGTGTGTGTGTGTTTTTAACAAGCGCAGACCTAGTCGTTGTTCTTGTCGTGCTTGCACTTGTACCTACGTGGATGATATTCTACATGGTTAGAACGGAAAAATTAATTACGTGCTCTCACACTTCATAGATTTCACTATATTTTACATACATACATTTATTTATATGTATGAATTAATAAAAAAAGAAAAAGAGAAACTTATTATTTAAATAAATAGAATGGGCATTTTGATAGTTTCAAATGTAAACATTATATTTTTTAATATATTTATTGACACTGACAGTAATTTAAAATACTTACCCAATCAAGATCTATGATCAAACGTTTAGAAGCTTGCATTAAAACCAAAGATGACTATTTCGAACAGTTGTTCGGAAAATCATTTAATAACGCGTATAATTTAAAAATAGATATAAATCAAGGTCATCATTAATTTTCTAGCGGTATGAATGCAAACATCCGTTTCCAATAAAACGGAAGTATTCCACTTGGAAATTATCAGATCGAAATGTGGGCGATGAATAATAATAATAACAAAAATCTAATAAACCCAATAGCATCGCCTACGTTTATGATCATATTTAATAATAATCATACTAGAAGTTAGTATAGATTATTATCTTACAATAGAAAAATCTAAACAAATCATATTGTATAATATGTAAAAGTAAAACTTTCGTTTAATGAAATATTTCACCTAGTCGAGTCTGTACCATAACTTTAATCATTTTTTTTTTAATACGTTAAATAAACGTATGTAGGATTTTATTCGGAATGAGTGAAAGAGAGATAGAAATATATGTATAGAGATAGAATCGGTTAAAGATGGATTGATTTCGAATGAACAGAAGGTGTGGCAATGTAGAAGAGAAATGATATTGTGTGTCGATGTTAAAACCACTTGGACAATTATCATGGCTGGACAAAGACTACGGAAGTATACGAAGACTATTCTTCCTTCTATCTATCTATCTCTCTTTTTCTTTCTTTATTTCTTTCCATCCCTACATACGCATAGATTATGTGAAAATATATATATATGTATAAATATGTGTGTGTTTGTAATATCTAGCCTTAGGCTCTTTACGCAGCTGACGCGTCTTAAAACGAGACGCGTGGGTTTTCTACCATGCGTGGGCCAACACCCGCACATACGAACATAATCGCAGTACGCAACTTCCAAGATGATTTTTATTAACTTTCTATTCTCGATTATTCTCTTTTTCTATTTTTATTATTTTTATTTTTTTATTTTTCTATTAATTTTTCGTTGCTGTCTTTTGTTGTCTCTATTAAAAAACGATTACGATAAATTACAATGTGAATGTAACAAATTTTTATTTAATCATTATACTTAATGTATACTTCATAAAAATATATATATATTTATTATTCCTTTATTTATTTATATAAATAAAAATTTTTTATATATTATTAAGCATAAAGTATCTTTAAATATTATTCATTTATATAAATTGTAAAAATGTGATATTTGTATAAAATTAATATTCATATAAGTTAATCCAATATTATTTTTAATTTAAATGATGCATTAAATATAAAAAGAAAATAGTAGATCAAATTCATAATATTATGTAAAGTATTTACGATTAAATTAAACTATTATATATAAACTAATTACATATTTAAATAAGTATAATGTAAGGATTTAAATACTATGATATTTTTCTTATCAATATGGCGTCCTTTTGATGAAAAGTTCTTTTAGAAAATTTTCAATTTTATCAAATATGTACATTGAAATATGATAAAATAAATTATTAAATTAAATTAGATACAACAAATTAAAATCATAAAAATTGCTTTTACTGTAAAATACTTATGTTTATAATAATTACACTATGATTTCTATCAAACTTTTATTTATATTTACTTTGAAATTATTTTGTAATCAATTTTATTATTTAACTGTTCAAAATCATACTTAGTTTTCTTTAATTCAATAAATTGTTTAAAAGTAAATAAAAAGCTTAGAATAATCATTTATTTCGATGTAAAATGAACTCGATCTCGAGTTTGTAAGAAAGATCGAGAGTAGGGGGCGGGATATTCAAAATTCTCAATTGAACGTTGATCCTGGCGCCATCCAACGACGAATTCTTGTAACAGGAGACTAATTTGATAACTTCTTCTCAAATGGTGTATTCCTACCATCAATCTGACCAATGAAAAACAAGCTTTACTGATTATCGACCAATAATAAGCGATTACGAAATTATTATGGATCCAATATTTTCCTTACAAAGATGGCGTCCTACAAATGGAAAACTTTCGAACTTTTATTTTTCTTTACTCACTTGATTAACTTAATTATATTGAATAATTTTCTAATAAAAATTTTAATAAAAATCTTCTTTCTTTTTGTCAGTACAATAATCCTCTAATTTTTTAAATCTAAAACTAATATTGATTGATATGTCAATTAAAATTATTAATTTAACTTCAAGCTTGTTATTTCGCAAATAAAACTCGTTAAAATAACAAAAATAAAATTTTTAAATAATATATTAGTATCGATCTATATACATCGATTAATATTATTCGACATTATTTCAAACTAATTTTAATTTTTACTTTGATAATTAAATTTTAATCCAAACTATGAATGAAAATCTTTGATATTCTACAAAATAATTTTATAACAAATAAAATTTTATAGTAAAAAATATGTGTGAGGATTTTTTTTTTTTTATAAGGACAAATAAAAATTTAAGGAAAGAATAGAACTGGCATTAAATAGAACAAATGCAGACAAAAAAAACACCATTTATTGATTTAGTTAATCCTTCGAGGAGGAAAAGAAGAGAAGTCCTCCTTGAAAAATGAGCAGAATACAAGAATGGTTGACTTTTTCAATTATGCAGTTAAAATATTATTTATTTTTATATGCATGTATATATGTATATATGTTTATTTTTTCCATTTTTTCCAAGAGCGGACACATGTAAGACAACATTACAAAATATAATGCAGAATTTATATAATAAAACAAAATCTCCATCTTTCTTAAATATATTTTTTAAAACATTTTTATGTCTTCTTCACGATTTTTATACCACTTTTTGAAAATGCATCGTTCAAAATATATATGAATAAAAAGAGAGAGAAAAACTGAGATAAATAGAAAGAGAGAGATAGATAGAGAGAGAAAGAGAGAGAGAGAGAGAGAGAGAGACTTATGCACAATTAATTTTCCAATATTATTAATTGCGTCTTATATATTTCACGTGTTTCAAAGTAAAATTCATTCGAAAAAATATTCGCTCTTGTAAAAATATCTCATCATATTTGAGAATGAAATATACTTGTTTTATTATTATTATTATTGTTTTTATAATATATATTTAATTTATGTCATTATATTATTATTTCTTTTTTCTTTTGTTATATCAGACAAATATTTAAAACACAAGAACATTGAAAATATATAATTTATACGCGCATACATCATCTCATATGATTTAAATATTCGCATTTCAGTACTCTTCTTATTTTCACCTTTTTCTTGAATTTCTATTTTTCATAATCTATTTTGATAAAATTGATAACTCGTTGCCACGTTCCTTTCTTTATCGGTTTGAATTTTTGGGAGGTGTAGAAAATTTGTTTGAAATCTCTAACTTCGTTTAATCATTGCGATAAAAAATATTTACATAAAAAAAAAAAAAAGACATTTAAAGGCATTCAATTTTACATTTCTTACAATTCAATATGACTTTTCCAATTGTTGACTAATTGTAAGATCAAATATCTTAATTTTCCGATGATCGTTCGTAAATGATATCAATTTTATCTAATTATTATTATTATTATTATTATTATTATTATTATTATTAATATTATTATTAATAGAATTATCAATATTATTAATAATATTATTATTAATATTATAATTATTATTATAATAATTCTCAAATTTGGCTTATTTTCATATATTTTTTTTTCTTATAAATACCATCATATCATCATCATCATCATCATCATCATCATCATCATCGTCGTCGCTGTTTATTATTATTTTTATTCTTTTTATAGTTTAACATTCTCTCGATTATTTTTTCTTCTTATTAGTTTTTTTTTTCCTTTTTGCTGCTCGCTTCTTATTTTTGTATAACATAAATTTGTTGCGATCAAATTTAATGTCATGATATGAATGTTAAGTGATTCATGTTTGTGTACGCGTATTGTGTCTGATCATATTTTTCTGTATGTGTTGTATTTCGCGATTATTTATAATAATCGTCAATATTATTAACATTTTCTCTTTTTCTTCTTTTTATTATTATTAATGTTATTTACTATCATTTATTATTAAAAATATAAGAAGGTAGAATAAAATTAGGGATAAGAAAAATAATGAAACAAATATTTTTAGGAAAATTGGACCGAGGGTAGAGGAATGGAAGACGAGAAAGAAAAATGAAAGATTAGAAAATCATCGTGGTCCAAATATTGTACAAAAATACATTAGTCAATGATACAGGGTGGTCCAAGGGGAAGGGGGATAGCAAAATATGAAATTAGAATTAAAAGAAGTAAACAGAAAAATGTGAAGACAATAGAGGATGAATTAGGTGAAATAATAGTAGAAAAAGTATAAATAATTAGAATAATATTATTAAAGTAATAATTACATTGATATGGAAATATAAATCGAGATTTTTTATGTTAAAAATGATTTTTTTCTTTTTTATCTTTAAAATGAAGATATAAAGTGTTTAGCTTTCTTTTATTTATATTTTTGTACATCTCTATTCAAATAATTAGAAATTCGTGAAAAAGTAACAAGCCAAAGGGCTAAATTTCAATGACACAATTGTTAGTGGCCTTTAATCCAATTTTTTTCACGAATCCTAAATTATTATTGTTGTTTTATATTTATATTTTGTATTATTTATATTACTTTTATTATTATTGTGTCAGGTTTGGCCTCATTAATATTATTATTATTATCGTTAACACATTTTTATTATTAGTAGTAATAGTAATGGTGTAGTTAGTAATAGTAGTAGTAGTGTAGTAGTAGTCACCATTTTATTTGAGTCTTGTCGTTGCTTCAATTTTGCAAGATTTACGAGTACAATCATAATAATCATCTCTTTTGTAATAGTTTGCAACGACAAAACACGATTAGATCTTATTATTACAGTCACCATTTTGTTTTCTGAAGGATCATTTACTTTTATGCGAGATGATGAATTTTTATCTTTGATTTATTATTTTCTTAGTTTTAAACAGGATTTTTTTTCGTGCACTCTGACGTTAATTATAATATTTAGAGTTTGCCGATTTCCTTGGAAGAAAATTTTTATTTTTGTGAGACTGATATTTCTATTTTTCATTAATTCACAATATAATCTTATGTTAATAATTATTAAATCTTTTTTTCTGATTTATTTGTTGTGTTTTTTCATTTTTTTTTTTATACAATAATAATCATTTACCCTTGAATTAGTTACTTTTACATACTTTTCTATAGTATCTTTGTAGGAAGATGTGAAGTCTGAGTACTTTATATGCGTTTATGGTCTTGCATGATCGAAATGACGAGATTTAATAATTCATAGATAATTTCAATCTTCTTTTAATGTAGGATATCATTTTGTGTCAGAGTGCAGAAAGTTCGCGAGACATTATTTAGTGCCGTACATGTTCATATACCTGAGATTGAATAGACGCGAACATTGGTTGGTCCATTGCGTCGTTTTGTTTTATTTCTTTTTCGTTTTTTTTTTTTTTTTGGTTTTATATATACATATATATATACAATGCCTTCATTTTTTAACTCGGTATTTTGAATAACTGTAGATTTGTAATAATTTTTTTTTATTTGTGTAAATTTAAACACTTCGATTTGGATGTCAAAAGAAATAAATTAATTCAATTGTAAGTTTCCCCTCTTCAAACTCAGCTACCACCATTTGTAAATTTTCAAGAATGACCCTTAACTCGTGATATATCATTTTAAATATCATTAAATTGTTTTATTATTTAAATATTATTTTGTATTTTCCACTGTTCATCTTGAAAACGAATATTCTACGATATTTCACGAGTATATAACCATTTTGATTTTTAAGATAAAATGAAAACACAATTGCATGTTTTAATGATAGTAATTCATTTTGTAAAGAAATTTATTTTTGTAGGCAATATTAAATGTGCTCTGTTATTAGTTAAACAATATAATTATATTATTATTATACAATATATTTCAATTTTTGAGGGACTAAACGATAAGTTTTATGAAATATTTACTTACGTTCTTCGGTTTTGTCCTATTTTGAATTATCGAATTTAGTTTCACAATAAGTTAAATTAATTGTTATTAATTAATAAAGTTATTAGTGCAATACAATTGGAAAAGAGATAGAAAAGAACTGGAAAATTGTTAACATTAACTTTTTCATTGCTTCACTAAATTTTCGATTATTCATTTTTACATCTAATACAAATTGTATTATTGTTTGACTAATAACAAAACACATTTTGTGTAGCAATTGATTGAATAAATTTCCTCTTACAAATTTTATAATATTAAGAATAAATACTTTTTTACATTATTTTGTTATTTTTTAATAAAATTCAATTTGTTTAATCTTTGATTTTTTATTTATCTTTTAAATGACATCAAAAATTTAGGAATGTTATTTAAAATGTTAGAAAAAAGTAGCTGGGACTGAACAAATGGAATTGAAAATTTGTTTAAAATTGATTTTAAAAATCCCTCGCGTTTGATATCTAAATCAAAGTGTTTTCTATTCTGAACATTCAAAATTATTTAAAATCCAAAATAATTTACAATGACAAGTTTGAAAATAAAGCCATTGTATAGTATGTAGTTTTTATAATATTTATTTTTTTTTTGTTTTTTTTTATTTGCCATCCTTCGGTTTAGGGACTTCGGCTTCTTTTTCTTCTTCTTTTTTCTTTTTTTTGTTTGTTTACCTTTTTTATTTTTTACCCTTTTTTTTCATTTTCTACAGCGAATCTTATCGCCCATTGTTATCATTATTTTTTATTTTATTCTTTTTTTAAATTTTTTTGTGATTATTTTTTTAGTTTTTTTCTTCTTCTCCTTTTTTATATTTTGATTTTTCTTTCTTTACCCTCTTTTTTCGTTACAACATCGTCATTGTTGTTAACTTTATCCAAAACTCTCTGAATTCTTCTTTTCACAGCGATTTTCGCATTTTTTTTTTTTTGTTTTTTGTTTTTTTCATTATAATTATCTTTTACTTTATTTTCATTTTTATTTATTATTTATATTTATTAATTTTTCTTTTTTATTTCCTGGTTTTTTCCTCGATTCGTCTTTTAAAATCATTATCATTACTATTATTTTTTATTAATTTAACGGCTTTTTTACCCTTGTTTTATTTTTCCTTTAGCAATTTTCACTTTTTCTCGTAATTTTTATTTATTTTTTTTTTTTTTTTTTATATCTCTCAACTCTGCCTTTTTGTCTTCTTCTGATTTCATTTCTCTCAATTTTTCACATTACTTCATCATCGTTAATTATCGTTATTTAGTTCATCTCTTTGTTTTGTATTTTTCTTTTTCATCCCCAAATATTTCGTTGAACGAACGATGCCCCGCGATCGTCGAAAACGTTTAATTTTATTTCCCCCCCCCCCCATTGTTTTTACACATCATCTTCGTTTACGTTTTAAATAGAATTAAGAGAAATATTTTTTGTTTGAATTAACGATTTAAGTTTTAAATCTAAACGAACTTGTGTTTACGTGTGTTTTTGTATTCTTTCGTGTTTTTTATTGTTCGTTAAAAGACGTCAGCTTATGAACAAATTGGATCAGGCACATTGTAGTATATTGAGATCGTTTGAAATATTTTTCTCTATTTCTTTATCTTATCTTTTTCTTATTTTTTTTTTTTTTTATTTATACTGAAAGTATAAAGATAAAAGATGTCGAGAAAGAAAAGAAAAAAAGTGTCAATATTTTTGTTCTTTTTATATTTTAATTATTTATCTATCGATGTTTTAAGTAAGCTGACTTCTTTGAACGAATCAATTTTGTAAGCGAATAAATTTTTTTTTATCTTATTTTATTTAATTATTTTGTTGGTTTTTCTTTCTTTAGTTGATTTGTTTTTCATTTTTTTCTTATTACAATGTAATAGTAGGATCGTGATCATTTATTTGTTTAATTTGTTCTTCTAATTTGCCAGCAAACTCGATCGTTCATCTCGTCTCGTAATATTTTAAATCTGCAATCATTATTATTATTGTTTCTTTTTTTTTATTAACAACAAATTAAGATAGACAAAAAATCCGAATTTTGCAAAATCGTTTGTCTGTATTTGCGGTTGTTTATATTTTTATTTTCTTTTTAATTATATTTGTTCAACTTTGACAAACTTTTATCAACTTATAAACAAATTCGTTTTACATACATTTTCGAATTTATGATTGAAATTGTTCAATATTTGAAAATTTGTGCGTAGATTTGCATTTTTTTTCGAAATTGATGATCGAGTTTTCTAGCTTAGATCACAAAAAAGATTAATTGTTTCATTATTTTAATATATATTTTTAGTTTGTTTTACTTTCCTCGTTAACCGTTCATTGTTCGTTTCTTGTATTATCGATAGGAAGACGATATTTTCTAATCTCTCGTAGTAATTATTATTATTAAATTATATTATTATTATTATTATTATTATTATCATTATTATTATGATTCATATTATTCATATTATTATTATTATTATTATTATTATTATTATTATTATTATTATTATTATTATTATTATTATATTATTTCATATTTTATTTCTCATTAGCGTCGTTTATTTCTTCATTTGTTTATATTTTTTCAACAAACCCAACATTCTTGTTTCGTATAATTTTTCTTTTTCCTTTTTTTTAATGTCTTTCTTCAATGATTCATTCTTTTATTCATCCTTCTCGTCGCTGATTACGACGAAAGGAGAATCAGACAATTTATTTGTTGTTTACTTTCGTTTTATTTTTTTTGGGGGTTTTTTCTTTTTTTTATTTATTTTTTTTTATTTTTTCTTTTTTTTCTGTTTTTTTTTTTTAATTGTACTCGCATAAACGCGCCAATGCGCGTCGAACGTGTGCGTTTTTTCATTTTTTATTCAAATAAAATTCGCGCGAGGACGATCTGAAATTCGACGGTTGTTCGTAATCGATCGATCGATGAAATTTATCAAACGAATGATAAACTCTCGGTTGATCAATTTTTTAACTTTGTGTTTGAAAAATACGAGATCTTTTTATTTTTCTTTGTTTTTTTTTTTTTTTTTTTTTTTTATTTAGTCATCGAACGTTAACCGTGCACGATCGATCGTTCTTATTCGCGCGAATTTGTATTCTTCATTTTTTGTGGCTCGTTCGGAGAACTTCGATTTTTATTAAATATACGCGAATATATTTTTAACACGACCTGCATAATTTTTATTTTCAGGATAAAAATTAAAAAAAATATATATATAAATAAATCTTTCTTTGTAATATGATGTTTCGAAATTCTTCGAACTAATTAAAAAAAAAACGATCTGTTTCAATCAATCAAAAAAATAAGAAAAAAAAATATTGAATGTAATATATTTTAAAATGTTCTTTTTTTTTATTGTTTTTTTGTTTATCTTTTTGTTATCATTTTCAGTATTTTTGTTTTTTCCTTTCTTCTTCTTCTTCTTCTTTATTTTCGAATAATCGACGACGATAATCGAAGTTTCGTGCTCGAAAAACAATTTAGGATTAATAGTTTGTTGTTAAACTTTCGATGACGTTTATACATATCCATGTAAATACGTACATACACACATACACATACATACATACCTACATACATACATCATACATACTTACATACATTCATACATACATACAGTACAACATATGTTCAGATGTTATTATTACATAATTCAAGATCAATCTCGTTGCGACGAATGTTGATTTAAAGTAGCCGATTTATCGTGACCATTATGGTTTTCTCATTGATTTGTAACTAGCCATTAGGATTTTCTAACGCTTAATATTTGATCATTCTTTTGAACGATTCCTTAACTGGATTTCCATTTTCTTTTTCATTTTCATTTTCTTCTTTTATTTTTCACTCCCCTTGTTTCTGTTCTTCGTTTTTTTTATTTTACGGGGATAGAAGAAATCAATTTGTAAATCTTTTTGATGAAAAAGATACACCTCGAGTGTTCGTTATTAATTATGTTCATTGTGGCAGGACGATATTTATATAAAAAATATAAAAATCCTTTTTTTTTAATACAAATATTTATATACAGAAGAATAAAAAGAAATATTGTAATAAATATAAATAATTGAGTTATAAATAATCGTCCAACCATTTTTGATCCAATCAAAACGTTTCGTCGTGTTTAAAAACACCATTTAATTTTATAATCGTAATTTTCAAATAATTATCTTCTCTCACGTCTATAGATAAATGTTATGTTCGTATGATTATCTTTAACGCAGGTTCGTCGCTTTCGTCTCTTTCTTCCATTTGTTTTATAATATAATTGTAATAATGTGTGTTATAGTAACTTAATAAAATCATTACAATTAAGTACCAATGTGCCACGAAAACGTTTACAGTCAAACGTATGAGAACTTTTATACAGTCTCTCTAATTAATTATTATTTTTATTACCCTTTCGAATAGCACAAGCGTTCTTGCATTTCACAATAGTTTACACGAAAGAACATGTAGCAAGAAATTAATTGTATCGTTCATTTTTTATTTGTACATGAAACAAAATGAAACATTTTAGTTACAAATATTTGTTTTTATTTTTCTTCTTTATTTTTTTCAATATAAATTCCAATTAATTTTGTTCAATCATCTTGCTACAATATCTTTCCATCTTAATTTCCAATTTTTATCTGAAAATATTTCAATCAGAATTTAACCCTACTAGATCCCATTTCCCATAAAACTCGAAATTATCGAGTAACGTTATAATTTATTTATATTAATCTCTTCATATTTAGCATTGTTATTTAAACCTATTTTCAAACATTTTTTAAATACCCAACAACAATATTCATCCCTAAAACCCCATACCAATTATTTCGAAATAAAATAATTACTTCTACTCGAAAGGTTAACCCTTAACATACACAGACATCGAATAATATTTGATTTTATTTTTGGGGGATGGGATACAAGAACCTCCCCGTCGCCTTGCCTCCGCCACAAACCGCCGCGCCGCGGACACCAGTGGCCTCACCAAGGCCCCGACACGGGAACCGCGACCCCGAGGAACCCGACGCAACATGAAACAACAAAAAATCGATGATATGCACAAACAAAACATAGATATACCTTTAGGTGGTATACCCTACACAGGGACAATCCACCCTGGGTTCCGACCGGAAGAAAGATCCGGTAGCCCATGGCAGCGGCGAGGATTCTGAGGGCCGCAGTAAGTGCAAAAATTCGACGCCGAAATAAGCGAAACAAAAAACGGATAAAAAAGATAAAACAACGGGGCAGATTTTCCTAGACTCGCAGAATCGGGACAGAACGGTGAGCGTATCGAGCGTGGGTAGCGCATCTATTACCTCTATCACCGACAACGACGACAGACAGGCGAAATCAAAAACGGTACAGGAAAGAAAACCAAGACTGAACGTTACAGCGCTACAAAAATGAGACTTGATGGAACTGCTGACGATCATACAAACGACAGCAACAAGGATGGCAGATGCAGCGCATATCCAAAAGAACATGAACACAACCGTCAAGACAGGCATCAAGACGATCCTCGAAGCCGCCGACGTCACGCTTAACAAGTGTACCACGACGGTTTCGAGGTGGCGGACTAACGACGACGACGACACAACCACGGAGACAGAAACAGAGATGAACAAATAAGAGACACCACGAACAAAACGGAAACGGGAGACGTTTGGGACCACTCCGGAGTCCGCACAGGAAAGGATCCCGCGAGTTTAATCGGCCGTCGCCTGGCAGACGGTAGTGAAAAAGAAATCGAAGACGAAAAAACGGAAAAAGACGGACGAAACGAACGAGACACGCCCGGCTTGAAAGGCACAGACCGATCACCAAGTAACCGAGACTGACCGTACTGGTCAAGCCCAGGAAACATAAGACGTACTCAGACATAGTACGGAAAATACGAGAGACGGTAGACCCGACCAAGAACAACGTGACGGTCAAGACTGTAAGAAAGACGAGAGACGGACTGTGCCTCCATTAAGATGCAGACGACCACTGAAGGACGAGACGACTTTCGTCGCGTGCTCCAGAACGCTGTCGGCAATGACGGCAGCGTAAAAGCCATGATCTCCCGGACACAAGTGGAGACCTGGACTGCGTTGTGACGAGAGAAGACGTAATACAGGCACTACGACGGAAGACAGAACGGGACGGGGACTTTGGTACCCATATCTTTGGCCCGAACCGGGCCGAGCAGTACATGGCGGTCTGCGATCTTGAATCGCGGGAAGCCGAGAGGCTGCTCGGACGCGGGCGGATCGGGATAAGATGGGTCCAATGTCGCGTACGGAAACGACTCACGGTAACGAAGTGCTACAAATACCTGGGCTTTGGACACACAAAGACGAGCTGCAAAGGACCAGACAGAACGAAAAGCTGCAGGAAATGCGATGAGACCGGACACTACGCGACGGACTGCAGGAACAGACTGAACTGCTCTCTGTGCGCCGAGGCAGGACGCACGGACGCGGCCCATCTCTCGGGTTCCGGGAGGTGTGCGGCGTTCCGGGTCGCGCTGGAGGAGTGCAGGAAGCGGGCCGGACGACGGACAGTGTATCAGTAAAAAATTATTATTATTTTTAATTATATTTGTTTATCCAATAAGAAAGAACAAGTCGTTGCTCGAGTATTTTTTATGTTTCAATTCACAAAAAACAAAAACATTCTCACGTAGGATTTACACGATTCATGCATGCACGCGCGCGTGCGAACTTTCTCAAAAAAAATCCCACAAAACACACATACACACACGTAAGCATACGCGTACATTCACTTATACCAGAAAAAAAGGGGGAAAAAAGCAAAGAACAAATGTTATAATTAAATTAGAGACGAACTCGCGGAAAGGACTCGTTTGGAAAACATTCGAGATCAAAAATACATACATACGTGTACGATAAATTTGTATCGATGCGTGTACCATGTGTATGTGAGTGTGTACAGAAATACGTATACGTAACACGTGAGTACACACGAATATCTGCACGTTTACATACACACGTTACTAGTCTACGCGTGTAAATTAACCTGCAGAATGTGTGCAACTCGTATGTCAAACGTATACGAATACGAACACATGCTCAAACACATATGTAACACGCATACGTACGTATTTATACACATTTACATACTCGTGTACCCTCTCATCTATATGTACGTACATACGTAATTGGAGTTCAAATAGAAGGAGGTAGTTTAGGTTCCACAGAGACGATCGAATGTCGCAAGTTACATACACACTCTCTCACGTGTATTATTAATTATTATTATTATTATTATATTATTATCATTATTTTTATTATTAATTTTATTATTATTATTATTTTTAATATTATTATTATTATTGTTGTTGTTGTTGTTTTGTTGTTTTTGTTGTTATATGTTAATTTTTAGCTTCTTCCGTTTTTCTTTTCTGCTGTTTTTTTTTCTTAATAATTTTTTTTCTTTTTTTTTGAGATTTTTCCTTTTATTTTTTTTTATTTTTTTTTTGTTTTTCTTTTTATTTTTACTTTTTTTTATTTAATTTTACTTATAATGCGCTTATTATATACGCGTACGTTATAATTAGAATTTACGTTTATCTCATGCAATGGCGATTATCTAACATCATTTACAACGATCACGCGGAATAGTTTTTGATTTATTTTCATTTTTTTTTTTTTTTCAATTTTTATCCTTACTCATTTACTACCTTTATGACAATTTTTGTCGTCAATTTAATTGGCCTTGGTATGCATTGCCATCACCGTTCTACAATTTTTTTTCTCGCCGAACAAATATAATTAAATATAATTTTTAATTATAACGTAATATCGTATATATATATTTTTATGTACGGATCTGTTTTTTTTTCTTTTTTTTTTCATATTTTTTCGTATGAATTTTAGGCATTTAATTCTTTGGTATTTGATTTTCTTTCTTTTTATCTTTCTTCTCTCTCCAACTCCCTCTCTCTTCCTTTCTCTCTCATTTTCTCTTTCACTTTCTCTCTCTCTCTCTCTCTCTTTTTTCTTTTTTATTTTTTTTTTAATTTTTTTATATGTTTTCCTTTTTTTTTTGAATTTTTTGGAGTGGGGGCATTTATAGTTTCTTTTTTTAATTTTTTTTTATCTTTTTTTCATAATTGTTTTTAACTGACGTGCGTCGTTTTTTCCTTCTGTAGTTTTTTTTTTTCTATTTTTTTTGTGTTCTTAATTTGTCAATTTTATTCTTCCGGACTTGCTTATTTTTTATAAGCCTCCGAATCATTTCTTTTATCGCATTATCTTTGTCCCTTTCAAGGTAACAAATCAAACTTTTCTATTCGATTAGGACCAATCTCACTGACGTACAATGACTTACTTCTCTGATCTATTGCGATGTCATGTGGATTTTGGAAATTCTGAATAAAGGGAAAATGATCAAAATTGTATGTACGTGTGTTTAAAGAAAAATAATCAAATTAACTTGAGAAAAATGTTCTTATCATTCTTCTCTTGTCATTTGATAATAATGTAATATAATATGAAAAATAATGATGTTGGATGAATGATTAACTTACAAATGCGGTTGGCCACACATTGAAGACTAGAAAGTATGTATCTATCGTGTAGCCCATTGCACAAGTCCCCCCACATCTCACAGTGCCCACGGCGTAAATTGTATTATCTGTTTGATTAAATTATTGTTAACGTCATTATTTGTTTTTTTTTTTTATTAAGTAAACTTTTGTTGAAAAAATTATTAATTTTTTTGTTCAACAATTTTTTTAGAGTTTCTAACGATTCGTTATTATTCGTTAGATATATATATATAAATAATATTAAATAAATAAATATAAAATATAAAATATAATAAAATATAAAAATGTATAAAAATATATAAAATATATAAAAAAATATATAAAAAATGAATATATATATATATATTCATTATTAAATATATATTCGTATAATTACATATTCTTATATATAACATTTTATAATAATTATTTATATATTCGTTATTAAATATATATATATATATAAATACTAGAAATCTTATTAATTTTTATCATGACAATTGTTAAAAAAAAAAATTTGAATATTTAATTATTTTAATTATTTATATTAAATAAAATACTCGTAAAAGTTTTTTAATCTTTGAATAATATTGAAATAAATAATTTTAAATCAAAACTTTTGACCCTTTACTCTATGTTTAAAAACAATATATAATAATAATAATAATAATGAACAATTATAATAAAAAAAACTTACTGTAAGAAGCAACACCAAAAATTCGGCCACGAACTGGAATAGAATATTTTCTTCCAATGTATTTAGTTCTAAGTCCAGCAAGTCCAAGTGTACAAATGACTCTGCCATTTTCTCGATCAGCAACACAGAGATCTCCGTTTGACAATATCGTTAATGAATGTGGTATGTTTAAAACAAGCGGATCTATACAAATATACATTCATTTGATTAATATTAATTATTCTATCTTGACTGACTAAAATTTGTCAATGATCTATGACAAATCAAATTGAATAGAATCATATACATATTACGAAAATAATAACTCATTCGAAAAAAGTCATTTTTATAATTTAATATAAAAACAATTTCAAGACCATATTTTAATTAATAACGAACAAACAAATATCTTAGTCGAATATAATGTATTTTTAAACAATTAAATAAGGACTGAGGACCTGATAAAACAAGGGACAACAATACAATAAAAGGATAAGAAAAAATAAAGAGAAAAAGATTGAAGAGTGTAGAACAGAAAAAATTAAAACGATGATGTTAATTATTGATGAATGAATTTTGTAACAACATTAAGACAAAAACGTACGTTCATCAATGCTCCTTATTGAATTTCCCATAGAATCATAAAGAACAATCCTGTTATTACAGTATCCATCAGCGATGAAAACATTGCCGTTCAATGGGGCCACAGCGACAGATGTTGGTTGACAAAAATGATTGAGATCATTTCCTGGCTTGAAACGTTTCCCGAGTATTAACTTCAGTCTTCCAGAACTATTAAACTATTTGAAATCGAAATAGAAAATAAAATTAAAAACAAGCAAGAATTAACTCGTACAAATCATTTCTTTCTTATCATTCTTATTGGTTTTCAATTGGTATTTAAATTCTAATAATTAATTAGTTACAATTACTTTTTTTTTTTTAGTGTAATTTAATGATTTGCAAATAATCCTAATAACTATAGCACGCAAATTTGTTTAACGAATTTTAGTTTTGAATACAAAGAGTAATTAAAAGAAACTTACCTTAAAAACCTGATGAAGAGCAATATCGGTCAACCACACGTTTCCAAAATTATCAACATGTATACCGTGCGGCAAATAGAACATGTTTCTTCCCCAACCACGTAAAATATTCCCACTGCCTGGATCTAACGTTAGTACGGTATCTTCAGTGATCGGTCCTTTGTCTCTTTCCGTGTAAACATTTTCTTTTGTGAAGGTACTTTAATCAAATTTGTACATTTTATATAAATAACTATCATCATCTAAACGCAGTCGTTATCTATAATTCATTTTTTTACTTATCAATACATATATTTACATATACTTCCATTTTTTTCTTATTATACATATAAAAAAATATGTCAAAATTTATTCTCACTATCTCAACATACGAAATTTTGTCTCTCATTATTTCTACGCTAATTGTAAATATATATATAATAATAAATATTTACAATAATAATATAATATAATATAAAATAATAATATATTTTAAATATTTATTATATATATATATATATATATATATATATAATGGTATAAATGGTATGAATGGTATGAATGGTATGAATTTTAATCTATTAGACTGAAAAAAAAATAAAAAACTGCGATGCGGAGGATCTTCCTATTAAAATTAAGAGCTCATATTTGGTGAGAATTGTTTTAAGGTGTCTAGCAACCCATTTTTCCGTGGCACTTGAAAAAAAAAATAAGTCATTTTTTTGACCCATCCTAATATATATATATACATTATGTTATTATTTTAAATATTTATCATTATTATATTATTATTTTAAATTATTAATTTAATACATAAAAAAAATATAAATATATATTATATTAATATTATTATATTTACAATAATTATATAATTTATAATAATATTAATATTATTACATATATTCTTTTTGCTTTTTTTTTACTTCGTACCAATCATATCTCTTTTTTATATATATTATATATATTATATATATTATATATCATATATATATATATATATATATTTATATATAAAAGTATTAAAACTAATTTCATTGCCATAACGTTTGCATTAAAGATTTTATATATGTTATAAAAGAATATATTTAAAATATAAAAAATGAAATGCCTACGAGAATTCCCAGATTCGATCGGCACGATGGAAGATCACAGGATATCCTGAAGGATCCACCGAGACTCCAGATATCTGACCAAGATGTGTCGGTCCTTGCCAAAAGACATTTTTTATCGGTGTCAATTCTCTTTGCTACAAAAATGAATAACAATTACAATGAGAAGAACTTTTGTAAAAAGGGAACAAATTAATTAACAAAAGAAATAATAAAAAATAATTGTGTTAAACTTACAGAAGCATATTCATCCCAATACTCCGTTAACCTCACTGGTTTTATTAGGAGATCACTCCCATCATCGAATGATCCCGAGCTGACGTCATTGAAAAGAAATAAACTTAAAAAAACTAAAAGTATTTGACCGGTGACTTTTCTCGGCATTGAACTGACGTTCGATTCTCACGTATGACTGATTTACTCCAAACTTTTCCTTTTAAAATCAATAATTCGCGCATACGCATGCGCAAATTGCAAAATGATATGAGAAATAATATAACGTAATAATACAAATTCAAAATAAATACAAATTCGAACAAAATTTAAAGATTAAACGATCGAAACACTTATTACCCTTTTCTTCCTTGTTTATTTCTTTTATTATTTCAAACAATACTTTTATCAACAATTATCGAACGAGATATTGCAAATAAGAGAGAAACGATAACAAACTTATATGCAATGTAAGATAAAGAAATAATTGAAAGGTCCGTGTTGCAAAAAATTAATAAAAATGTTAACACAATTGAACTTTATAATTTTGAGAAGAATTAATATAACTGAACTAAAGAAAATAATTGAACGTTAAAGTGATTTTTAGTTTGGCAGCTGGTAAACGTGCTCTCGTTTCGATCGTTTAAAACCAACTGCACTTGGTCCAGGATCCGGCGGCAGGACCTGCTCATCATACCACTCGAACAAGTGGGCCAATCGATATGCGCGCGCATCTAAAACTGATATCACGATCCCGGCCAAATTGCGCAGATAGTTTATTATGTACTACGTATTTTTCCTGGACGAGATCCTCTTGACCTTGACAAAGTCACTCTTACGTAATACGTGCTATGTACTATTCGTATCTTATTAGCCTTGATCTTGGAAACTACATTTCGTTGATCCTTTCAACGTCACGTCGCGTTTTCATTTATTATTCCTTTCTTCAAAATTAAAAAACTCATTTTTATTTCAATAATTTATACAACAAGATAATTTTAATTTAAAATAAAAACTTTTACTTTTATTTTTATTTATTTTGGTTATAATTTAAAATATATTTCAAATATACTCTGTGGTAAATAAAAATTAAATAAAGTTCAATATATAATTTTATTATTTTAATTATTTGTAAAAATATTCTTTTGAATTTTAAGTATTTTTATTTGGTGCTTAATATGTTGCAATATAATCTGTGATAAATTGTATATAAAAATACTGTGGTAGATAAAAATGAGATAAAGTTAGATAATTTCGATCGTGCATTCTCTTTAATGAAGGAATATTTTTCATGCGAACGCGATATTATTCGAATTAATTTGAAAAATTAAATTTGTAATATTGCATATATATGTGTAATACAATAAATGATAATATTTCGTTTTATTATTTAGATATTTTTATTATAACATGTTTTAAGATATTGATATACATAAGATAAAGTACAATTTTGATTGATTTTTATTTTTTTCTATTTTTTTTTTTTTTTGTAACTTTATTAGAATAGTATCACAAAAATTGCATCTCCTTTATCAACGTTATCTAGTTTTGGTCTAATCGATCCTTAGTGTTCTAATCTATTATCTCTATAATAATATAATCGTTAAGAAATCGTGATAAAGTAAAGCAACTTTCAAAGATTTTGATTTTCATTTCATTTCAAAGAGATTATATATATATATATTAATTATAATAATATTATATTAAATAGCAAGTGTGTGGCAGTGATATATAAATATATTTTGTTTATATATAATAATATATTAAATCGTTTGAAAATTAATTGTATTTTATAGATGATAGATCAAAAATGATCTGTTTTATATTTAGAATTCAAAAGATTTTATATGATCGTTAATTGTCAAATTTAAATATAATAAATTCAATTTCTCAGCTATGTCTTGCAATATTGTGCAATACTTAGCATCGATAATACAATGCTCACTTTGATTTTTATTTCAAATGAATGATGTCATAAAATAAATAATTACTGAATTGAAACACAAGAAGATGATTCTAAATGACGTCATGAATATTTTTTATTAAAATGTTTAATAATTTTGAGGCTTACAATAAAGTTAGGCATTAATAAATACTAGAAATCGAACTATTCAATAATTTATGCGAAATATTTATACAATCGAAACGTTTGATTAGCTCATCAAATTTTGCACATAAATTTGTTAACACTTCTTTTTTTTTTATTTTATTTTTTACGAACATCGTCGTCAATTTGGAAGACGTAAATAAAACTTAGTGCAAGATATTTATATATATATTTTACTTTTTTCGAAAAATTCGATATTATTTGCGATGAAATTAATACATTAATATAATAATTATTATTATTATTATAATAATTCTTATTATTATTATTAATATTATTCCATAGGAATAAAATTAATTTTTCTGTTAGCATTTTCTATTAGAAATTTATGGCAGTAATGAAGAATCGCATGTGTATGTGCCTTATTTTTAATAACAATAACGCGTGTATAGTATGTAATACGTGTGTAATACAAGATCGAATATCACGCTTGAACATTTTTTTGTTTCTTTTAAATCGAACGTTAATTAATAATGAGAATTAATTTATTAAAAAATATTCAAATATCACGAATATTATCTTATTATTAGATTAATAACAACATGGTGCCGCATGAATAACTTGTGCGAATATTATCAATTGAATAATTATTATAATAGATTTAGTCAACATACTAATCGTATCATCTTATCTATGATGCTACATAAAAATGTTCAAAAGATTTCTAAAATTTCATTTTCATTTAATTTCACTTCGTTTCATTTGATTTCATTTCATTTGATTTCATTTCGTTAAATTCTAATCGTATTAAATTCGTTTATCGAATCGTACAATAACAATGTAGATTAAAAATCATGTGAAAGTAGTAGTGGTAGAGGTGGATGGTGGTAATAGTAGTAGAAGAAGATTGGATTCGATTAAAAACGATATCTGGCATATCGTAAACAGAACTAAATATTCAATACATACATATGTATATGTTGTCCCGGTTACTTATCGATTTCCAGAGTTAGCGAGGTTTCCGGCTGAGTCCAAATATAACCGGTGCGCGTCATGCTGCAATGTGCATCGTAATATCTTCCAGGAGAACGACAATAAGACCATCTTGGACACCGACAACGAAATTTACTATGAAATTCTTCTTTACATACTTCGTTCCACCAACAGGTCCTCTATAATATCCAACGTTATTATCAACTATTGTTTTCTTTTTTTTTTTTATCATTTTCTACTCATATATTTATAATCTTAGATATTTTGTTATTTATCTTAAACATCATAAGATTATTTTGTCGATCAATATTTAATCAACTTAAATAATATTTAAGATAAAACTAGTTGCATCAGTTTTGGCAAGCAAGCAAAAAGAAAGGAAGGGGGTGCATACCCTCTTTTAAAAAACAAACATTGGTTGCTATCATTTTTAAAACAAATCTTACGAAAACTCTTTAATTCGTTTGTTAAAAGTCAATATGTTTAATTGATGCAGCATTGATATTTTTTAAATATTTTTAATCGTCTAATTGGCCTACCTCTGCCAAGTATCCTCTGACACTCTGATCACTGTAATTTCGTTTCGATATAATGTGCCTCGCATTGGTATAATAAACGCCAATGCATAAAATTAATATCGCTGATAAAAAGAATGCCGTTTTGTCCTGTTAAACATTAAAACGTTTACTGTTAACATAAAAATGTTTATTTCAATCAAAATATATACAAATTCTATTAAAAAGATGAATTCTCTTCAATCGTGTCATTGATTGATTTTAATTGAATAAAATAAATTAGACCCAGAGAAAAACGAATAATTCAAATGAAAAAATATATATTTAGATTAAGTAATCTTGCTTGCAAAAGTAATATTTGTTAAATATGTTCTTTTAATATTTTTCATATATCATTTATGTATACATATTTGTATTATTTATTTTAAATTGATTTTTATTATAAAATCTAATAAATAATAATAAAAAGGGTTGTAATTGTCGAGTAGAAAAGATCTCGTGCCATGGAATTAAAGCAACAGCTGTTAGCAACAGTTCCCAAGCTCTGATCGATACGTCCGAGAGGACGCGGAACAAAGTACTAATACTTCGATAATAATCGAGACTATCTATTCGATTATTTCAACCCTCGAAATTGATAACAATCGACTTACTTTACCCTGCATCCTCACTCTATTTCCTTTTGCACGAACGTTTATGAGACACGATTAATTAAAACTAACAGAGATTCTTAGATTTGGCAATGTATCACTTTTAGACCAAGTGCATTTCTTCGTAATGGTTGCGCCCAAGAAGCATGATCCATTGCATGATGCAGTTCGTTAAAGGGGTGGGAGTAAAAAGTATACCGAGCATGCGTATTTCATGACGTATAACTGATGGACCCAATTTATTTAATCATCTTTTTATCATTTAGTAAGTCAATTATTATTATTTTTTTATTTTACAAATCGTCCTTTTCATATTTAAAATATCATCTCAATAATTCAATACACTTTGCGAGTAAAAACATTTTATTAATTTTATTTTTATTTTCTCGTTTCGTTTATATTTTTTACTTAACATTAATTAGGTTTAATAACAATTAATGAAATATACGAATATAGATTTTTTTTATATTAATTTTTATGAGTATAATTCTTGTTAAGGTAACACCGAGCACGAAAAGGAAATTTGAATTTCGCGCGTAAAATCTGATATGAGTCGTAAGCGTCTAACTTCAGTTCGAGTTCTTACTAAATTCGAGATTGATCAATGTATTTATTCACGTATGTTGTTTCGCTGATCGAAAAATAGTTTAAACTAACCCACAAAAAATGGCTTATCGTGCGTTATTACGAAGATGCACGAATGGATTAAGTGACAATGGGAACGAACGGTAAATTAAAATGAAATAACATTTAATTTGTATCATTAATTTTTGACATGATCTAATAATCATAACCTCATACTTTTACATAACTCTGATAATAAGATATTGTTATCCTTTTTTTATGAACCTCTTTTTGTACATTATTCTTAAACATTTTTGCAGATTTATGAAATTATTTTCAACGAGTAGCATACAATTGAAAAAAGAAGATGGATCCAAAGAAAATAAAACTAAAATGTATTCTGTGGGAGCATTGAGTTCACACGTAGTGAATAATCCATACTTACCAGGAACTAAAGAAAGTATAGACAAAAATATTACTGTGCCAGTTACAGAAGACATTGGTGCAGTGTCAGGAGTACCTGAAGAACATATTAAGACTCGAATGGTACGTATTTATCAACCACCTAAGAATGCTATGCAATCTGGAACCAACAACATAAACTACTGGCAAATAGATTTTGAAACGCGTGAGCGTTGGGAAAATCCATTAATCGGATGGACTTCAACGTAAGTAATAGTTATTATAATTGTATTCAATGATTTTTAACATATTTAAATCAATGGTTAAAATGTTATCGGATTCAAATAATATTTCTATTAAGGGGAGATCCACTGTCAAATGTAAAAGTTGATTTTGCTACCAAAGAAGCTGCTATCTTGCATTGCGAAAGAATGGGTTGGAAATATTATATTCAAAAGCCAAACAAAGTTGATCCAAAACCACGAACATATGGATCTAACTTTGCATGGAATAAACGCACCCGTGTCTCCACAAAGTGATGTAAAGTAATAAACAATAGAAATTACTATATAATTAGTCTTTGAAATATGTAAATAATTATAATAATAATAATAAGAATAATAAGAATAATAAATAATAATATAATCCTATGTATAAAAATAGTATGATTTGGTTGAATAAACTGATACAACGTATTCCTAAATTTACCATTAATAATAAAACATATAAAATATATAGGAAAGAAAATGACTGATAAGGAACCTGTACAACCGTAATAAAATTTACTGCATAATTTAGCAATAAACTCCAATATTTATTATTTAGGAATAATTATATATATATATGTGTGTATGTATATATATATATATAATATCTTTATAATATATAATAATAATAATAATATCATAATATTGATAAAACAAGCAAAAAAGATTCCTATATGATAAAATCTAACTGATCTCTTATCGATTGCTGTTTTTGTTGTTGTTGTTTTTGTTTTTTCTTCTTTTTTTTTTTATTATTTAATTTTCTCCTCTCGAGTACGTTATTTGAGTTATTGCTAATATATAATAAAATATCTGATACTAAATAACTATATGTATACTTCGCCACATATGATATTGCAAATACTTGTCAGGTGTGCTTATGTGTATGGATGTGTGTATATGTGTATGTGTATGTGATGTTATCTCTGAACCGAAGATTCGTATATATATATATTTATTTATATAATATAATATAATATATTTTTTCGCTAAATTTTACAATATTTTTTAATGTGTGCGAGAGGGCTCGTTTTCGAAGCACGGCCGAGAAAATATAGTTAATAAAATATATAAATAAAAACAAACAAATAATAGGAAAAAAGATCAAATAAAGAATAAGTAAGATGATATTATACCACAAGAAAGAGAGAAAGAGAGGCATATTTAAATATTAATGAAAATAAAATGTCTACGGTTCATCGGTTCAGATTTAACGTGCTCTCTTTTTATAAAACGATTTTGATAAAAAGGGAATCGAAGTTCCACTTAAATCACAGATGAACTCGGTCGTGCATTCGATCCCTGATATATATATATTATAATATATGTATAAATATATACACTACATATATTTTTGTATATATGTATATACAGTGCTGAATAAAATTAGCAGATATTAAATTTTCTTATAGTATTCTAAAAGTTAGTTTTTTTTTTTTTTTAAATTATTCAAAGATACATTCTTAAATATTTTTTTCATTTATAGACCAATTTAATCTTCATTATTTAAAATTTATATGCTATACTTGAGAATTTATAATTGTGAAATTTTACAAAACAAACAAAATTGGATAAACAGGCCGATTTTTTCTTTTACAGATTTACTAGTGTAAAAATGTTATTAGAACAAACTTTAGTTTTATCTCGGCACTATATATATGCATATATATATATATACATATATATAATAATTAACAATGATTGCGGAAGAATAGCAAAACGCTATATCCGGCAGAAACAACGTGCGCGTAATTTTAACACGCGAAAGAGAAAGAGAAAGAGAAAAAGAGTGTGGGAGAGAGAGAGAGAGAGAGAGAGAAAGAAAGAAGGAAAAAAGATTCTATAAGAAATGAATAAATAAAAACAGAAAAAAATTAAAAAAATATAATGCAACGAATTTGATGTAATGTACGGCCCTTCTTCCGTAAAATTTAGTTTTTCTCGGATTTCTAATCGATTATCACAAGCAAAAATATAATAATATAATTAGGACATATTTACAATATTTTTTGTTGAATATCGATAAAGCTAAACGCGAACACCAGATTTTTCCTCAATTCTTTTCATTTCTTTTCTTTCGCGTCGTTTCTCGTTTGAAACTTGTTTCTTTTTTTTTTTTTTTCATTTTGTTTGTTTGTTATATTTATTTTTTTATTATTTATTTTTTTTTCTTGTAATCATTGTGTAATAATATATTTACATAGCGACGATACGCGCGATACTTTTTTTTTCTTACTTTATTTATATTTTACTTTAATTGCATTATTATTTTTATATTTTATATTATTTTATTTTATTTTTTTTTTTTTTGGGGGGAGGGGTTTATTTTTTTTTTTTTTATTTTTTTAATGGAATCGCGTGTGAATAATCTTTCAACCATCGTAACATCTCATCTTCGCAGTATCCCTTGATTTTTTTTTTCATATTCATGATTTATAATAAGGCGGATATTTCTCGAACTTACTACGATAACTTACAATTTTTTTTTTCTTATTCTTGTTGTTGTTATAATGTTTTTTTTTTTTTGCGAGAGATTTTTATGTACTAAATTATTTAATATTTATACATGTATAATCGTTTTCGTTCCCGTTCTCGTTCTCGTTCTATTTTATTTTTTTATTATAATGTCTTTACTTTTTAAAATAGTTCGAACACATTCGAACAAAACGAGGAACGTGATATTTAAATTCAATTTTCGTCGTTTTTGTTGTTGCTGTTTGTCGATTAAATTTTTTTTTTTTATTGAAACGAGTATCGATCGATTCGCTGTTTTTAATTAATTATATATTTTATTTATGTTCCGTAATGTCCTATCTTCTTCAATTATTTCATTTTAACAATATTAACTTTTTCCCTACGTATATATGTATATACGTACATACGTACATATATATATATGAATTTATTTATTTAAATATTAAATTCGCGCTTGTACCTTCTTCTTCTTCTTCTTTTTTTCTTTTTCTTTCTCTACCTTCTTTCTTTCTCTCTCACTCTCTATCATTTTCTTTTTTACATACGTACCATTTAAACAAGAAGGTTTATTCGAAAGCTAACAAGTGCGAATGAAACTTCAATGCTCGAATGAGAAAATAATAATAATAATAATAATAATAATAATAATAATAATAATAATAATAATAATAATAATAATAAAGTAATAATAATTTTTTGTTTAATTTAACTCTTATTCAAATATTAATATTATTAATAATAATTAATAATAATAACATTTGAATTTTTATATTTAATTGTATAAATCATTTCATTTTTTATTCATCGAATGTTCTTGCTTCGATCGAACAAGTCAGACCTTCGTTTTTCATATGATAAATAATTTTTTATTATTAAATGTTTATTTATACGTGTGTGTATGTGTGTGGAGGAGGGGGGGGGGAGAGAGTGATGACAAACGTTTCGCGCGCGATGAGAGACGTTTAAATGAAATCATTTTAAGTACAATATAATTCATTATTATGAAAAATTATTAATTAACATCGCGATTCCTTATTATTCATGGTTTATTATTTTTATTTTTTTATTTTTATTTACGATAGGCCTTTTAATGGACAATCACATTGTGCGGGATGATCAACGATTTCGATTTTTTTTTTCGATCTTTTTTCTTTATTTTCGATCAACAACGAGTAATATAAATTTTCATACACACACACACACACACATACATGTATATATTGTTTTTTTTTTATGTATAGAAGGTGGGTTAAAAAAGTTCATAGGTGTTCTAATAATTAATTACTTTTTTTCCTGTGATTTTAGGATCATTGTGTAAAAGGGTTGTAAATGTTAAAAGCTAAGCTAAGCTAAGCTCATAGTTTTATAATTTAACAAAAATAATTTGCCTAAAAGGTTTCGAAAAAGAGTAATCAATATTTTTAATCCCCTACAAAACTTTTATTCAAGTTAAGAAGTTTTTTTATTTAATAAAAAATGATTGATAGCCCACCACGTTGTATATATACAAATATATATATATAGGTATGTTTATGCATGTATGCATGAGCGTGTTTGTATGTGTGTGCTTGTATTCTTCGTTTCTTTCGTTCTGATTCTTCTTTATTTTTAATTAATTAATTAATTTTTTTATTTAATTAACGAAGAATGATAAATAATTCAACCCGCACAATGATCATTAAATTTACATTTCTATTTTAGATATCTCGTGGTGGATAATTAATATTGTCAATAATATTATTAAATGTGTGTTAGACATTTTTTTCTCTTTTTCTTTCTAACTTTCTATCATTCATTCATTTATTTATTTATCTTTAATTTTAAATGCACAAGCGAATTTTGAAAAAGCAAGCCATCGTTATCATATCGTCGTCAACATTTCCAATTGAAGCGAGAAATTCAAATACAATTGTTTCGCGATAAAATTTGCGACAAAAGAGATGATTTACGATATAATAAAAAAGTACTTGAAAGCTTCTTGTATATTATTTCCTTTTTTTTTTTTTTTATTATCTTCTGTTTGTTACTTCTGTTTTCGCGTAATTTTTTTATTTTTTTTTTTATTTAATCGGTAGCTCAAATTCGAACAACGTATCGAAATTTCTTCGCATTCTTCTATTGTTCAAAATTGTCGACTATTTTTTTACTATTTTCTTTAACAATAGTTGTTTTTCTTACAAACAATCATTCTCTCTATTTTTTTGTTTTGTTTATTTCTTTAGATTTTTTTTTTTTTTATAATTGTTTTTACCTCTCTTCTTCACTGATATGAATATTTCTTACAAGACATTTTCACATTTACACAATTCTCGATGTCATCTATCAATCAATTTTTTTTGTTTGTTCTTTAATTTACATTATGCACTATTGATAACAGTCTCTCATTCTACATTTTTCTACTACTTGTTTGAAGCTCATTTTCTATCTTATAGTTCTCTCTCTCTCTCTTTCATTCTCTCTTTCTCTCTCTCTCACTCTGTGTCTTTCATTTTCTCTTTCTCCCGCTTGAGAAATCATTGTATTCCCCCATTTTTACACGTACTATCAAAAAAATAGTTTTTGGGAAATACAACGATCCTGACGATGAACTCTCGACAAGTAAGTAAGTATATACACGTATACTTACATACACATGTAAATCATGAACATATTTTTATCGTAATTTCTTTGTAAACATTTGTTTCCAACGATACATAAAATCTTTCAAATGTTGCAGCCACGTTCCTTTTTTCTGTCCTTTAATAATTATTATTAATAAATATGTTCGTTAGAAATAGAATCGATCTCAAGCGAGAGTATATTAGAGATAATAATCGATAGGGTCGCAGAAATAATCGATTTGAAATTGAATTATTTTTATTTACTTCTATCCTCATTCTTTTTTTTTTTTTAAATTAACTTGTCCTACGAGTGAGTGGTCATATCTCGAATGAATGAATAAATCAATTGAGTCAATTATTTATGAACTAATTAAATAATAATAGTAATGACAATAATAATAAACATTTGTGAAATAACAATCAACAACGAAGATTGTCGTTATTGCGATTAATATACATATTTGCATATGAATTTAATCATCGGCACGGTTTTTACACCATTAATTATTTTATTTCAAATTTTAATCAATTAACAGCGAGGACGAGTATGTGCAGCTGTGTGTGTTTATTATTTTCTTTTAACATATTTTTATTTATTTATTTATTTTTTTTTTAATTTCATTCTTTTTTTGCTTTCCCTTTTTTCTTCTTGTTAGCCTCGTTTGTTCGTCATCATTTTTTTTAAATATTATAAGTCGTCTACACATACAAACGCGCACGAATTAGATAAATTATTATTATTGTTATTAATTATTATTATTATTATTATTATTATTATTATTATTGTTATTATTATTATTATTGTTATTATTATTATTATTATTATTATTACGATCTAGAATCTCTAAAACGATCACTAGGATACCTAAATAGTCATCCCACGCATGATTGTACGCAATTTTATTTTTAATTATTTTTTTTTCTGCTTTGTTCACCATTATTTCTGGTTTTTTTTTTCTTTAATTATTTATATTATAATAATTTATTTACTTTGGAATTATGCAATAAAACTTAACTCTTCTTTTTTAATATTCTTTTTTAAATTCTTTTAATACATACTATATATATGTATGTATTTATTTATTTATATATAATTGCTATCGTGCGCGTTGTTGGATTTTTATATTTCTATATTTATATTATTAATTAAATTATTATTATTTATTATTATTATTATTATATATATTATGTATATATGTTTATATGTATTTATACATAAGTATTATGTATCTATATTTATATAATTTTTAATTGACATATAACTTTTATTATATATGCCTCGCGAAAACCAACACTCTCGCGGCGTATATGTGAACTAAACGGTCCCCTCATTTTGCGCGCGAAGCGTGCCCGTCGATAATATCATTTCCTATACCACTACCGAGACATTTATACGAGAGAAAAACATTATCGACCGATAACATTTTATTCAAATCACAAAAAACATTTACATTATTAGACTTATTTTCAATATTCGATCTAACAATCGGCTTCATTTTATATTTTTTTTTTCATTCTCATTTTTTCTCCATTATATATTTCTCTTTTTTAACAATTCTTTTTAATATAACAAATTCTTTTTCATTTCAATTTAATACTTTTGTGAATTTGAAAATTTATAACTCTCTCTCTTTCTCTCTTTCTCTCTCTTTTTTCCATCTCTCTCTCTCTCTCTGTTTCTGTTTTCTTGTTGTAGTATGGTTTTTATTTCTTTCTTCTTAATTATTTATTTCTCTTTTTTATTTTTTCATCTTTTTCTTCATTTGAGATATACATATATACTTATATACACAATCCGTCACGTTTACGCATGGAAAAAATGGTTTTCTTGTTATTATTATTATTATTATTATTATTATTATTATTATTATTATTATTATTATTATTATTATTATTATTATTATTATTATTATTATTATTATTATTATTATTATTTATTATTATTTAAAAAAAATTTTTTTTTTTTTTAATAAAATGGAAACGTGACTAATACGATACATATATCTTCCACTGGCGATATATATATATATATTATTCTCAGTGTCAGCTAATTAAATAGGCACTATAGGTCGACGTGAATTCGTGATAACTCTCTTTTTTTCTCTCTTTTTCTCTCTAACAACTGGCAACGTTCAAGTCTATGCGATTTTTTATGGGCGGTTATTTGTGTCTTTTAAAAATTAGGATTAGAAGAAGGAATTTTTGTGAACAATGGGAGATGGATAATAGTTGTTGCGTGGTTTTTAATAACACGTATTATTTATTGGGTATAAAGAGGAAGAAGTAAGAAGTAGAAAGAGGGTGAAAGATGAAAAGGCGAAGTATGAAAAGGGCGAAGTTAAAGATCCTTTTTCTAATCTCATTATTTATCATTAATTATTATTATTACTATTATTATTATTTTTATTATTATTATTCATATTATTATTATTATTATTTTCA
Organism: Polistes dominula; assembly: GCF_049000335.1. NCBI lineage: Eukaryota > Metazoa > Arthropoda > Insecta > Hymenoptera > Vespidae > Polistes > Polistes dominula. The sequence continues at coordinate 4,276,570 of NW_028301150.1, forward strand.
TGTTCTTTTTAATAATTTTTTTTTCGGTCTGTTGAGGGGTAGGTAATGTTTGTTATTTTATATAACTTTGTAATTGCATTAATTGTGTAATTATTTTTTTGTCCTTACTCATTCATCTATTTATTTCTCGTTTTGTAATTTTCTTTTTTTTTTTTTTTTTTGTATATTTGATGGCCTCCTAGCTCTTCGTGTCTTTTTTCCTTTCTTTCTTTCTTTTTCGCAAAAAAAAAAAAAGAAAACAAAAACAAAATTGGTACCATTTTCGTTTAGAAGAATTATTCTCGCGTATTTGTTATTTTATTTATTTAATATTTTTTTTTTTTTTCGTTCTTATTTCACTGTTATTTAATCGTTAACCCACCTAAAGAGAAATTCGTTGTACCTTTGTGAAACTTCACGCGAGAATATTCTTCTTCGTTTCTCTTCTGTGCGATAAATTTTTGTTTGAATTATTTTTCGTGTAATATCATCTTCTTTTTTTTTTTTCACACACGCACCACATTAGTAACTTCCCTTTAACAAATTTTATATACGTATACGTGTATATAATATTTTCATACAGGTTGTTGGTGTGTGTTTGTATGCTTAAGCGTTGTTTTCTATTAAATGTCTTCGTTATTTCAAAAGATTTTCCCTAATTTACAATTTTTCTTTCCTATATTTTATTTCTTACATTTTTTTTTTTATTTCGTTTCACTTCACTCGTTATTTCATTTGCTTCTTTTTTTCTTTTCTCATTTAAGTTTACTTTTATAATTCTTTAAGTATATTTTTATTTGTTTATTTTTTTTTTTTAATTTTCATTTCTTTTTATTTTTCATGAAAGTGGAGGTTAAGAAATCAGATATTTCCAAACATTAATCACAAATCGTAATAAGCTTAATAAGCTAGTAGACTAATTAAAGTCAAACGTTATCGACATAAAGGGTTGCTTCTAATGAGGTCACAAATTTTTTTTTTCTATCGACCATTTTATCGATCTCTTCTTCTCTATCTCTTTCTTTTTCTCTCTACCTTTCGTTATTTGTGCCGAAAGTGCGAAAATAAAATGAAGATAAAAAAGGAAACGTAAATAGGCATATATTTACATAGATAATAAAGCTTATGTACATATCTTAATTTAAACGAAAGGAGGAAGCCATTTTGTATACTTTTGTATATTCTGTTTCTCATTTTTTTTTTTTTATATCTTTCTCCTAATTTTTATTTTTATTTTATTTTTTCTTCTTTTACTTTCCTATGTCAATATATATTTTGTTGCTGTTATTACCTCTTTTTTTTAAATTTATTTCAATTTGTTTCTCCTTCGTTTCTGTTTCTATCTTTTTTTTTTTTTGTTCATTTCTTTTCATTTTATTTTATTTTAGCAATTTAGCTGCTAGTGTTTATTTGCATTTATTCCAATCCATCGTTTCCACGTTTCATTTCGACCATATCTCGGACTCCATATTTTTTTTTCTTCTATTTATGTTTTTTTTTTAATTTTTTTTTCTTAAATCTCTCGCCGAGGAGTAAATTAAACTATTATTCTACGATTTTTGAGGCAGTATACTCATTTCTGTTTTATATATATATATATGTATATTTTTTTGGTATGTGTATTTTTTTTTGTTCTTTGTTTAGTTTTTTTTTTTTAATTTTTATTTTTATTTATATAGGTGTATGTATATCATTTGTCTCACTTTGTATACAAGTAAAATACGTTTTCTTCATAGCAAACACTCCCCAGGGGTTTTGCATTGACTATCGAGGAGATGGGCGTGCTAACGAACCTCCCCCCCCTCACCTTGTTTTATGTTTTCTAAGAAGATTTTCATTTTAATATTATTATTATTATTATTATTATTATTATTATTATTATTATTATTATTATTATTATTATTATTATTATTATTATTATTAATCGTAATTTAATGTTGTATTTATCCGTGTATGTATGTACGCTTTTTACTAATCCACCCCAATAATTGGTCCAAACCATTCTTTTAATTGCAATTTAAAAGACAGGGATTATTTTTTCTTTCTTAGTTTATATCAATAAACAATTTTTCAAGCATATTTATAATAAAAATAATAATAATATTAATACTTTAATAATAATAATAATAATATAATAATTAATATTATTATTAGTAGTAGTAATAATCGTAGTAGTAATGGTATTATTATTATTATTATTATATAGTAATAAAAATAATTAAAAAATGCTTCTTTATACGTGTGTATATATAATTTTTATATTACCTAATTTAAACTAAAACAAAAATTATTATTTATATATCTTTTATATACATATGTACAATGTACATACACACACCACACATATATACATATATATATATATATATATATATATATATATATATATATATATATATATATATGTGTGCAATACAACAACAAACTCAAATTTATATTATAATAATCATTCTAATTCTATTATTTTTATCCTATTTTTCCAATCTTCTTCATTCTTCGGTGATTTCAATACCAGAGAAAAATAAAAAATATCAATTTATAAAAAAAAGAGAAAAAAATTATATATATATATATATACAAATCCGTGGATTGGTTGAAAGGTTTTGATCCTAACATCGAAATAATTATTTCTTAGTAAAACTCATTTTTATTTGAGAAAAAATAAAAGATTTATGTATTGAAGCTCAAAACTTTTCAACCTACCCTAGTATATTTATGGGGAAAAATACTGCGACTGGTTTATCGCAATGAGAATTTCACCATAAAGATACGTCAAAAAAAAGAGGCATTTTTTATTTATATTATTATTATTATTATTATTATTATTATTATTATTATTATTATTAATATTAATATTATTCTCCTTCTAAAAATGCTAATTATAGAGAATTGAAATATAAAGAGTCTCTAGATTCGAATTCTTAACGAGAGTTTCGTTTTCGAGATCTTAAAATCGATGATAATAATATATTTAATACTTAATAAGAATATTATAAACCTATGCGAAAACGCCTCTTTCTCATTTTCTATGTGTATACGTGTTCGTGTGTTATTTTTATTAATTATTCGATCGATTCAATTTGTTTCTCTAATCGTATATTATAATAAGAATAAGAATAAGAATAATAAGAAGTAGAAGAATAAGAATAAGAAGAAGAAGAAGAAGATGATGATGATGATGATGATGAATAAGAAGAATGTGAACGTAGATCGTGTTGTTAAACTTCCTTCCAAGTATAATAATTGATACCTAATTTTCAGTAATTTAATTCTTATTGGCTTTGTTAGTTAATTTAATTACAGAAAAATTCTATTTTCTTCTCGCATATTCTCTCTGTCTCTCTTTCTTTTTTTCTCTTCTATCTTCAAATGAAATAGAATATTTGAAATCTTTGATTTGAAAAAGTCCCTAATCGAATTAGGATCAGCTATCGTCAGGGGTTTCTTGATACTCCTCGCTTTCTCTATGAACGAGTACGTGAACAACCGTAGCTTCAGATTGTTGTCTGATCAATGGCGGTCTAGATGGTGGTGCTGAATTTTCTGGACTCGGTTCTGTTACAAGTATACTGACGTCACTTCCGTCACCTATTGGAAGTGATATTGGTTCTGTTGTTGGTACTACTCCTACAAACCCAGTTGTTGTTCCTGCAGTTGATCCAGTTGCAGTTCCTGTTGTTGTTGTTATTGTTGTTGTTGCAGTTGTTGTTCCTGTTACTATCGTTAAGGGTAATTGTGGTGGTTGTAATACTGGTACTAGTGGACGTCTTCGAAGACTACTGCAACGACGATTGAAGGCCTCTTTAATGTCGCGTTGGAGAGTGTTCAGGGACAACGTCGTACCGCTGGTACGCAGTGAACTTCGTTTCGAACTCGGTGGACTCAGGACGTCTTCGTCTGGATAAGTTTCCACGGCGTCCTGACGGCCCAACGTCGCACCGAGCGATCTGCACAATGTTTTATTATTTTTTATATTTCATTTTGGTTTTTTGTGGTAGTTTTTTTTTTTTTGTCATTTCGGGTAAGAGTGTTTTCTGTTAAGATTTTTTTTTTCTTGCCGTGTGTTTTATGTATTCAATCGTTATTAGATTTGTATCATTGGAAATATAAATAGTAACTTTAGATTAAAAAAAAAAATAAAAATGTTTGCAACGAATATCTACTCTTTTAATTTTTTATGTGCAGAAGCTACTTTTTGTTATTTATTTTGTTTTGTTCAATACAAATTTGGTAAAGTCGATTCGATATTGTTGTGGATAATTTTGATATATTAATGTAAAATAATTTTATATTTAATATAATACAGTATTATTAATATTTTCATATCGTATAACTTGTAATTAATTTAGGATTACAAAAAAAAATTTACGATTATAATTAAATTTTTAATAAGGTAATATCAAATCGACATTACACATTTTCTTGACAAAATTAATATATAAATCATTCTCTTTTGTAATTAATTACGAAATGAAATGACAATTTGAAAAAGCGGTGTTGTCCTGCAAATACACATCGCACAGCCAGAGAAAAAAATGACCTCATGATTTTTCTAATATTAAACTATATTATGCGATACTGCAAATAATACTTTTTACAATATTTCTAATTTTAATGCTAAATGTAAATATATTTACATATGTAAATAAATGAAAGACATAATGAACAATAAAAAAATTATAAAAATAGAAAAATATCATCGAAGAATCAATTTCATTTCGTTTTGTTCAATATGAATATTGATGATGCCGCTATAATCGATTTTTAATGCACGAAATATATTGCTTATTATACAAGGTGAGCCAAAAGTTGTTAAATATTTTTCTTAAATCAATTAATTTATCTCGAAACTTTCTAGGTCAAATGTTTTAAGCTGAAGAACTTGCAAAGCTTAGAATTTTACGATTTAACCAAAAAATAATATAATAAATCTAAAAAAACAGAAATTACTTTAACATTTAAATTTAGTTGAAAAACTTTGGACTCATCTTGTAAACGATTTGTACAAAAAAATTAATCGAATAACTGCCCGTAACGTGCGGTAAAAACATCGTGCATCTAAGTTTGACGTCATTGTCTTAACGAATGCCTAGCATAAACAACGTTTTGTTTAAAATTTTAAAAATATATATCTATATATATTTTGTAATAATTCAATAAGAATCTAATGCATCATCTAATAAAATGCTAAGAACGAAAAAAAAACACAACAAAAGGAAAAGGAACATATTTTCTCGTAACGCCAACTTCCTGCTTTGTAAATTGCCAAGCGTATTTTTACAGGACTGAATATTTCTATTAAAAAAAAAAAATAAATAAAAAAATTAAAAAAAAATAGAAAAGTAAGAAAAAACAAATAGGAATGAAAAAAAATCAACTTTTAAATCTATGTAACAAATGTCATCAACGATATATACATATATATATACATATAAATATATATGTAATCGAATTGAAATGAATATCTACGAGAATTTTCAACAATTTTACCTCGTTTCTTTGCTCGTTTCTTTGCCTGAGGAGTTTTGAAATGAAAAAGATTAGATTAATGTGTAGTTTTTATTTAAAATTCTTCTTGTTTTATATTTTGTCTTTTTTATTTATAAGACAAAAAAATTGTTTTCTATTCGCTTTGCATGAAAATACCTACGATCATCACCAACAGGAATAAAAAAAAAAACAATAATAAAAGAAACAGAATAAAACTACATCGAACTCCTCAGGCTGATATTCTACCATTGCTTTAGAAAAAAAAAAAAGATAAAAAAATATAGAAAAAAAAGTAGGAAAAATAAAAATGTCATTCAATATAGAGGACAGAGTTATTAATAAGTGAATAATAAATCATCTTTGGATGAAATCAAAATGTCTACTTTGGATTCTATACTTACGTGTGAATCCATAAACGATATACACACACACACACACTGGCTAGGTGTCTATAACTTTTCTTTTTTAATTAAATCTAATAATAATTTTTTAATATATTTAATTTTCTTTTTTTTTCGTTTTCTTCATTTTCTTCGTGAAATGACAATGAAAAGAGACAGTTAATAAGTTTTCTGTATTTTTTTTTTCTTTTCGTTCATATAAATGAAGAAAAATGAACAACGTAAGAAGAGAGAAACACACAAGAAAAAGAAAAGATTAATTAAAATATAAAATAGTTTGAAAATACGAACCTAACAGTAATGTGAGAATCAGATCCAGAACTTGAGGTTGCCGATGGTTGTTCCGTGGTTGGTGAGGGACGGGACACGGTAAGGGCGGGCGGTTGCAGGTCCTCGTGGGTTCCCGTGGCGCCGGAGAGCAACAGCAAAGGTAGATTTGGAAATAGCCACGCTGATGCTGTCCCGAGCTCACTGAGATCGCTGGCGTCGCTGGCCCTGGAGGACTTGCGGCTACTGGCCCGGCTACCTCGGTGTACGTGCAGCAGGGCCGACAGCTTTCCACCCCAACCACCCCCGCCCCTACCATCACTCCCCACACCACCAGGACTCGATGTTTGCGTCTGTGAATCCACCTCGTGCGCGATCCTTTCCCTTTCCTTCTTCATCCTAATTTTATTATTTCATCCAATTAATGCAAAATGCACATATATATGTAGGGCGTGAGAAAACGATACAGTTCTCATAATATAATTTAAAAAATAAATTAAAATAACTTACGCAATATATTCTCTAATCGTACGTTGAATGAGTCTGGCAGCTTTATCCTGACGTTTCCAAATTCTGGTGGAAGACACTATTTCCAATTCCTTTCTCGTTGGGAATTGCTTCTTGAATTTAACGTCCATTTGTTCTTGAAGCTTACGGAAATCATCGGATTCTTCAACGTGTCCAAGAACGTGCTTGACAAGTGCGTGCAAGATGTCCAGACAATGGATCTTGTTACCCTTCGCGATGGGAAGATTAAAGCTTACCAACGCTACGACATTGGGCTTTGATATTCCCAGAGGTGGGTCTAGGCTCGCTATGAAATCACTTAGCTGCGAGAAGCTGATAAATTGGGTTGCATGTGGATCATATCTGTAACGACGATAAACAATTATTAAATAATTTGAATTCATTAGATTGATGAGATTTAAAAAAGAATAAAAAAGATGATAATATGACGTACTTTGACCAACGAATATAAAACATTTCTAGGTCATCCTCGACGATACCAATTTCTTCTTCCTGATGAGCCTGATTGAAATTTTCCAAAATAATAGCGATGTACATGTTGATGACTATCATATAACTGATGATGATAAAAGAAGTGAAGTAAGTAATTGCCAATAAAGGATATCCGCAGTCGCCGTTCATTTTCCTACTGGTTGGGGTCGGATCGCAATCAGGTGCTTGTACCATGAGTGATTCTAACACGTCATTCCAGCCAGCCGAAGTCATCAGACGAAAAAGTAATTGCATGCTACGGCCGAACGTTTCGAAGTTTACCTATAAACAACGTCATTTATATTTATATCCAATTATTAGTTTCATATAATATAATAATTAAAATTATTTTTTTCTCACCATATCATCCAAAGCTCCTTGTTTCCTGACATGTCCAAACACGGACATACCAATAATGGCGTAAATGAAGGTAATCAGAGCAAGCAATGCTCCAATGTTGAATAATGCCGGAAGACTGACCACCAATGCAAATAAAAGTTTACGAATACCCTTAGCAGCTTTAATGAGCCTTAAGATCCTACCAATTCTGAACACCCTCACCACCCGCAAGAGCGTCGGGGACACGGGAAAGTCCATCATAATATCTTCCATAAGTATTCCCAATATCGATGCTAAGACGAGTAAAAAATCGAATAGGTTCCATGGTACGGTGAAATAATGGTAACGCAGTCCAATTATCTTCACTATTGCTTCCAAACCAAAGACCGTTGTAAAGAATGCGTTAGATACTTCAAGGACGAAAAATATTGGATGTGGTTGATCGTAATGTTCGATTCCCATCGTCAGCATGTTGAGAAATATCAAAACGAAGATCGCTATTTCGAATCTGGAAATATGACAGAAGTTTATTGAAACAAAGCTAATTTATTGTTTTGTTTGGACACTGTACACGTGCTTTTAAAAGCTAGCCAGGCAGCCAGCCAGCCAACCAACCAACCAACCAACCAACCAACCAGAGCAGCGTTTAGTAGCGTTACAGGTGTATAAAACAGTTGGAATGTGTTACCACTCTTTTTTTAGAGCGACCTTGAAATTAAATAATAACTCAAATCAAATATAAAAATAAAATAAGCTAAGCGTTCCTTAGATTATCCTGAAAAAGTCCCATCTTCTTTATCGATAAGCGGTGCGCAACTGTTCCTCCTTTTTAGGAGTTTTTTATTAATTATTTTAATCTTTTTTTTTGATGTGTTTATATTGAATCTTGTCAAGCGAAATATAGAAGCGATGAATTGCGAGTCGAAAATGTAAGCGAAGTTGGCCGAAGAACTTTGATCATTCGTCTGACGAACGACAATAATCTTCGGCTCGCATAACGTCCTTCGTATGTTCCGCGAAACGAGCTCCAAATTATGCGTGTGTGTGTATGTATGTATATGCGCGTATGCACTTGTGTGTACAACAACAACGAAAGCAATATCATCACAGTATGGTTAAAAAAATTATCAACTCGATCGCACGCTTTTATTCGTTTAACACGTTTCGTGCCATGTGTACCACCGGTGGTACACGTTAAATTTGTTCTGCAGGACACGTGTACCACCGATGGTCTAATTTACCATTAAACATATTTATTTAATGCACTGAAAATATATGTGTATAACAAATTTAATTCTGTACAAAAATATTCCTATTAAAATATTGATGCATTATTACTAAATGCAGTATAGAACAAAGCACATAAGTTTGTTTAATTGTTATATTTACAATAATTAATAATTATATGTAATGGGTGATTTTCTTAAAGCAAAATTAAATGGCCTGAATGACAAGTCAGGTAAAAAGGGCTTGGCACGGAACGTGTTAATTATTATTGAGATTAGAAAATCAGATTTTGAAATTTTTTTTAATAGAAATAATATAAATTTATATAAATTTATTTAAATGTAAGATAATATAAAAAATTTTGCAATACGCAAACAGCAACGATCGATGTTATTTATTTAAACGTATAATATAAAGGATATTTAAAAATAAACAAAATCAATATTAATTATTTAAACTTTAAATAAAAAAATTACGGTATTGATGAAATATATTTGAAAATTAAACAAGAATTCGTAGAAAATGATTGAAACCGCGTGCGATCGAGTAATCGATGTTTACTAAAAAAAAAAAAAACAAATAAAATAAAATAATTTTTAAATAAAATAATAAATTTTCAAATGTACATATAAATAACAGAAAAGAAAAGCTCTAACACATAATTACCTTCGGGAATTGGACAGGTCGTAGAACATTGCGAGGAATTGGTTGATCGGACGTTTTATTACTTTTTGCGGCTTTTTACGGCCGAGCTTTTTCATGGCAGTGTAGTAGTGTTTTTGACTCTCGGTCAAAAACATTTCTAGCACGCCACCTTCGTACTGAAATGGAAGAAGAACAAATAAAAGATAATACGATTTTTTTTTTTTTGATTAAATGAAATCAAATGAAATTCAATTTGAACATTAATGTCGTACCGTTAATATACGTATGATTAATTATAAACAAAAATATATTAGGTTAGGTAAAAAGTTTCTTCGTATTTTGTTTCAGATAAATAACTTTTGCATAACTGTTAACTATAATTATTGTAATATTAATCAAATTCGACAATACTCGAGTGCTTTGAAACTTGACATTTCATAAACTGTATTTTTCAAACTTTTTCGATTAACGAAACTCTTATGAGTGTAGAAATATTTCATGGAACTCTTCCCACGTAACACGACAAATGATATTAATACGATGTAATATATCTAAACAACAATTTGTGAAACATTTTAAACTCCCAGACTTCTGTATAATACATTTTACAAAACCACCATCATAGAATAGTAATTAAAAAAAGAAAGTAGTTGCAATGTTTGTTTGTTCGGTCAAAAATTTATTACATCTCAAAAATGAATATGAAAGTAAAGAAGAAATTTGATTATAAAACATAATGAAATGTTATTAAGAATAATAAACAAATTTGTAATGTTTATGAATACAATAGAGTATCGATACAAGTGAAAAAAAAATACTGATTCGAGCATTTTATTTAGGAAATTTAGGTGCTGATGATGCATCACGGTTTGATGACAAAATAGATGAAATTGTGGACAAATATTAAACAAAACCAGTACGTTAACAGTCGTAATTTCAGTAAGGAACTAAACATCGAATAGTTTGAAATCATTTGGAAAAGCTTGAGTGGAAGAAAATAGGAAGAAAATTTTACATTACAACACGAAGAAACATTGTTCCTGGCCTAATATATAAACAATTTATATTATATATTCATATATTTCATTTATGAAATGTTTATGCGTACAGTATAAGTGAATAATCATTTAACACATTTTACAAATTAATTAAAGACCTTGCAAGTCTATAGAAATGGTGTATTGAATAAGAAAGAGAAGTTAAAAATAAAAAAAGAATTATGAAAAATATAAATGAAAAATAAGATAACACGAGCTTACCTTCTTTTTTAACATGTTAAAGTTATCTATGATCACTCCGATGAATAGATTCAATGTGAAGAAGGAACCACAAACGATGAATATTACGAAATAAAGGTAAGCGTAAAGATTAGCTTCCCTTTGGGGTTGTAAATCTACACCCCTGGCATCAACGGCATCTTCCATTACTTCCATCCAACCTTCGAATGTGGCCACTTGAAATAATGCCAAGTATGCGATTCCAACGTGATCGAATGTTATCTTACTGTTCTCCCATGAATAATTTTGATTTAGGCAATCGTCCTTGGTATTTATAATCTGAGAAATAAAAAGAAACAAATTTGAAAAATTTTAAACCTTTCAAATATACAATTATTAACAAATTCTTTCAAAATAATTCAACATTTTTTTTTTTTAGTTTAAATTAGATATTTAATAAAAACTATTGGAGTATTGATATAAAGTTAGGCTTTTTAAAGAGATCAGATATTGCTTCTTTTTTTTTTTCATTTATTTAAAAATTTTTTTTCCAAAAGGAAAAGGAAATTGATTTAATCTATTTTAACCCCTAGAGTGCTATGGACGCATATATGCATTTGGCAAAAATTACCAGAGTGGTCTATCGACGCATATACGTGTTTTTTAATATTAATGCAAAATAATGTAATGTTTATATTAATTAATTGAATTATATTCACACAAGCAAGAACTTTAATTGTTAAATATAATTTATTATTAATAAATTATTCCGTCCCTACAAAACATTTTAGTTAAAAGTATTCATCACTCAAAGGGTTAATATAATAATTGTAATGTTTTATTTGACAAGAAATAATTGTATTTAATGACTTACCGATATGTCCAATAATTCACCGTACTCGTCAAGACATTTGAAGAATTTACCACCAAAAAATTGGACACCCATAATCGAAAAAATAAGCCAGAACACGAGACAGACGAGGAGCACGTTGAATATACTAGGGATTGCATACATCAACGCGTTCACTACGATCTATACAATGTTGAAAATTAATATCGATTAATTTAATCATTAGTTTAAAAGATTATAACAGTAGAACCAATTAATTGTCATTTTTATGTATTATCATTTATGCGATTAACTGATAAACAATGGTAAACATTTTTAATTAATATATTATTAACTAAATAAATAAGATCAGAACTTCTTCTATATTATATTAAAATTACTTCATATATTTTATATATTTAAGATATTTTATAAAAAAAAAAAAAGATAAAATATTATAGTGCTTTTCTTGTTTTGACTTTTATGTGTAATTTAAAAAAAAAATAAAGATTAGTATTTTATAATAAAAATATAAAAAAAAGACATATATATTTTACTATACAGTAAATTGTTATTAAGAATATCAAAGTTATTTGTGTGTGTGTGTGTGTGTGTGTGTGTGTGTGTGTGTGTGTGTGTGTGTGTGTGTGTGTGTGTGTGTGTGTGTGTGTGTGTGTGTGTGTATATATACTTTTCAATACTATTTAAATATTAACCAACCCTGTTAATTGATATCCTATATTAAAATATATTTATATAAATATAGTAAACATTTATATACTATTAATAAACAACTATATTATTAGGTTAAAACGTTAAAATATAATGGATTTATTAATGTAATTAAATTATTATTAATATTACTTAAATATGATTAAACAATATTATATTATAACGCAAATAAATCTAGAAAAACAACATCTAAGATATTTAAAATATATACAATTGATCTCAACCCAATACATATAAGTTGTTTAATTAATCACCGTTCAAATGTAATTAGTTAAACGTCAGTCTCGTTGAATAGATAAGCAACACTTACCCTCATGCCTTGCCATCTTGATATTGCTCTTAACGGCCTCAGTGCTCTCAGCGTTCTCAACGAACGTAGTACCTTCAGATTTTCATTTTCTTCTATCAAAAGACTAAACATGGATACCTGTTGAAAAAAAAAAACAAAAACCTTGTGCGATTGATATTATAAACTTTTTGAAGTGAAAACTTCTTTAGAATGGAGGTGATTTGAAAAAACCGAACGAAAATCCATGGTAACGGCAACGAAACGATGAAATGGTTATGGTACTGAAAAAAGTAAACTAGACAGACATATATACATCTATAGGATTTAACCTAAGAGAGAATGAGATAGAAGATTGTATGTATTGTATTTGTTTCTTATTATCTGGGTCTCCTCTTTATGCGCTGCTTCGTAGTCCCCACTCCTGGCTACTAAGTGTTGTAGATGTGTGTGTGTGTGTGTTTGTATGTGACTGCATACTACGAAGTGTAGACTCATATTATTTCAATACACACACTTCACAGTATAAGTTAGTTCTTCGATTGGCCACTAGATTATCCACGTTTCTCATTTTGCTTAAAACTGTATCATAGTCTCTAAATAAAACTCCAGCATTAGAAAAATTTAAGATCTCTATTTACAGGATAATATCTGTCATAAATCTTCTTATGTTAGTGTAATGTTAAGTCAATGCAACTGTGCTGAGAAGTTGTAGCTCTCTTTTGTAACCGGAAGTAAGTTATTGTTACCATGGATTTTCATTCGCTTTTTTCAAATCACCCCCATTCTAAGTTTTCACTCTAAAAAATGTTACTCTCGTTTTGACTTATTTTTATAAATAAAATCTCTCTCAGACCTGTTATACTATCTGACTTGTTACACTACCTGACCTGTAACGTTTTGTATAATTTTTTTTTTTAAATTATTTCTTTTTTTTTCATTCATTATTCAGATCCACGAAATATACATGCTTATGTGTCAAACATTTTTCTGATTTTCTTTTTTTTTTTTGTTTTAACGATAAAATGAGACAATAAATATTTTGTAGAAATAAAAAATAAAAGAACCTAGTTAATCCACAGACGAATGTATTAAAATTACGATAACATTATTTATAAAATAAAACAAATATTTATATTTACAATATATTTGTATTAAGATGGGACAAAAGTGTTTAGATGATTTTTGAAAATTAATTACTCTATCTGAAAATTTGTTAAAGTTGTAATTAAGCTTGTAATTAGTAGCACAAGAATTGTAATTTTATAATCTGGAAAAAAAGTTCACACTTAAGGAGTCTCAAAAAAGAGTAATTAATTTTTAATATCAAATAAAAACTTTTGATCCACCCAATATATTTCTACGAGTGCATTTAAATTGATACAGTGATTTTCTTAAAGATAAATTGATTTTATTAATATTACGAAAATTATTAATATTATCCCCCCCCCCATTTTATCTTATTATTATTATTAAATCATTATTATATAATTTATTTCATAAAAAAAAAAATAGAATAAGAAAATAAACAAGCAAACACACGCGTTAAGCAATAAATAAAATTTGCAAAAAATTGTTAGCCCTTAAGAAAAATTCTTCATAAGATATAAATAATGTTACTTTTTTCAAGAAAAGCAATTCATTCGTACGCACTTTAAAACCCAAAAGGTTGTACATTACGCTTACATTACCAGAGATGATTCGGATGAATGTATATAAAAGCCATGGAGGACTTGTATCCATGAAGCATATATGAATATCGTTTAAATCAATAACGAAGAAAGAGTATACATATATCTATTTGTATATATAAAATAAACACAAATAGATAAATAAAGAAAGAAAGAATATATATAAATATATAAAAACAGTAATATCTCATGCATACTTGTACGTTGCATGCACCACGTTGATTTAAAATGAACGATCATTCAAAAAAAAAAAAAAATAAATTAATAAATAAATAAAATAACTGTGGAAAAAAAGAATTATCAATTAAATTAATAATCGATAAAATACGCTGTTAAAAAAAGAAAAAGACAATCAAGCGTAAAAATTTGACGTACCTGTGTCCACGAGGCATCACATAAAACACACAGAAAAAGAGAGAACACCGAAACAACGTTTCAAATTGTTAGGCTGTTTAGAATTTTTGTTTGGATTTGTTTCTTGTCGATCTATGTAATGTGTAGATATAGCTTAATATATTCTATATACGAATAAAAAAAAAAAAATAAAGCAAAATAATAATCATTTATAACACATCGATAGCTCTAATGATGAAAATGACTCATGCCGCTGCGACACAAGCTCGTTTATGCGCACCTCAGCTTTTGTTTTAATTGGCGCTCATATTATAAATTATTACTATTGTTATTATTATATACGTAAATGTATGTGTATGTGTGTGTGTGTTTATAATAAGTATAAAGAGTATTAAAAATTTTATTTAGCAGCCGACAAAAAAAATAACTATAAAAGCACAATGATTGACGTTTTACTTACGAAAACTATTATAAAATCCAGGATCGTCCAGAAACTGGTGAAGTATTTACAGAATCCTAAAGCCAACCACTTGAGAAGCATCTCGATGCTGAACAACGCGCAGAAAGCGAGATTGGTCCAATAAAGGATTTTTTTAAGAAATGGATTATCATCCAGGTAGATATCCTCGAAGCAAAGTGTAATGGAGGATGCAAAAATCAACACTAGGATCATCCATTCGAAGGCAGGTGTGTCGACTACCGATAAAACTACCGTTCGGATTCTTATCCATTTTCTTCCGATATCGGTTCGGATGCAACTATTAACACAGCTACATCTGTAAAAATAACAACAACAAAAACAAACAAATTAGCCAATTATTAGGGTTTCATCATTTACCGATGGCATATTTAATTGTAAAACAATTTTTTTCTTACGTTATGAATTTTAATAAAATTATTAAAGTGAAATTGAAGTTTCTATATCTCCAACTATGAATTAAACTATAACGTCGTTAGCATGGAACAGGATAAACAACTTCAGTTTACCGCAAACCACTGGAGTCTCAACATCAATCAATTTATTCTCCCGAAACTTCACTAACCACTACTCAAGAAACAAAAGCCGTACAGTTTACGAGCCACGATAGGGTCTAATAGTAGAGGGGTTTCAGCTCACAGTTTAACAGGACAGGTGAATAGGAAAAGGAGTTACTTGTGATTTACGGATTAGAAGTTGAACGACCCTATAATAAAAATAAGAAAAACAAAAATGTTAACTAATAGACTAAAATAAATAATAATAACTTACTTTTGATAACAATGTTGTGGAAAACAATCCTGAGGTTCCTTTGGCTCTTTGTTCCTACCAAACATGGGAAACGAACCCATCCCGTCAATGTATCTTCCTTTGCTATCTCTTCTACCGCCGACAGTTAACTCGTCAACGTAACTAACCAATGCATGCCAAGGTCGTTTTTCTATCCTTTCCTCTTTTCGTATCGGATGGGATGGTTTTTCTTCCGGCAACATAGCAACTTCCTCATCGGCTTTACTGGAATCCTTTAAAACGTCCATTTCAATACTTTCTTCAACGTTGGTATCATTGCTTTCATCCTTTTCCCCAGGCCTTTTATTTTCCTTAACGGTTTCTTGACTGCTCTGACTATAAGTGGTCAACGTAGCTTGACGATATACAGGTTCGTACGTGAAGACAGGTTGATTTAAACTCTCTTGATATGACCTGTTATAAATATTGTCTTTAGGAAGGCTTAATACCGTTTCTTGAATCGCATATTTCTCTTTGTCCGATTGATCCATAACTTCTCTGACTATTTGTTCCAATCTCATGTTCTTCTCGTTTTCCGAATTTTCTTTGCGATATTTTTTCTTCTTAACGATCGAACGTATCCTATCAACGGACCTAGCCAATTTCGAATCCTCCCCGACTTCCTCCTTTTTTTGCTTCAATTCCTCGGAATTAAAACTGTTGAGCAACAAGGCCAAGAAGAGATTGAGTACCATGAAATTACCCATCACCAATGCCGGTAAAAATATAGCGAAACACGTCCCAGCACCTTCCTCTTTCTCGGCACGCATGCAATCCCACAATGGTTCGATCCATTCGCCACAAAGTATACGAAATATCATCATGAACGAATGGAAGAAATCGTTGAAGTTCCAACGCGGTACCGGATCCGGATAAAACTTGTCCGACGTGTAATCCTTACTGAACAACTGCATCCCGATAACAGCGAATATATAAATGACGATAACAAGGACAAATGTTAGATTACCTAAAGCACCGATCGTTGAAATGATTATACTGAGTAAGACCTTCATCGTTGTCCAAGATTGTGCTAATTTTAATACTCGTAACAGTCTAAGACCTCTTATCACTGATAAACCATCGACCAATTCGAAGGTCAGATCTATCAACGAGGCCGATACTATGATCAAATCGAAATTGTTCCAACCATTGTTAAAGAAATCCTTGCTAAGTGCGAGCAATTTTAAAAAGCATTCGAACGTGAAGATACTTGTGAACACTTTGTTGCCGATGTTCAATGCTTGACGTATCGATTCGCTCATACCGTGATGTTCCATCGCCAGAAAGCCAGTGTTCAGTACGATACAGAGGGTGATCATCAACTCGAACAGCGGATCTCTTACCACCTATCCCAAAGAAAACGGGATTTTGTTGTTTTTGTCATCGACCGATTGATTAATTTGCTTCCATTCTCCCTATCTCTCTTTTTTTCTCCCTCATTCATTCTAAATTAGCGTGTGTAATTGGGTGTATGCGCGCACGCGTGTATGTATGTATGCATGTATATGTGTATGTATGTATGTGTGGCTTTATTTGTTCTGTATTTTGTTTTGTTGTTTTTTTTTTTTACCTTATATAGACAATTTTGAAAGCGTAACCATCCCTCGTAGTCTACGCAACATTGCATGCACTTCTCGCAGTTTCTATCTGGAAGATCGTCTGAAACAATACAAAATAATATATTTAAAATATATAAAATAGAAAACAATATAAATAATAAGTAGAAAAGAATTAACATGATTTTGAATACAGAAATCTTGTTAAAAACTAAAGTATGGGTTAGTTTATATAAATTGTTCTCACAACTAATTGATATTATATCAAATAATGAATAATATAGATAAATAAATGTAAAATATGTGATTACAAATGTTACCTAAAACTACAATATGCGACAGGTACTCTGGAGGCAGCGCGTACATATGTTTCTTCGTTTTGACGCCGTTGCACTTGAGAACTCTGATCTCTCGATTGCTAGTCTTAACGGAAACGGTAACAGGAGCGGTTGGATAATCAGGACGTAAAGAAGATTCAGGATTATTTTGATCCTCATCATCCTCTTGATTATTATCCTTATCTTGAGGTTCTACCCTGTGTTCCCGATGTTCACGTTTATCATGTTCCTCGGCAGACGTAACATCGTCACCGTCGTGATCATCGACCACTCCAGAATCATCCAATGAAGATTGTTGATTACTGTTGTTACTTGCCTGCCTCGAATGCAACATTCCACGATTTGGTGCTAACCTATGCACCGTATTTCCTTCCGGTGGCCTAGGTGTTACATTTTGTAACGGAAGATGTGATGGTCTGACACTTGAGTGTCTTGGACTTGGACTTGGACTTGGTGTAACTGACCTAGGGCACATTTAAAATCATTGTCACATTAAACAGACTTTGTTTTGTCTAATAAAAAATCAAACAAAATAAAAGAAATGAAGATTTTTTTGAGGGGAATATTTTAATGATTGAAATTTAATTAATATATAAATAATTGAGAGGAAACCTGCTACGTGCGCCACCATTTTTTTCTTGGCCCGCAGAACTTCTACCACGTTTTCTTCTTCTTGTCTTTTTTCTCGTGTAACTGCTTAAAAGTACACCCTTCCTGGCATCTATCTTTTTTTGCTTTTCTTTTGTGAGGGTCTTAATGTTGATCTTCGTCGGGTCGAAACTAAACGTCGAGTCGTCACGATGGTCGGTTAAATCCTTTCTTCTTTCCTACGATCAAAGTAGAAAATCCTTTTCTCATTTCTGCTACAAATTGAACGTGTATTCTGTTAAAACCAACCATGTATGTACACTGCACGCGAAAATATTGATATAAGTAAGAATAATAGAAGATGACAAAAAATGAAAGATATATGTTACTGCAATTAATTGTGTTAATTATATTTCAAATAATGAAATCATCGTAATAGAATATTTCTAACTAACCTCGTTCGTAATTTCAGCTTCCTCCTCGTAGCTGAGTGCTACGACAGCTAGCATCAAATTAATTAGGTAAAATGAACCAAAGAACACGACCACCGTGAAGAACGAGACGCTAATAGGTCCGCACGCCGACAATACCTGTTTCAAAAGTAATTCTATTATATCATTTCATTTATTCGTTTTATTATAAAACTATACAACACATTTATACTTACGTTGAACAAAAAAAAAAACAAACTGTATTACCTAATTTTTATTTAATACAATATTTTCACATACAAAACAGTATTAAATGATATAAATAATATATACGTAAATAACAAAATTAAAATAGTCTAAATATAATAAATATAATTTTATACTAAAATAATAATAAAAAAAAAAGAATCTTAACAAATATGGACATTAAAAAGATAAGAAACACTCTAAAGTTATCTTAATGCATTAAAATGATTTAGGATTTGAAAAAAGTAGAGCAGAAAGATTGTAAAAGTCGAAAAGTCAAAGTCGTTAGATAAAGTGGAGAAAAAGTAAGAAAAGAAGAAAATAATGTTTAAAAAACAAAATAAGAAAAAGACCTTGTTATAGACGTCCTCCCAATAGTCTAGAGTAATCAGCTGGAACGTGGTGAGCATGGACCACAAGAAGTTATCGAAGTTGGTGTAACCGTGGTTTGGATTCGGGCCAACGCAAAGGCAGGTGTAGCTCTCGTTACAGTGTCTGCAATTAGAGGATCTATAGATCGTAGGAATTCGAAACGTAGTAGAAGTACCTGACTACGAATTGTTTAAATGAGTTTAAAAAATTGTCGGATCTTTCGGTCAACGAACACACACACTCCTTATGACATTATGCGAACCCACGTTCCACTATCTTTTATCCCTTGGACCATCAAATTTTAAATGACCATTTCTAATTCCTCTTAAAATCATTACTGTTTTATAAAAGTATTCAAAAATATAAAATAAGGTTCTTATACAATTTAATCTCATAAATATGTATATTTTTTAACGAGTACACTCAGAAATAGGAAATTGAATCTCCTAATTTTTATATTTATTATAATATATGAACGTATTAGAGAAAAGTTATTAAATTTATTAATATAATTAAATTAATAATTTAATATAACCAATTTATTGGATTGTTCTGTATCGTAATGTAATATTTATTGAAATATTACTAATAATACGAAATTATATCATTATAATACACTATAATTAATAAATAAATATATTTATCTATAAATATGATATGAGACATTTCTAAATTGTATTTTCCAAATAAAATTATATATATTACTTGTAAAATATTTGATATAATTTAATGTTGTATTTTTATCAAAATATAATTTAATTATTAAATTTAATATACCACAATATTATTGATGTAATAATTATTACTATAACAAATCACAATATAAAAAATATATATATACGTGAATAAAGTGTGAACCTTCTAAATTAATTTTCTTAAAAAAAAGTTCTTTTAATAAGAAAAAAAAATACAATATTCACAGGTTTACCATTCCCTAATCTGAAAATGAGTGTGATTGTCTTGAAAACGTCGATGAAAAGCCAACTATATCCGCGTATACCTTGTTGGCTTATCTCAAGGGTCTGTATGATGGGATAGAGACGGAAATACACTAACCTGGCCCCGGTTACATTGCCACAGATGATTGGCTCATCGTACTCGTTCAAAGCCCAGTTGGACGAGTTCCAAGCCCACCTGTTGGGTGATATACGAAAAATTCTTTTAACGGGGTTTCAAGAAGTACTACGTTAAGTACCTATCTGACGATTTCCGTTCAGAACATTTCTACTTCAACGAAAGTTCAATAATATCATTCACCCTCTCCCTTCCTCTTTCTCTCTCTCTCTCTCTCTCTCTCTCTCTCTCTCTCTCTCGATTTGTTATTTTTTGCATTCCATTTTTCATTATAATTCTTAATACACAATTATTATTAAAACATTGTCAATGATTGTAAAAAATAATTCATATTCTTTTCAAATATTTTTACATAAAAAAATGTTGCTTCAAATTTTAAAGTTATAAAAATAAAAAAATAAAACTTTTAATTAAGATTGCACAATATGTATTGTTTATATTTATATAGAAGTAAATTTGTATGTTCGACAAATAGTCCAAGCTTTCACAGCTTTGTACTTCGTCTTCGTGGTATCTTGCAAGTAAATTAATAGTTTCACAGCTTGGCCATTTAACTAAAGGATGTAAATAAATACACAAATATACACGTATATACGTCAAGACGAGTTGCCATCGTTAATGAATCTCTAGGGATTGCTTATATTCAAAGTAATTCTATGTTACTCGTACTGGGGATTAGAAGAGTACGTTTACTACGTAAATATCTTTACGTTAGGATTTATTTAAACACATGGGATATATTAGATCGAGTATAGTATAGTCTACCCAAGACTACAAAATGAATCCCTTGTCATAAGAATGTGTTTTCAGATTTTGATCATAGATCTAACCCACAATCTTGTATAAATTTACCAGAAATCTCATATATGTAATTATTATCATATACCCACAAGCTCTCTCGTACACGTAACGTTTTGATTACTTTAAACATAAATTAATATAATTTCAAAATGATATAAACAAATATACAAATTATGTATAATAATCAAAATATTAACATATATAAAATTATTTCCAATGAAAATATGACGATATTTTTATTTTTATTCAATTTTTTCGTACTTATAATTTGTCGATACCATTTTAACAAATATAATCATATAAAAACCTACTCCATCCAATCGATCTGTGTGGTGTTTGGTTCTTGATGCTTCACGCATTTGTTCCTAAGTTCACCCATGTAAACTTGCAGAGCGAACAGGGCAAAAACCATCAGGCAGAAGATCGTAAGTGTCATTACCTCGGCTAGTTGCTTGAAGCTGTGCAAGAGCGCGTTAATAATAGTCTTTAAGCCTGTAACATAAATAAAATTATCGAACGTAAATATATAATAGAACAAGTTTTCTCCATCCACTTTTAACAAATCACCCCTCTCCTTACTTCACCCAACCTCGCTTCTTCCCAAGCCTTAATTGTGTCAGTGACATTTTGATTAATCGATCACTCGGGGAATTCGTTTGTGATTCGATGAAGTTGAACAAAAGAAAAAATGAGGACGATAGGAAGAAGGGGATGGTGGAGAAGGGGGATGATGATAAAGTTGGGGACGGGGGAGGAGGTTTAAAAAGAACGAGAGCTATGGGTTGATTTTCAAGCTCGATCAGAATTAATCGTTTCATTATAAAGTCAGGAACAAAGTATCCTGAAGAAGACGATGAAAACTTCTTCGAACTACATTTTATTTCTATCTTTATCTTTTTTTCTTACTCTCTTTCTTTCTTTCTTTCTTTCTCCCTCGTTCTCTTTGCAGTATGATGAAAAATCGATATTTCATTAGCATGATAATCGACAGAAATCCAATGGAAAATTTTGTACAAAACGTTAAGATCATTGATAATAATAATTCACGGATTCTCGTTAAAGTGCATACATTTGTGTGATGCATAGAGTGGACATAAAGATTTGTAGATGATATTGAACAAATCGATTATTCTTTCGTGAGACAATTTTTAGGTTAATCTCTTTTTACCAGAATCGTAAAACTTTGTGGCTTAAAAGGCTTAGAAATAAAAGTAAGTCAACTTTTTAAATCATCCAGAAAATTCTTGACTCATTCTTACTTACGTATAATTTCTTTTTAATTTAATATAACAATATAAATAAATATATAGATTCAATAAAATTATATTTGAAATTGATTTCCAATTGCAACATTTCTACAAAATTATAATCTTCATTTATAAAATAAGATATTATTTTAAGCAATTTATTTAGCACATATAATATAACCCAATCCAATTAAAAAGCAAGCTATATATATAAACAGTAATGAAAGGATAATAAGTTTAGCGTGATTGACTTTGATTCAACAGCACGAAAATAGGTAATATTACAGGTATTACAATAACCTTCCAAACGAATATTTTTCTCAAACGAGTTAACGAGTTGCTTAAAGAACGATTCTATCGATCAAGGGTTGATAGGATGGTAAAAAAGGTATGAAGGTAGCTAGGTGAGTAGGTACAACGTTCTTCCGAGTGTTCAGTATAGTTTCCACTTGAAAGGAGTCGTTAGAAGGTATTCATTGAACGAGTCTAAAGTCGACTCAAGATAGAATCACGAGTGGCCACTGTGCTGCTGCTACCCATTGTTCCTCAAAATACTATCGAGTCCTTACAGATATATGTATATACATACATATATGTATCTATTAGGTATATAAGTCCATAGGATTTATACATATGTTAAAATTAAATTGTATATTTCAATTAAATCGTGAAAAATTCTAAATCATTTTATTATAAAGTTTAATTAATTGTTCTAAAAAATAACGAGATTATATATATATATATATATATATATATATATATATATATATATATATATATGTATAAAAAAATTTACAAAAAGTAAATAATTAAAATATGAACATGTTCAAAATCGATAGTACAACATTACTAATTGAAATTCTGTTTTCAAATAACAAAAAAAAATAAAAACTGATCCACGAAGACTTATTTTATTTTCGTTTCCATAATTTTCATAAGAAATGAAATTTAATTCCTTAAATCAATGAAGAAACTCTATCTTGAGATTAGATAATTGTTCAATGGGATAGTCTTTTAAAAGAAGAAATACATAGTTTATGTTTTTGGATTTATTATATCGTTTGAACGATCGACCGATATAAGAGTTTTTAACCATACGACAATATAAACGTGTTTATGAAATGATACTCCCCGTTAATTTTATCGTAAAATAAGGATTAAATATTTAAATTGATATCAATTTTATTGTAAAAGAATATTTTGTTGTTAGAGAGGTGTAATTTGACATAAATGATATGAAATGAAAAAAGACTCACTATATACGTGTATACATATATATATGTTTATGTGTGTGTTTATATCCTTCGGAGGATCAGGTTTCTTAATGCATTATAAGATAGGATCTGTTAGCTAAGTAGATGTCTCATGTTCATGTTTCTTTACTTCAAATTAACTTTAACACTATACCACCCTTTATTGTACTCCTTTCAACCCGTGATTTATCTTTTACGATAATCCAAGCACATACTTGAGAAGAGAAAGAGAAAGAGAGATTAAATCGGTCTATATAAAACATTTGTTTAGTCTAGTTAAGTAATATGACCGTTAATTTCTGAAGTACCTTGATAATTTTTAAATCTAATATTAATTTTTTTTTATTTTTCCTTATTTTTTTTTCTTTTCTAACAATAAGTTTTTCGTGCAGCACGTAATCAGATAATTTTACTTTACTTGAAGAAGAAAATATATAAAAAATTTAATTGATTTATCTGAAAATTCTATAAGAATATAAATTATTATAGAATATTATTTAATAATTAATTTAATTAATTCTATAAGAATATTAATTAGAGTTTTAATAGAGAAAATTAATAGTATCGATAAAATCATTCTATAAACATATAAATAAAATTAAACTTATTAATTATATAATAGAAACGATGATTTGTACGAATCTTAATGATTTTTAAAAAATTATTATTCTTATTATTATTATTATTATTATTATTATTATTATTATTATTAATTTTTATTCATTAAATTGAAGAAAATTATTTGAAATTTTTGAAAAATGTTTTATGAATTAAATTTATATATAAAATTTATAATATCTATAAAACTTTCTTCACACACATAGATAGACTTACACACATAGATATTATTAAATTTATTAAAGAGATAATAAAATCGATGTCTAGTAAAAAAAGTTCAAAAGCTTATAATATTTAAACTAACATTCACTATTTCTCCAACATCCTTTCATGTTTTACGTAATTAGATTATATCATTTAATTCTCTTTTATTTTTTTTTTCAATATTCTGATAAAAGTAAAATGATAAAAATAAAAATGAATATTAAAACAAGGAATATAATTAATAAGCGATCAAATCAATCCTTCGCATTAATTTAAATCTACAAAATTAAAAGGTTGAAAATTTATAATGTTAGCTTGTTGATTTTTTTAAAACGAATAATAAATTTCATTCTTTTTTTAATTTATCCACCATCTTCTTCGTGTTGCACGTAATCGGATAATTTCATGTCATTATATTATTTTTATTTTTCCTTTTTTTTTTTTTCGAAAAAATATATTACCTAAGATCTTTATGAGTTGACGATTAGTATTAAGAGCGAGTGAAAGAGAGAGAGAGAGAGAGAGACAAAGATAAAGATAACTAATAATCTCTTCGCGTTAATGTACACGCACCCTCCTGTCACCCTTTATCCTCCCCCCCCCATTCTCTTCATTTACTTTTATATTTAAAAAGGATAATATTTACAGTTAACGTAGTAGGAGCAAAGCCTTTCTGCAAACTGAACCCGACTTTATCCAAACCAAACTCACCCTCTTCTGCCCCTATCCCTCCCCCTCCCAAACTCCTCCTATTACTACGTCAATCTCTTTGAAGCTCGACATCGACCTTCCTTCACTATCTCTTTCTCTTTCTCTTTCTCTCTCACACAGATACCCTAACTCTTATTCTTTTTTTATTTGTCACATTTTCCGTTTTATCGATTCGACGAAAATGAGAAGAAGAAGAAGAATGAGGAAGAAGAGGAGGAATTGGAGGAGATGGAGGAGATGGAGGAGGTAGAGGAAAACAACGACAACGACGACGAATTTACATCGAAATAAATAAAATGATGTTGAAGAAGATAGACGAAGGGATGCAAATCGACGAGGTGTAGAAGGATGAAAAAGGGGTCGAAGGGTGGTAAAGGGTGGGATTATATAGGGATGAGAGAAGAGAGACTATAGTAATTACCAGGGACGAGAATTTCGCAGGGATAAGCAGGAAGATTCCGTTCTACATCGGCAACCATCAGCAGTAGCAGCAGCAGCACCGCATTAACCCACCCCCGTTCCTTACTCTACCACTCTCCCCCTCCCCCATCCCTATTCTCACCCTTTTTCCACCCATCACTTTCTCGTTACTCTCATTAAATCAACGATCTTAAACGTATCCATATAAAGTTGCAAATTTAAATGCACGTAAAACGCAGTTGCAATTTATACTGCAACTACCAAATCTTAAAATCGTTGATGTTAATAAACTCGTGAGAAAATATAATATCATTTAATACGTAACGCGATATATATTTGAAGATATATTTATCCATAAATGATCTGGCTGCTTGTGTTTCTAATTTATTTTACATTTCTCATCCTATTTTCTGAGAATTCTTCCGAGAGATCTTTTAGTCTTTCTCTGATTTCTTTTCTTGTTTTAAAGTTATTTCTGTCTCTCTATGTTTCTGCCTGTTGTTTTTCTTTTTTTTTCTTTTTGTCCTTTTTTACGTTAAGAGAGTTTCAGACAGAGAATTCAGGTGCTGAAAGATTCATGCATATGCTAATTCGTGACAAATGGGCGACACTTGGTATAGCCGTCAAGGGTGACGCATTTCTCTTTTTATCTTTTTTTTTTTTTTTTTTTTTTAGAATTTCAATTTACAAATATACGAAAATATCTTTCCTAATTGGTTACTCTTTTGTTCTTAAAGTTTTTTAATCAATTTTTATTTCATTCTTAAAATTTCTTTGCACAAATTGTATTTTTTATCCAGTTGATTGATTATCAAAGGTTATTTACAAAATTTAAAAATATAGTCCACATTAAAGATTATATTTTGAAGGTAAATTCTAGGTTTATTTGCAAATTCATAAATTATACGAATAAAAATAATACACGTATGTGCGAAAGAAATATTTATCAGATTCAACATTTGTAACTCGAATGAGAAAACATTTATTATCCAAGATTAACGCGAAAGAAACTAGATAAAAAGAAAAAAAAATGAAAAAAAAGATAAAAAAAAATAGAAAAGTTAGTGTAAGCTGAGAGAAATCTCAATTTCCCAAACAATTTGGTTGTCACTCTGATACGGTCTCTCGTACGAATATATAAATTACGTTCAAACTTACGACGACGACAAGAATAAATGAGAAAGAGAGAGAAAATAAGTTTATGTGGAAAGAAAAATCTATACGAACGTTTTAATTCTACGACACAATTTCTTTTCTAAATTAAACAAATTGATTTTAATAAAATGAACCAATAAAATCTTAAAAATACGTATCAGTATTTAAAATATTTTATGTATATATATAATAATAATAATATAAAAAAATATATATATAATTAACAAAATAAAATTAAATAAAATATATAATAAAATTATAATTAATATATATATAATATAAAATAAAATAAATAATATAATATAAAATAAAATAATGTAATATAATATAAAATATATAAAAAAATAATAATAAATATGTATATATTATTTTAATATATTTATTTTATATATTAATATTTATATATTTTATAATAATAATATATAAAATATAAAAAATACATATTAGAAAAACTACGTCATCTATTTCACAAAATCAAATAACTTTATCAATAAATAAATCGATAAAAACACAAAAGGGAGAAGGGTAAGCAGAGTTTAGTTAAAACACGTAAATAAATACAATAATATCTTGATTTTTTCGCGAATTACAAAAACATAACAAAATAAAATTAAATGAATAGAAAAGGGATGACTAAAGTTAATGTTAAGAGAAATCTCAATTTCCAAACAATTTCATTGTCACCCCAGATACGGTCTTGTACGAATATAAATTATGTTCAAAGTGACGACGACGACGACGACGACGACGACGACGAGAACGACGACGACAACGACGACGACGACGACGATTAGAATGAACGTTCACTTGCTCGTTTGTAAGAGAAAGAGAGTGATAGTCACACAGTAGAA
The DNA here is from genome assembly GCF_049000335.1 of Polistes dominula. Taxonomy (NCBI): domain Eukaryota; kingdom Metazoa; phylum Arthropoda; class Insecta; order Hymenoptera; family Vespidae; genus Polistes; species Polistes dominula. Next base: position 4,304,158 of record NW_028301150.1, read on the forward strand.
GAGGTAAAGGTACATCTATCAAATGCCAGAAACGACTATCTATTTCCCGCGTGTAAACGCGCATTACTCGTCGTACACTGTACGATCACGCTTATATATACATCCAAACGTAATTGATTGAACATTTGACGTCCCCATAGACCAGAAAGTGAGCCCACACATATGCACATATGCAGAAAGAGATAGAAACACACACACTGAAAGAGAAAGAGAAAGAGAATTACAGAAAGACAAAGAAATACATACACACACACACACACACACACACACACACACACACATATGAAAAGAAAAAGAGAATGAGAGAGAAAAGGGTAGGAGGGGAAGGAAGAAAATTATAGTCCTCTAATGGTTCACCATCTTTACTGATAGATGAGATGCCACTGGGGACGAATATCATTTTGTGTTCCCAACACATCATCGAATTGAACGAATGAATGTTAAACTGAATAAAAGTGATATATATATATACACATATGTGCAAGTCATTTGCATACACATATGCAAGTATATTATGGAAATAACTTAAAAAGTAAAGATAAAAATTGGAGGAGGGTAGAATTCTTTCTTCCATCCTCTCGACGCATCGGTTAATTCATTTCGAATATTGAAATTTCATCCCTCGTTGATAATATAATATATTTATCTTTTTTTTTTTTTTTTTTCGTATTCATTTATTCCCTCGTCGATAAATTTCGGTCGGAAGAAATTAGTCAGTCGTGTGGCAGAAAATTCAATTTGTTTCTTCTCACTCGATTGAAAAGAAAATTTATTTTCGAACAGATTGGTAGGTTTAATTCGAGTAAACGGTACGTGACGAAAATTATTTGATTAAATTAAAAAATTATGATAAACAATAATTTTGGGATGGACTGCAGTAAACGTTCGAGCACACGTAATTTCGTTAATAAAAGTTTATATTAATCAAACATTCATATCTCCAAATGAACAATTAAATATCACAGTTTATTTTTATATTAGTAAAACGACTTTTGAGAAATCCTTGAATATGCGTGTACGAAATATTATGATTTTATTAATTGATACTAAAATCTATCAACGTATTAGACGTTACATTAGAACTTAATTTTTTAATGAGCTATTAAGTCCCTATCGCAAACCTAAATCTTCTAACTTTGATAAAATTTCCTTCTCTCTCTCTCTCTCTCTCTCTCTCTCTCTCTCTCTCTCTCTCTCTCTCTTTAATTATCGTATAATGATGCTTTTCGAAAATACGTTCCAAATAAACGAAGAATCAACGATTTAATATAATAATATCATTAATGAAAGTGGTTTAGCAAGTACAAATAGTTTCATTTAAGTGGTAGACTTTTAAAAAAAATACAAGACTGTAAAAGATAAAGTCAGGACTGACATAAAAGCACTTTTTAATCTTTTAAGATATTTGCTTATTTTTTAATATAAAAACCTAACGAAAAAGTAATAGAAAAATCCAACAAAATTCTACAAATGATAATTATTACAATACAATATTTTAGATTGCAAATAATTTGTCCGAAAAAATTTTATTATAAATGTAATAAAAATTGTATCACAAAATTATGATAAAAATATATCAAATAATTGTGATAAAATGTTTATACGTAATAAACATTTATAATTATTAATAAAATGTTTATACGTAATAAATTATTTACGAATATTTTTACAAATTTGCTGAAATTAAAAAAATGAGCTTTTTATTTTTAAATGAAATATTAACGAAAGTATATGGCTTTTATCTGTATATTATGTAATATATTCTATATATATATATATATATAGAATTATGTAAATAAATAGAAAAAAAATTAAATGAAAAAAACGAAGTAAAATGAGCATTTTATGCATTTTATGCATCAAATGCATTTTAATTATAAAACGTTTCTGCTTTTTGCTAATGTAATAATTTTATTAAGAAATCAAAAATATTACGCAAGTTATACTGAGTATATTTAAAAAAAAAAAAAACTGATCTTTATTCATTCAATTTTGACGCAAACCATGCATACTTTATCATACGTTGCAAAATATTTGCGCAGACAACTGATGATGCAATATCGAATAAATTTTTATTGAATCTTCACGGAAGGCAGGCAATTTTGCGTCTATTTTCGATCAAAAAAGAGCAGCTTTACAGTCTCTTGACAAAATTTTTAAACAATCAATAAATATCATAATAATATAACTTATATAATAATGTTGATTTCATAATAAAATAATAACGTTGACAAAAAGATGAAACTTCACATGCTTTATGATAGAAATGTACCCTGTTTTTAAATTACATTTCTTAAAAAATTAATATAACATAATTTAGAAAACAAATAAAAGTTACACGTAAACAAACAGAAATAAAATAAGTTAAAAATTAAAGCAATGTACGTATATAAACAAGGAGTTATTTATACAAAATGAATCTTCATTTCCAAAGCAACTTTTGTGTCATGAACTTTATGTTAAATGTTTTCTCTCCCTCTATCTCTCTCTTTCTCTCTCTCTCTCTCTCTTCACTTACCCCAAATCCAACCCCATTGCTACCACTTTTAGGTCTAGTTGTAACCTCTAAGTATCACAACCCTCGTCCTTTCTGTTTCACCAAAACATTTCAGAAACTTTTCTCGTAAAATATCCTAACTGTTTCCATGTTGATGATAACATCCTAAATTATGTTCTTTCAAGTTTTTACTTTAGTTAAAAATAAAGAAATTGTTATTTCCATGTTTTTCAGAAATTAAATTATATTTATAAAAGTTGCCATTACGATGAGTTAATTAAATGACAACAATTTATACAATATATATATATAAATGCTTATTTTAATTAAATTGTATTAATTTTATTTAATGTCATAGTGTTCATTATTAATATTATAATGGTTTATGATTTATGTGCTTTATTATTTTTAGTAACATTATTTTAATCCTACAGTTTAGTGTAAAATATTTCATTTCGCAATTTTATTAGAGTGTCGAGAAAATTTTTTGGATTTATTTTTAATAATTTATTTTATTTATTTAATTTATTTTTAATTTTTACCGGTATTAGTAAATAATATTAAACAATTGTTTATTTTTATCAAACCTCATTTATATTTTTTCTACATAGTCTTAAAACTTTAAAAAAAAGGATGAGAACAACATTTATCAACTAATTCTTATATTATTCTCATTACAATAAATAGGTTTAATTATTTTTTTAAACGATTTCATATTGTGATGTATTTTGTATTTTCTTTGTTCTTAGTAAAATTATTTTAATAATACTATTATACACACAGATACGTATAAACAAGTATAGCCTATAATAGAAACATAAATCGAGTATTGGAAAACGTTTCTTTAGTTTTCGTTTGTCGATAAATTTCCATGATCATCAAGCCGATTCGAATTTTATCATTGAAATCTGACGATGGAATGAATCGTTTTATCGGAGGATATTTCGCTAAAATCGCCAATTGAAATTTGTGAATTAGTCAAGCCTCGATGGACATGATACGGCTGATTTGAAATTGCAATTAATAATAAGTGTACACAACCCGCATACGTGTCCTGGATTTCTAAATACATATTTAAGGATGCGCATATGTATGTACGTATGTATCTATGCATTAGTATATACATATGTAAAACCACGTGTTCTTTCCTTTTCTATTCGCTGATCGATTAATTCGTATATGTACATATGTGTATATAAATCAACATTAGCCCTTTTATATATATTTCAACTCGACGGAGATGAGAACAGATCGTTTCTATTTAAAAAGCAACGACTGGAGGATGCAACTAACGATCTTTTCCATTCCAAGGACATCAATTACGTTCAACTAACAGACAGATATAAAGATTGTGCTAAAAATTTCTAACCGTGGAACGTTTCATTCTTAAATGATTATAAATATCTATTATATTTCTTTCAAATCTTGTACAAGTTCTAAATTATATTGTAATTTTACCTTTTTCACAAACAAAATTCAATTATGTTATCTCGAAAAGGAAAATTATTGTTTTACAAAATCATCCAAATACTTAAGCACTATGTACAAATTTTTTATACATTTAAAATAAATTCTAGTACGTTTTTATTAAATTTGTAAAGAAAATGAATGAAAACAAGGGAACATATAAACATAAAACATATAAATTAATTTTAAACGAAAAGAAAAATCTCGAAAAGGAAATAATTGTTTTACAAAATTGTCTATAAATACTTTGGCACTATATAAAAATTGTTTATACATTGTTAATAAATTTTAGTACACCTTCAAAAAAATTTGTAAAGAAAATTAATTTAAAAAACATATAAATTAACTTAAAACAAACTTGATTGTAATGAATAACAACAACAAAATTAAATTGGTTATTACTATACGAATAAATGTTAAATTTAAAAAATGAATTTAGAATGGAAAAGTTGTATTATGTTCTATAAAATAAATTGTATGAAATAACTTTATGATTATCTGCAAAAATTGTTCTTCTTATGTTATAAAAGTTATTTTATAAATAATAATAATCTTACCTACCTGGCATAATGGATACAGTCTTAAAAGCTCTCAACACCCTGAATGTCCTAAGGCCAGCCAAATTTCCAACGTCCATACCGATCGTTGCGTAACCACTAGTTATCACCACAAAATCCAACCAATTCCAGGGATTTCGTAGGTAGGTGTACTTGTTCAATATAAATCCTTTAGCTATTGATTTTATCACCATTTCCGCCGTGTATATGGCTAGGAAGATATATCTGTCAAAATGATTAACAAAAGTAATTAAATTATAAGCTTATGGGTAATCAAAATATTCTATACAAATACAAAAATATATTTAACAATAAGTAATATTATTGTCAAATATTTTCATGTAAATTCGATAATGCTGATTACAATAATGTTATTTATATAAATTAAATTATATACGTTGAAAAATTACTTTTAAAATCCAATTTAATTAATTTAATCATAAAACATTTTGTATATAAATTTAATGATTATGATAATAGATAAAATGTTATCACAAAAATGATAAGTTTTATATATGTATATGAGTGCATGTTGAAAAATTATTAAAATAAAAATCGATAATTTGTCAAAATATTTAATTAATTTAATCGCACAATATTTTGATACAAATTTGATTGAAAGTATATTATTGTTAAGATTACAATATTTTAATGAGTTTTCAGAATTTTTAAGAAACTTTAAATACATGCAGTTAATTAAACTTAATCATTAAGAATTTTAATACGAATAATATGAATAATAATATATAAATTTTAATAACAATGATACTAAGTGAGATCAAGTAAAATCTCGATTAATATAAAATATATCAACAAAACTTTAAATCTTAAATGTGTCCATAATTATGAAAGTGATCTAAGTCATGTATCTCTTGTTTCGAGATATTTAAAGATTTATATTTGAACATTATATGAATTCTATATAATATTGAAATAACAAACATTATTTGACGATTCATTTTTAACAATATCGCGAAAATTATATTGAATTTATTTAGTTTAAAATAATGTGGTAAGTAATAACTAATAAACTCAATTTTTTTTTTTTTTTTAATTTTGACTTAGACCACTTTTATAATTATGGGCACAAATATAATGGTTTCTTATCTAATGTCACATAACTGAAGAAAGTATATTAGATATACTTTTGGTATGAATAACTTTTAAAACTTAAAACGATAAGTACATGCTAATAAGAAACATAAGTTCGTCAGAATAGAGTAAGATACGAAAGCTGAATAATTGAAATCGTTCTTCTTCAAAAAGTATTTGAAATTTCGTTCTCGAAAAAGAGAAAGATAAAAAAGAAAAAGTAAAATTTAACGCTTAATATTCTTTTCAAATAGAGACAGTCATTTTTGATCGATAAGATAGTTTTAAAAAAAGTATGATCGGCATACAAAAGAAACCCTACGAATAGACGCATTATTTTACCAAAAAAAAAAAAAAAAAAAAAAAAAGAAGTTAACCTCGGAAAAAAATTTTTTTGCAAAACTTAACATATAAAACTCTTTCTCTTTTTCTTTCTATCTTTTTTTTCTTTCTTTTATTCATTGGTGCATTATCAAATGATACGACTAGATCTCGTTTGAAATTAATTTTCAGACCAATTAGTGCATCCGAACAAAAACTAATGTCATAATAATTTAAAAGCTTAGTATATTTCTTCAATATATTAGAACTTTAAAATATTACATCGGAAATAAATATCGATTATTTCAAATTGACAGTAAAGGATTACGAATACTCCTATAACTCGACACTGAGTGTATTCAGTTACGATTATATACAATTAAAAATAATTCGAAAAAAAAGGATGTTACGTTTATTCATTCGACATCTTGTTTTCAAGAAATTCATGGTTTAAAAATTTATAAATGAAATACCTTTTATTATACCATGAGATTGATGATAATCATAAAAGGTATACCATCCTCAATTAATTTCTATTCACCCCCTTTATCACCACTTTCGAATGGCGTCAATTTAAAAATCGTTATTTCTAATGCTTAGTTGTACTGTGAGGATACGTCATCGTAACAGTTCAACTGATAGAGACAAACTAAGCTAAGAATATATAAGTCGCACGATTGAAGGACACATGTAAACTTTGCGAAGGACAATGTATACGAAATGTTATGCGAAAGAAAACATTTATAGTTGGTACACGTTGTTAAATAAACAGTTTGGAATATACGCGTGCTTCTAAAAATTTATAAACATGAATTTCTCAAAAACGAGGTATCAAAGAATAAATTTTTATATGTTTTGTATTGACTTATATTTATATGTGGAATCATCGACTATTCGGGTGCACTATATATTATTTAAATGTATTGTATAATGTAATATATTAATTATTAATATAAAAATTATAATACGTATATATGTTACTTTATAACTTTTTATTTATTTATTTATTATTATTATTATTATTATGTATGAAAGTGGTAGATTAGACTACGCGCAATGTTTTTAAAGTATAAATTATGTTATATATATAATATTATTTATATAATAGTATTTATTGGTTGCTTTGATATATTTTTGTAGAGAGAGTATAATTATTAATATATTTATTATTTAATATTTTAATAATAATAATAATAATAATAAATTAATTATTAATTAATATTTTATATTATTTGTAAAGTATAATTTATTTAAAAGAAAAAAATGATAATAAAATTGAATGATAATATACTTACTCGGCTTCTTCGACGGTTTCGGTCATGGCCAGGAAGACGCAATTAAGTAGTATGGTAGCCATGACCATGTAATCGAAGTACTGATTAGTACTCAGGAAGATGCAACACCGTCTTATAGGATTCCACGGGGAAAATAGAAACCAACTATTGGTCGCAGTGAACCTATGGATGTAATTTTTTCGAAATCTCTTCGACACCACGCAGAAAGTCTATAAAAAAACAAAAGAAAATATATGTTTAAAAACATATAAATATTTCAATATAATATTGATATAGATATATTTGTAAATAGAAATGAATAATAATAAATATATAAATCCAAATGTGACATAAATTTTAGTTCATACTTTTATCTATTATTATTTTATTTTATTTACTAAACTTCTATATACATTCATTTATATTTCTATATGAGTAAATGTTAATCTGTCCAAGGATTACGCGATTTGCAATTTGTAATATTTCTAAATAAGTATACACATTAATTATACTCAAAGTATACTGTATTTACACTGATCAGTTACAAATAAATTTAAATTCAAACGACGTTAATTAGTTCAATAATAAATCATTTATTTTCGAACGTAACGAGTGTAAAATTAATGTACTATATATGCAATAAATGTGTAACGCATTTATATTTAAGTGGTTACACCAAGAATTGGTGTTCGGAAAAACTCGCGTATTAAGAAAAGTTTTCTTTTGACGTAACTTTCAACGTCATAGTTTTCTTTGACGTCAAGAAGGTGTGTAACCCTGTTTAATATAACAAAACTTACATATTTGCATATTAATCATGATACTTTAATAAATAATAAATTATTATTTTATAAATATCATTGAAAACGAAAAATGATCTCTTTCTTTTCTTTCTTTCTCTCTCTCTCTCTCTCTCTCTCTCTCTCTCTCTCTCTCTTTTACTCTCTTTATTTTACTTAGCGAAGATAAATAAAACAGTGATATACAAAATTAACTTCTTCTCGTAAATATAATTTTACGATGTATGCATGCGTGTACATGTATATGTATATATGTGCATATGTGTACGTTTATATATGTAGATAAGTTTTCCGTAAATTCGAACTACTTTATCGTCTTCCTCGTGCACCAGTGCAAAGTCGCTCATAGTAATATTAGTTGGAAATGGTTTACAGTCCAACGCTTCAACGAGAAACATGGAAATAAGTAGGAATAAGACCTTCTCTTAAAGCTTCCTGTATATAGATATTTATATACTTCTCCTTGATAATATTTTAATGTATAAATTCATTATTATTTTGATTAATATATCTATTATACTTTTTAATTTTGGATTTTCACGTCGAATAAGTTCATTAAAAAAAAAAAAAGGAATAAAAAAGATAAAATATTCGTTATTAAATTAAAAACGTGTTCCAAATTTGCATAATAAAATATCAGGTAGGTATTTTGTCGATCTTTGTAATCGATTATAGTAAATAAACAAACAAAAAATTAATAATCAAGTATACAATTAAAAATATTTCATTAATAAGACAGATGTTTCCTTAATAATATTCATAAAAATATTCAATGTAATTTTGTAATCATTATCATCATCATAATTGTTATTATCTCTCTCTCTCTCTCTCTCTTTCTAATTATTTATTAGTAAATTTAAAATTGGATAAATAAAAAGAGATAAAAATAAATGACAAAGTTGAAAGAGATAAAGTAGAAGTGTAACTAGCATTTAAAAGTTCATCATACTATTTTTCCGAGTAATACGGTCACGTTTCACCCCTTATTATCTTATCCTACACACTCCTGAAGCCGATCCAAATCCACGAAGGTAAGAAACACACCCCTTCCGACTTGATGTAGATTCTAGAGAAGCGAAATGGAGGGCAAGTGTTTGTAGCAGCAACGCGAGGGTGTCATACTAAAAGTCTTGAAAGTAATACTACTCTCTCTTTCTCTCTTTCTTACTCTTTAGGTCTCGAGTAGTGAAGAGAAAAAAGAAAAGAAATGAAAATAAAAGAAAAGAAAAGAAATAGAGCTCTAGCTAGCTCTGGTGACTTCGAGATGTCGTCGCCAAGAGCTGACACGTAACAAAGATGAAGGTGAAAGAAAGAGAGTGTGATAAAAATGTATGTGTGAGAGTGGAAAAGAGAAAGAGAGAGAAAGAGAAAGAGAGTAGAAAGAGAGATGACTCAAATAACATAAACTTTATCTCACCATCTCACTTTTATTCTCTTGTCGTCAGTTTAACTCTAAACAGTGTTATTGGAACGTACATTGTGTTTTAAACTAAGTTATAGTGAAAAAAAGAAATATTTTATACATTTATATGTATAATTTATTTATACCTAAATATATAAATTCACCAATTTAATTGTAAATGATATTATCAGCTGGTCGGCAAACTTTTTGACGTCACGGACCATTAAATTCATAATTTCAATCCCGTGGACCACTAATAGGATTTTTTAAGTGTTAAATATATTTATAAACAAAATTGTGATCTAAGAACACATAAAACACCGGTTCCCTTTGATGTATATGTTAACAATATTATAATAAAATAATCTGACAATTATCTTACTCTTGATACTCTGTATTCGTCTCATTCTCTCGAAACTTAGTTTTTTGAAGGTTTCACTTTTAACACGTGTGATCTGCATACATGATTTTTTATTTTTATTTCATATAAAATATTAAATATTATTCTAAAAATATGCATAAATTAATTACAATATTAGAGTTCATTATTTGTAAAAATATTTGATTTGCTAACATTTTTTTAAGTGTTTTATTTCTTTGTAATTATTATAAAAAATGTGCGCCTGTATGAATGCAACCCTCCAGATACATTTTGAAAATGTTGCTTGTGAGCGCCATCTGTCAGGACGGAATTTTTTTTCTGCCCGAAAGATAGACAACCCGTCATACATATTTGTATAAACAGTTTTGACTGCAAAAAAATTCCGTACAAGTAGATAGCGCTCGCAAGCAACATTTTCAAAGTGTGACTGGAGAGTTGCATATGAACAGGCGCACAGTTTTATAATTAAATTAATAATTAAATAAATCATTACAAATTATAAGTACAAATAATATTATAATAATATTATATAATAAATTATCCTTTGAAACTTGTTTCTTTAAAGGCTTCACTTCTAACTTGTGTGATATGCACATATGTTTTTTTTTGTACCAATCTTAGCTGCATGCTTTTCCTTGGTTCTTTTTCGTAATAACATCTCATTTATTTGAATCTAATAAAACGAGATAAAAAAACACACACAGATATATAGAAAGAGAGAGAGAGATATATATATAAATAGACAGGTAGATAAAAAAAAAAAGGAAGAAATAAAGAAAAGGATAAATTCAGTCACGCTTGAGAATTAAAGTAATCCCATGTTTCATTCTAAATACTTTAACGTGATATACGTAAGACAAACAAGACGAAGTTTCTTAATTACGAACGACCAGGGTCTCCGATTAATTACGAAGTCTCTTGTCTTCCTCATCCTCGGTAGTCGCTGAAATAAGAAACTAAAAGAAAAGGAAATGAGAATAATAAAAAAAAAAAAAGAAATGAATAGAAAGAAAAAGAATGAAAAGAGAAGGAAGAAAGAAAAAACCGAAATGAAAAGGAAAAAAAATGAAAGATAGTGATAGGACGCGAGGAAAGGAGGGGGGGGGAGGGAAAAAATGGGGTGGGGGATAAAAAGAAGAAAAAGAAAAAAAAGCAAACACCTCGGTTGGTGATGCAGGTGGTAGTAGTGGTGATGGAGGTTGAGGGAATAGGAAGATGCAGGGGGTTAGGGTGGATTAGGGTGGTTCGAAGAGGTGAAAGATAGATGGATAGATAGATAGATAGATAAAGGAAAATAGAAAGAGATGAAGATAGAGATAAAGGGAGAACTCGTGCGTTAGTAACGTTGGATAAGTACCAAGAACAAGAGGGATCCGTCTGATCCAGAACGAAGAGAAACAAAAAGAAAGAAAAAGAAAACAAAGTCACTGCTCTTTTTCGTGAATTCCTTTCAGGAACTCGTTGCTTCGTGGTAGGTTATTCGAAAGGCGGTGAAATATCTCTAAACGTTGAAAGGTGAGAGTACATATTTTCTTTTCGAGAGATAAAAATGAATGAAAAAAAAATATTATATATATATATATATATATATATATAAAGAAGAAAGAAAAACAATAGGAATATTAGGATAAAGATCGAAGAAGGAAAACTAGAAAATATCAAAGACGTAAGTGTATGTGTGTGTGTATATGTGAGTGTGTTAAAAAGGAAAATAAAGAAATGGAAAAGAAAAAAAGATACTAAAAGGTAAAATAGAAAAGTATTAAATGTATACTAATATATAAAATGAACCTGTAGGTTTAAAATTTTCAAAATAAATAAGTAATTGTGTGATATATTTATAGAAAAATAAAATAAGACCTAGAAAAAAGTGGGGGAGGGGATAAAGTAGAATATAAGTATAAAATATCGAAAGATATATGTGTATATATAAATACCTATTGAAAGATAAAACGAAGGAAATAAAAGTAAAAATAAAATATATGGGAATATAATTATATATGTAGGGATTAATAATTATAAAAAGTAACGTCAGGATAAATTTAAACCATATATCTTAAATCTATAAAGTTTATCGAATAAAATATCCCTTGCAGAAATTATCAAATAATTTTTAACAATAAAAGAATGTAAATAAAAAACGAAAAATATATTTAATAAGATATGTATGAGAACATGTTATTAAGAATATATTAAAGAATATATTAAATGCAAGAATATATTAAATTAAGAATATATAAAATTATATTAAAAATTCGAAGAATACGTAACAAAGAAAGATAAAAAAAAAATAATACAAAAAAATATCCATGAATAATAATGAAAAAATTCAAATATGTATAAAAAAAAAAATTTCCTTCTTTTTTTTTATAGGATCGTAGGAAAATAAAATACCCATACGATTTATCTCTCTCTCTTGTTCTCTCTCTCTCTTATACGATACAGATGCCATGTAACATATAGTATATGGTTAGGGGCGGTGAGAGACCGACCTATTTTCTCCCTCTGCTTTAAAGCCTTTGAATTTCCATCGTTTTGAGGAGCGACGCCGACGACGCCGACGACGACGACGCCACAGTCGCCATCACAGTCCTCCTCATCGTCGTCGTCGTCGTCGTAGTCGTCGTAGTCGTAGTCGACGTCCTAGTCGTCGCCACGCTCAAGGGGTTGACCTATTTTTATATCCCTCCCTTTCTCTCTTTCTCTTTTTCTTTTACTTCTCTCTCTTTACTCACGACAGAGAAGAGAAAAAAAAGAGAGAAAAGGAAAGAAGACAGCAGGGTAGCAGTTCACTCTTATCTTCTTCCCCTTGTCTTTACTCGTTCTACCGTAACTCGTTGTGTTACACCAACTTGTTCGAATCAAAAATAAGAAGAGGAACACGTTAATCCGCCAATAAACGTCAATTCTCGATTATTCTTTGATTCGAATTTTTAATAACATTTACCAAAGTAATTTATATCATTAAGAATTGTTCATTAGGATTGTTTATTTTTTTCTTTTTTTTTCTATAATAAATATTACATATCTTTGTCATCTGCAATTCTCTCCTAATAACAATTGTTACAATTCTTACAAATTTGCTAATAAAAAAAAAAACACAGAGTTTGAAAAACATTTAGAAGTTAAATAATATTATACTGAACAACCACTTCAGTATATTATTAGCTAAAAACAAAGTCAACAAAAAATTAAAAAATACTCGAATGCATTAATTAAGACTCAATAACGTTTTTACATCTGTGACCAAATGGTCATAATTATCGTAAAGTAAATTTATTATTCGGCACCAGTTGGAACTTTGCCAAAAAAAAAACAAAAAATAAATTCAAATAAAACAAAACGATATATGAGAATTTTATTACCTAAAATATAAGCTTGTATTTTAAAGATCACACGAAAATATGTTGCTCTTAATTTTTAATACACATAAGTAAATAATAAAAAAATTAAAAAGATCAGAGAGAAAAAAAGAAATTTTTATTACCTGAAATATATTTGTTTCTTTTAAGGACTTGTAATAAGATATTTAATATATATAAAGTATGCCACCCCTTTTCAAGTCTTTTGGTATAACTATAATTTATTCTTACACAAATAAATAATTAAATTAATATCTCAGAATTTATTATTCGTAATAATCATTTAGATCTATAATTCCTTACCCCATGAATTTTTTTCGAAATATTTATTAAAATTAGAGCATGACTAAGAGATATAATAAGGATATGATAATAATGACCTTGATAATGATAATAAGGGTCTTTATTACAATTCCCCACGAGCTTTCCTTGCCAAGATGGGATCAACACATACTATTCCGTTTCCATATTAATTTAACACGAGAATTGTATATAAGTACATATATATATATATATAATATGTATGATTACTATACAGAGTATTCAAAAAGAAGAGTTTGTGAAATATATTTCCAATTACAATACATTAGTATTCGTATCTTCATTGTCAAATTAAAACAATTTATATTCGCTTTTAATGCAATGTTTCGATATTCATATGAAATATTGAAAAACATATTTTAGGATCATTAAAATGTGAATTCAAATCATCAAATTGAAATCAATTTTATTACAAAAGAATATTGTATTAATAGAGAAATATAATTTGTTATAAATAATAAGAAAATTAGTCTCACATGAATATTCGTAATTAAATAATATTATATATAATAAAAAATATACAATTAATATTTTTTTAAATAATATTTAGTTGACTCTGGTATACTTTAATGAGATCAATTTTAAATTCATAATTATAAATAATATTATGTATAATAAAAAATATACAATTAATATTTTTGTAAATAATATTAAGTTGACTTTGACATATTCTAATGAGATCAATTTTACTTCTTTTACAACAATTATACTTTCTCTTTAATTTCATCAATTAAAAAGTTATTTATGTTTCTGCATAAGAATTTTGAAACATTGCAGCAGAAACAAATATCGATTGTTTCAAATTGACAGCAGGGATTACGAATACTCCTGTGACTCGTTGTATATGCAAGATGTATTCGGACAGGTTGTTATTGTACAAATAAAAAGGAAGTAACCTTTATTCGTTCAAAGACCTAATTAAAAAAAATTGTGGTTTAAAAATTTTTTAAATGAACTACTTAATTGATAATAATCATAGAAGAAACAACCCTCAATTATTCACCCTCTTAATCACCCTATCCGAATGACGTCGATTTAAAATTTGTTGTTTCTAATTATCAAATGTCTAATCAACCTTATAATTATCAAAATTAGATTTTAAAAAATTTAACTAATTCCTAATTAATACTATTTATTCTAAATTTGATCATTTATAGAACACTCTGTATATAACCATATACATGTAATACATGTGATACATAAAAACAATGTAAGTTAGGTATAAACATGAAACCCGCATTGACATCGTAAATTTGAACCGAGATCAATCGTGAATCTGCTCTATAAAACGATATGCAAATCTGTGTAACATATCCATACATATGAGTATATATTTGTGTGCACATGTATCCTATACATGTGAACTAAAAATATATAAAACATGATTGAATGTAAAGAAAATTCGTGAAAATCATTTTCACATATTTTATATTCCTATTGGTAAAAACAAATTTTCGCTCTAAATATTTTAAAACATATTTATATCTATTCAAGATAATCTATATATTATTTGTATTAATATCCTGTAAAAAGTATTAAATTCTAATACGATTATAATAAATTTCTGTTAATAAAATGTACAAATTTATGCAAAAAAAAAAAAAAAGAAAATAATTATAAAAATAAATTTAATATATATATATAATATAACAATCGAATCACAAACAGATGATTAGAAAAATATTCGAAGATAATTTGAAATGATCAAAATAATTTGTAAAAACGTCAATAACAAAACGAATCGTATACAAGGTTTGCATTTGAAGGATTAAAATTGTAAAGGAAGTTGGCTTCCTATTATATTGTATGAATAGTTGATCCAATGAGATTGAACTAGTAAACGAGAGAGAAAGATAGAGAAAGAGAAGGGTAGGAGAATTGAGAGTTGAAAGAGGGAGGGAGAGAGTAAATGCTGGCCAATGTCCAGCCTACTTAACGTCCAGCCTAGTTGCAAGTACAGTTTCAATCTACTGACAGATCATACACTGACCTTGTTTACTGGGAATCGAAGCTCCTACCAGTGGAAACGTCAACGATGAAAATAAAAGACTATCTTAAAAGGAGAAAACACAAGTAATAAAGAAAAGAAAGAATATGATCTTTTAAAAACTAACAAGAAGAAGAAGAAACTCATATATATATACATATAAATTTTGTGTATATGTTGTGATCAATATATTATTGTGGACACTGTATATATATATTACTCGATCAAACGAAAACAAGTTGAAAAATGTATGTGTGTGTTGAAGAAGATTGATTTAATGTTACTTTGTCAAGGCTTTGTCAAAATTGTATCAGGATTTTGTCAAGGTTTTTTCAAGAATACATTGTTCGTAATATATACATACCTATATATGTACCAATATAAAAGACTCGTTAACTTAAAAGTATTATAGATTATATCGAGAGTTGATTAATTTCGAATATAAAATACTTTCATACTCTTAAAACTAACTTTTGACCTTATAAAATTTTGTCAACGAAAAATAGAGAATAAAATAATGGAGTAGTTAGGAGGAAGAGGGTGTATTTTATTGAAATAAATTTGAGAATACTTAAACATATTTATTCGTTATGTAGGTATATATCATTTGTACCTACATGTATAACCGCAATAGTTTCTGAGAGGATTTGATAAATGAATCTCTAAGTTCATTTATCAATTATTTAATAAATAAATAAAACATTATCTTCAAATTGTAGCCCTTTTTCTCTAAATAATAAATCGTATTCCAGGTTATATACTTTTTTTTTTATAGATTATCTATATTATATGTGTATGCATGTGTATAAAGGTGGTAGTAGCTTCATACGAGATGTTATAAATGCACCCTCCGACCTCAGTTTGAAATCCGAGTTCGAATTTGAGAGAAATATTTGAATATATAAATCATTTTCTTTTTTTATCAAGTATATTTCTTTTTATATTTGTTTTTTCCATTGCTTCTTTATAAGTAACTTCCGTCAAACGTTGAAATCAGAGAAACAAATCTTTGCTATTTCCTAGCCGTTCATTTCCTGCTTTACTTATTTTTTTTTTACATCCTCTCTCTCTCTCTCTCTCTCTCCCTCCCTTTTTTTCGTTTTCTCTTTCCTCACTTTGAGGAATCTTAAGTGGTAAATGTTTTTATTTTCTTTACCATTTTCTTTTAAACTTCGTCGAACGTTTAATCGTTTGCGAGTAAAAAGTTGATTCGTAAAATGAATCCAAATAAACGTTTCTCGATATTTTTTTTTTCTTCAATACTTGCCAGTATCAAAACAATCGAGTCTTATCACACGAAGTTTATTAAAAAAACAACAACAAAAAATTTTAAAATTTTTGAAATCCAATAATTCGATTTAATATCGCGAGAAATATTCAATTTTTAAATGAACTTTCAAAGAAGATTTGATGGACATTTCGAAAGTATTGAATTTTTTTATCTCAAGTCGAGTAACTTTACTATTTTCAATATAGAATATGCTCGATATATGATAAGATATTATAGTTACATTTCAGGAATTCTTATCTCATATAAAAGATACAAAATATACATATCTACATATAAATATATAAATAGATATCAGAGAAATTTAAGAAAAAAGCTTGTGTGTATATCATCGTAAGAGTTCGTATAGAATTTCTTTTTACTGAAACTGAACAGAATAGTATGTTGTTCGATCAAAGACACAGGGATGATAGCTTCGAGTGAAGTTATTTGATATCGGCTATCCGAAAAATAAAAATAGATCATACGTTCTACGAGACAGAAAGAGAGAGAAAAAGTGAAAGAGAAAGAGAGAAAAAGACAGAGAAATACTGTTACATTTTTTTTTACTCTTAACTATTCAAAACTTATATAAATTGAACAATTTTGAGCCCGATATAAGATTTTTTCCGGTTAAACTCATTTTTATTTTAAGAATACAAATTTTTATGACTGTTAAGAATGAATACCCTTCAACCCTACCTTTTATATTCACAACTAACTTCAAACCATCCTCTGACAAAATTTATTGAATATAAAGTATCTTGTTTTATTTATTTCATCAATTTATTATATCTTCATTTTTTTATATTATTGTATTAGAAATGAAATAATTAACCCTTTGAATGTTATGAACACATATATGCCTTTTGTAAAAATTATTAACCTTATCGTTCGAAGCATATACCTGTTTGTTAATATTTATGTATAAAATAATTTAATATTCATATTATTTAATTAAATTATTTTTAAAAACAAAAAATTTAATTATTAAATATAATTTTTTATTAAAATACAGTTAATAATAAATTATTCTGTTCCTATAAAACATTTTAGGTAAAAGTATTCAACATTCAAAGGGTTAATAGAAAAATATAATGCAGTATGTAACATGAATGATAATATTTTATTAAAAAATGTAAGAATCTTTTTAAAATCAAATAGAAATATATTTCACAAACGGATATGAATACAATAAATTATATTTTAATCTTACGTTTAGTATCTTATTTTATTTATTTTATAGTTTTCCAAATAATCGATTTCAATAGTTGATCCTCAAACGATGAATCCAAACACTTTTGTTAAATTTAATTTCAGTTCCAAAAAATGATTCATCATCGTTGGTCACCTTCTGTGTTTCAAAAAAAAAAAAAAAGAGAGAGAACAAAAATATTTGTACTTAATATGATTTGAATAATCTTGTTTGCTTTTATCTTTTGTAAAGATAAAAATAAAGAGAAAATTATTGATATTACGAATAGGTGTACGTGTTTAACAACAGAAAAAAAATATGCTAGACGAGTGACGAAATTTATTTGAGTTTAATTATAATGAATTTTAATAAAATTATTTTTTTTTTGACAAAAATTCTCGTCGTTGGAGAAAATAGAAAGGATGAAACGAAAACAAAAAAAAAAATAAAAATAGATAAAGATTAAAAGCGTTTGCGATTAAAATCAGATCGTAAGTTATAAGATCACGTTGAAAAAACAAAAAAAAAAAACAAAAAAAAAAACCCGGGAAAATGAAATTGACGGAATAAAGAGCAAAAGTGTGTGTCTCGTTGCTCACGAATAAAAAAGAAAATCTGCAAAAGCAGATGGGAATTATTACGCCAAGTTTCCACTCGAGTACTCGCAAATATCAAAAGAATCACTAGAATCCGTTTGAACAATGCGTACTACTATACAATCTCTCTATTTCATGTGTGTGTGTGTGTGTTTCCTCTATTTTAATTTATAATAATAATCATCATCATTATTATATCGAATCCTAAGAACTTGTATTTATTTAGATCTAAACATTCTCTTCACTGTTTATTTTTTATTTTATCTCAACTGAAAATATCTTTAAAAAATATAAACGATTAATAAATATAAATAAAAATAATATATAAAATAATTTATATAAATATAAATATTATAAATAAAAAATAATATTAATACAAAACATTAACTATCAATTTTAAAAATCTTAAAAATAAATCCTTTTTTGGTTTGTTTGAGATATTTTAAAATAAAAAAAACATGTAAAAATCTTTACAAAAATCAAACGAAATATTTAAAAAAGATATTAATCCAATAAATTATGTACAAATTGTAATTGATTACGCTATTTAGTTTTATAAGTTTTTGCATAAAATTTACAAGGTTCTCATTTCATTTATAATTTTTTAAAAATAAACCATTAAATTTTTCTTTGTATCATCATCGAAATCAAATAATCGAGAACGAAAAGGTTTTTATTTAATAAAAAGAAAAAATAATATTAAATCATATACAAATGTAAGATCAAAGATAAAAGTTGTCTAAACGATGGAATAGAAAAAAAGGGGCTTACTTATTGATGATCGAAGGAAATACTTAAAGGAGATAGATTTTCATAAATTGAAATGATGCGTGTTAGAGGTAGGTTATTACGACGCTGAGTTTATGAAAAAAGCTTTTGAAAGAGTTGAGTCCTTTGGGTTTTCCGTGCTCTTGGAAAGTTCAGCGGGTCGAAAAAGTACGAGAGAAACTAACACACACAAACAGGCACTGCGCACACGCACACGCAGAAAACACACAGAAAGAAAGAAAGAGAGAAAAAGAGAGAGAGAGAGAGAGAGAGAGAGAGAGAGAAAGCTTTCGGTTGATACCCATATCACAAGATTTATAAATCCAGCTAGAGCAGAGATTCTTTGCATAGCTTCGAAGCTTTCGCCTATGAAGTTTGTTCGTGCTTTGCGCTATTTTACGTTAGCTTTACAAAAAAAATCTGACATTTCGGTACATACTCCATGACACATTTAGGCGTTATATTTGAACCTTGAATCAAATACCGAAATGTCGTTTCGACTGTAAAATCAACGATAAATAAAAATGAAATAAAAATATCCAGAAAGGAAGAACAACAAAAAATAAAATGGAATTGAAACCCTTTAGAATAGAAAAAGAAAAAAAAAATAGAGTAAAAAAATAACTTCAACAAATATATAGAACAACAAATCTGGTTTTTTTTTTTTCAATTGTGATTTACTTTAGAAAAGAAACAAAAATATCCAACTACTTGTCATTTGTAACACGAATTAATCTTGCACACATACTAACGCTATTGATTATTTTTTATTAAAAAAAAAAAACAAATGATGTAAAATTTAATAAAAAAAATTGTTTGAAATGATGAAATAGAAGAATATGAAAGAAAATTCTCGAAGAAGATTCGATTGGATTTTTTAATTATTAATTTTTATCATCCTACATATGAACGTATAGTAATCTTCGTTAATTAAAGAAAGAGAAAGAGAAATGAAAAAGGAGTTGAAGGAGTGAGAGAGAGAGAGAGAGAAGGAGAGTAAAACTTGTGACGAATTGAAGTGTAACGTCAAGTACGATACCACAGACCGATAATCCTTCATCAAGCTCGACAGCACGTCGACCCTTTTCACATCGTTGATTACTACCACATTTAAACGTATTCTGCTTGTTAGTGATTCGTGTATCCATCTATGTATATATGTAAATGAGTGCATTAGAAAGAGTAGGCAAAGAGAGAATGACGATAATCAAGTTTTAATATATGAAATCAAATTATTTTAATATTATTATTGAGATTGAAGGAATGTAATCAACTTGTGAGAGAATCCAAATAAAAAAATAAACAAATAAAAAAGAATAAAACAGATCGATAGATCAGACGAAATGTCGACCCTGTTTGTTAATACAATGGATACAAAAACAAAATTAGAATTATTTTCATATTATTATGAAGATCGAATGAAAGTAATAAATTTTAAAGAGAATGGAAATAAAAAGAATGTGCGTGGCCTTCCATGCTAAAGATAAAAGTTAAACATGTATTATTATGTGGTAAATAATCAATTGATTCATATATATATATATATATATATATATATAGTGCTTGTTAGATATTTTTCCTTGAAAACTAATGCTAGAGTGTGTTTAAAATAAAAACAATTTAGAAATAAATACATTAGTATACATTAATAATATATTTATTTTATTTGTGAAATATTAAACAATTTCCCATTTGATATTTTATTAAATAAAACAATTGTCAATTCGAAGTTATCACTGGTAAAGAACGTAAAAAAAAGATACAAATATATTTTAGTTTAATCAATCCTAAATATTAGTAGTATATATTAGAGTATTAGACATACCTTAAATAATTGTTAATTAATCGAAAGAAAATGTACATTATAGTTTAAAATGGAGTATAATAAGCTCGATGAACCGTCCTCTTCGAAATTCCCAGTTAGACTAGTGGCTCATTGTCCTCTATGAAAGTCAATTAAAATTCTCGCATTGATTCTTCATTCTATGACTTGTAGAAAAATAAATTCTATTTATTACGAATATTATTTACGTTATAGATATATATACCTTTCGAGTGAACGGAAATTGAAAGTCATATAAATAAAAATAAATCAAAAAAATTTAATTGACTTTCATAGAAGACAAATTACTATGGTTTTACGGTTAATTTCGAATAAAATGATACATCGAACTAATATACTCCGTGTTTTTAAATTACAATTATACATTTCTTACGATTAATTAACAATC
The DNA here is from genome assembly GCF_049000335.1 of Polistes dominula. NCBI lineage: Eukaryota > Metazoa > Arthropoda > Insecta > Hymenoptera > Vespidae > Polistes > Polistes dominula. Next base: position 4,325,677 of record NW_028301150.1, read on the forward strand.
ATTTAAGATATATCGAAAATTCTCAAGGTAAAAACGCATCTCGCAAATAACTATCGATCGACGTTTTTCATATATACATACAAAAACACATACACACACACACACATCAACTATTGGTTCTATTTCACTTTCTTTCCCCTTATCTTTACGCTCCGTTTCTTTTCGTGCCGTTTCATCAAATTTTATGGTTACCCTCGTCTAAGAAAAAAAAATGTCACGTAAAAAATAAAAATAAACAAAATATATAAAGTAAATAAATAAAATAAATAAATAAATAATAGATCGACTGAGAATATTGCACCTGTTCGTAAATATGAAAAAAACAAACGTCGAAATAAAGATATATTGTATATTTATTTATTTTTATATATATATATATAATATATATATATATATATATATATATATATATATATATATATATATAGAGAGAGAGAGAGAGAGAGAGTTGTATGTATATAAATGTGTGTTTCGTGTTAGTGTTAGTCCCTATTTATGAGAGATTTGTTTCGAAGAAAATTTAAGTTATGCGAGTTTTCTTTAGGACGAGTCGATACCGACCGGTTAATAAAGAAAAAAAAAGAAAAAAGGGAAGGTATAAAAATAAGGGAAAAAATAGGGGGAAAAAAACAAGAATTTCGTGGAAAATGTGCTCCGGGCCATGAGTCGATAAATCTCTGGCTTCGGGGCCATTCGTTCGAGTAAACAGGCCGATCGATAAAACTTCTCTCTCTTTCTTTCTCTCTCTCTCTCTCTCTCTCTCTCTCTCTCTCTCTCTCTCTTTCTTTCTGTATGATACATAAAACTTCTTTAGAGAAATTTCACGAGAAAGCACACACAATGTAAATCGGCTTTCCCAAAGATTCCACGTTTTACCGTCGATGCACTAGATCGCATTGAATTTCATCTATTATATATTTACTTAAATAATAATAATAATAATAATAATAATAATAATAATAATAATAATATGCACAAATAAAATCTACATCTTTAAAATCTAAATCTAAATTGAAAAATCTATTTTATGTATATAAAAAAAATAATTATACAATTGAACATAAAATCGATGAAAATATTAGAAAATGTAAAACAAATATTTAAATTTGTTATTGATTAAATATAAATTATCTTTATATTATATATTTACATATAAGATTATATAAATTAATATTTTGTAGATATAAATTCGAAGATCTACAAATAGATCTATATATTGTAAAAAATTTTATTTTTAATTTGATAAATCCAACCCCCACTCCCCTTGGAATTCAGTTCACAATAATTAGATAAATCAATATTTTCGTATAATATATTTATAATCAATATGTAAATGTATGTATACGAAGAATTCTGCACGAAGATTCTAATTTTATTTAACATCTGATAAATACATTTCTAAATTTAATTTAAAAAAAGAAAATAAGGAAAAAAGTTCATACATAAGAATGAACTTTAATAATGTATTATTAAAAAAAAAATTATATAATACTATTATAAAAATAAACGAATTTAAATTAAAAATCGACTTATAGACGAAGATAGAAAATGTATCAAATTGAAGTGATCATATCTAGCCTTTTAAATCTTCAAACTCTTTGAAATTGTCTGGCAAATAAGAAAGAAGAATAAAAGACACGTTTTTGACATAGTTATCATCGAACGTGCGAAGAGAAATCTAGAAAAGGGGCTTTTGCTCTACAAAGAAGAAAAAAAGAAGAAGAAGGAGAGATAGAGAAAGAAGAAGAGAAAATCCTTTCGTTGCTTTGAGAAAGAAACGACACTAGATTTGCAACTATGATGCTAGTGCTGTGTAAAAAGCCGACGTGATGAGGGAGCACGATTTCGAAAGAGAGTTTTTTTTGTTTTTTTGTTTTTTCCTTTCTCCCCTTCTCAAGCCACCCAACTCTTCCGAAGTCCCTCAAACCCTATCCACTTCAGGGTCGCAACGTCCCACCCTGAGGTGTTTTCATCAATTCCGTTTTTTCTTGGTAGTCGCGTGGCAAGGAGACGACAAAAGTTATTGGATAGGAGTCATAATCACTTCGATACTATGTACAAGAAAAAAAGGGGGATTTACTTGTAGTATAGATTGACCAAGATAAGATAATAATAATAATAATAATAATAAAAAACAAAAGCTTAGAGGGGTTGAAATTTTAGGGATTTTAGAGTGAGGGATTGGATAAGAAGAGGGAGTAGTAGGTTGGTGTATATAGGGTGACGATAGAAATCGTGGTGAGTTTTTTTTCACGAGGAATGATTTTGGCGGGCCTTCGAGTCTCAATCCCCTCTCCCCACACACATATACACGGCATACAACGAAGGCCGTTTCAAGCCTGAGGGGCTTTGAAACGAGTAAGGTGGGACAAGGGGTGGAGAAGAAGGGGTGTCGTGGAAAAGAAGTTAGTGGAATGGGGGTAGGTGGGTAGCACTGGTGGTGGGGTGGTAGTAGTAGTAGTGCACTCTCTTTCTCTGTTAGAGAAAAAAGATGAAGGGGTGAGTTTAGGTCTCCGATCTTTTTTTTTTCTCTTTTCCTTCCTTTTCTTTACTTTCTTTTTTCTAGTTTCTTTTTTTTTTTTTTTTACTTTTTCTTCCTGTGTGTTCACTGATTGCACCGGTTACTGGCTACGTGCCAGTACTGATAGTGTCGTAATTTACATATATGTACTATTACCACTACGAACTGGTAATGTTAACCGTAGGTGTACCACTTGGATACTTGTACACGCTCATATCTAAAATCGTATGTCAATCTATCTATAGTAATATGTTTGTGTGTGTTATGTTGATTCGTATATGCATGTACATATTTGTACATATACGCGTGTATGTGTGTATGTGTGTGTTTTCCTGCGATTAAACGAGCTTTAGCAATGACCTAATCGTGACTCGAAATTCGTTGATGATGCGTTTGCGTCATCAAATCTAAATTGCGATAGACGATAAACAAATATAATACCTAATACCAATATAAATAAATAAATTATTGACAGATAAAAAAAAGTAACTCATCTGAATCGCTCGAAGAATTAATTATCAAAAAAAAAAAAAAAAAAAAAAAAAAAAAAAAAAAAAAAACATTAATTTTTCAACGATAACAAAAACTTCTCCACCACAAAAAAAAAATAATAAAAACAATTCTTATTTAATTTTTTTATAACACACGATGAACTCGTTAAATTGGTGGACGCGGGAAGAAAAACAAAATAACAACGGGAGGGAGATAAAATGAGAGATAATGAGGGTGATGATGGATGGGGAGAAAAGGGGGAGAATGAAGGGGGATGAAGAATTGTTAAAGCATTGTCGAAAACCCCTTTCTTTTTTTTTCTTTCCTTCCTTTTTTCTGAACTTTTTCTTTTTCTTCTTCTTTTTCTTTTTCTTATTTTTGTCCAGGTGTAGTTCGATGCTGCCATGACCGCCATACTTAATGCGGCACGAGAACGTGACGTAATAACCGCGGACTTGCGTATAAAATATCAATATTTTTCCACCGCGGCTATGCCAACGGCGACGCTACGAGCAAACGCTCGATGTCGCGCACTGACACGCTCTTTCTCTTTCTCTTTCTCTTTCTCTTTCTGTCACTCTCTTTTATTCTTTCATAAGTCTATCTTTCTTATTTTATTCTAATTATTTGTAGAACTTATGCAATAATAACTTAGAGTTTAAAAAACGAAAAACATAAGATAAGATGTTTCAGTAATTTTTGTATCTCAAATATTTACCGTTTTAATCCTTTGAACTGTAGCATAATTAGATATTCATATATTTATGTATATATTGGGTTGTCCGGAAAGTTCGTGCCGATTATCGATAGATGGCATTAAAGTTCTTTTGCTAGAAAACCTGAAAAGTTCTGAAAGACGAAATTTTAAAATTATTAAATTATTATATATATTTATTATTATATATTATTATATTAATTTTATAATTATATATACATTTATATAATTATTAACATTTATGTATATATAGTTATATTTATTACTTAATAAATATATAACAGAAAAAAAAAACTTAAATGGATTGCATTTCAATCTTTCGTCAAAATCGGCACGAACTTTAAGAACAACCGAATAAATATTTTTTATTATATTATTTTATTTTGTTATAATGTTTTTCAAACGATTTTATATTACTATACTTGTTATTACTAAAATGAGTTACTTTTTCATTCGATAAATTTTCATTTTAACATATTGCATTACGATACAAATGAATTTATGGTGTATTAACTTCCTATCCGTTATGTTTGATCAATTTCGATATGTTCTAGATATTATTACTAAAATGAATTCTAAGAATTTTTATTTTAACATATATTCCATTACGATTAAATTAAATTTATATTGTGTGACCTTTGATTCGTTATTTTTAGTATAGCTGGGATATATTTTAAGATGATAATGTAATACAATTTTTTATATATCATGAAAATTGCATTTTCATTATTACAATTTTTATTACAATATTGTCATATATTTTGAGTTCAATTGATTAACGATGTGACCTTTGAACTATTTTATTGAGTACGATTCAACGTATTTTCGGATGATGTTCTGGATAAAATATTTTATTAACAATATTTTAAAATATATATTTTAATTCAAATTGACTAAATATAAGTTTTTTATATTTTGTTATATTACTATCGAATGTTTAAATAATTGTATATCGATTAAAAGAATTTAGTTTACGTGTTTTCGTAATTTCAACAAAATAAAAATACCAGAACACGCAATATGGGTAAAAGAAAAGAAAAAATTAAGACAAACGTAAATAAAAAACGAAATAAAAGAATCACGTTCATTAAATTATAATATCTTCAGTTCCGATCATTCGTAAAATTATAACCGAAATTTAATCGGCTTAAAGTCTATTAAATAAAAAAAAAAAAATTGATCGTCACTCGAGCGATTAAAAAAAGCTTTTTTCCGATAGAAATAAAAAATGATAGAGCAGAACTAATGGAGAGAAATGAAAGGATAAATGAATGAAAAGAAGGAATCTGTGGTTTCTATCAAAAAAAAAATCTGTTCTAACTCAACATAGGGTAAGGTTATTCAAATCTAACAAAGTTAAATAGAATCGAAATTAAAGTTTTGCAATTCTAATTAAAAATATATGGAAATTTGTATTTTTACATAATAACTAAACTTTTCTAACAGTTAAATATATTATTAAATATAAATTATATTAAATATAATTATAAAATATATAATTTAATAAATAATATAATAATTATATAATTAATAAATAATTAAATAAATATAATTATAATATAATATAAAATGAAAATTATATTAAATATAAAATCACTGATGAGTATATTAACGTCACAATATTTATGTGTAAATCGGAATTTTAAAAAAAGGGGGAAGAGGAAGGATTAAAAAAAACAAAAATAAAAACAATTTCATATGCCTATATTTCTCTCTCTCCCTCTCCCCGTTTCTCTCACCCTTCCTCATTCTTTCTATTTCTTGGGAAATCACTAACCAAGAGAAAAAGAAACGTGTGAAAGACGAAGATACAAGAAATTCGCATTAACTATATAGAAGCATGATTTCTCAGCTTTCAAAAGCAGTCCCAAAAGAAATCAAGGAAAAGCACTAAGATTTACTACGCATGTTTTTTTTTTTTTTTTTTTTTTTTTTTTTATTATTTGTTTACATTCCTTCTTTCGCAATTTTTAATACATTTCGTTAAAAAAATAAACACCTTCGTGCATCCTCTTCTAAACAAACGAAATTTTAAATCAAAATAAATAAATAAAGACGTTCCGCGATTGAAGGATAAAAATGCAATATTGTACAGATTGGTGGCATGATTATTCGATTTTTGTAATCCACCCTTAAAAAAATCAAGGAATAGCACGAACATTTACTACCCCTTCTTCTTACTTTCTATACTATTGAGGATAAAAACTAACAAATATAAAAATAATAAAAGTAAACAGGATTAAGTGTTAAACAAAATTACATTCAGTACATTTCTTCTGAATTATTTAACAATTATTTATATATATATATTACTTATTAATTATAAATTTTATTTTATATATATTTATATATATTATATTATATATTTATATAATATATATTCTTTTATATCTAACAAAAAATAATATATTTTTGTTTTACTTTTCTTTACAACAATACTTGAAAAAAATTATAAAAATTCTAACAAAAATAACAATAAAAGAAAACAATTAAATATTACCCAAAGTTAATTCGTGTCAAGAAATAAATCATTTGAAGATACATTTATATATTTTCAATCTTTCTATCATTTTATCATCAATGTTTTAATGCAACTAAAAAAAGAAATTAATGACAAAATGACATATTGTTATTCAAAAGAGAAAATATACAAAATAAATTTGTCCATCGATCGAATGGAATTGTCAAAAAAATATGTTGGATAAAATGTGTGTTGCAATATCAGTGAATATTTATCTCGTTATCTGGTTAATGGGATAATCGGGATGATGGGCTTTAAGGGTGTTAACGTTCGCTTCGATCGTCGTTGAGTAACCGGAAGAAACATACGTTCCGTTCGAGAGCTAAATCGTTCCAGCAAATAATCCCCCCAAAATTGTGAGATTAAAGTTTAAAGATAAACAAATATAATGAAAAATAAACAAATAAACTAATCACATTAATCCGATAAATTAACTTTGATATCTTTACTATGTCATTTAAACAATTTTAATATCATATTTTGCAATACTCATTATATCAAAAATTATAATAATTATAATAATGCAAACAAAAAAACATTTAGCATTAATCTAGATTGTCATTATCTCTCTCTCTCTCTCTCTCTCTCTCTCTCTCTCTCTCGCACTCCTTTTTATTATATTTAGAAAAATTTGTCACAGAATATTTCAAAATACTTATCGATAAAAATATTTAACAAAAAATATTGTTACACCAGAAAAATTAAAAAAAAATGATTAAATATTAATATATATATATATATATAATATTATATAAATTATAAATATTAATATATTATATAAATTAATTATATTAATATTTATAATATTAATATATTATAAAATATTACATTATATTAATATTTATAATATTAAATTAAATTATATAATAATGATTAAATATCTTTCTCTCTCTCTCTCTCTCTCTTTCTTTCATTTAATTGTATTTTATCTGGTAGATATTGGTAAAATTTATTTAACGATAATTATATCAAAAAATACGATAATACACTATATACTGAATAAAGTAGAAAAAAGAAATAGAAGAAAGTGGATACTTAACGATTTCAGTATTTCACATCTGGTTTCACCGTCTACTTTTGAAAATAAACGAGAATAGGATTTCCACGGTAGACTAGCGTCTATTTGAGAATCCTAAATGAGAAATGCCACGCCATTCCGGGACTCGCACGAATTGCCCGACGGAAATAAAGAGGTGCTGCTGAGATATTTCGCCGCAAGGTCGAACATTGAATTCGAAACTAAACCAACAACTGACTACTCCCTCTCGTAATAATAATAATAATAATTATTATTATTACAACCATAAGCACATATTATATATCTACGATCAATTTCATTAATTATCAGCTAGATAAACTAATCTTTGATCAAACGAATTTGTATTTATATTTTTATTTATTTATTTAATTTTATAAATGTACTAAAGAGGATGCTCCGATTATACGTTTACTGTAAAACGTTGATTTTAATATAATTCTATTTAAAAATAAAAATTACAAATTTAATGTTGTTTTATGCCTAATTTGAATTACCAGAAATTATTATTGAATATTAGTTTGACAGCATTGAATAGTTTAGTATTATATTAAATCAAAGTATTAGAACAAAGCCACTGTAACAAGTGGCCTGGGGCATCTAATTTTGTAGTAAATTATAAAAACATAAAAAAAATTACCAAAATTACAATGAAATACATAAATTAATAATACACACTTAGATACAGAAAGAAAAATTAGTTATGTCATATATAAATCTGAAAAAAAAAACATGTAACGTGAAATAATTGGATTGTAATACAGCACCATCTATTGAATACTTACAGAACCTAGAGACTTAGATAACCTCTAAATAATAAATCTTTAAATTAGCAATAAAAAATAAAAAATAATCGCGAAAAACTATCCTATATTCTAAATTGTGAAAAATCATACAAAATAAATAAAATTTCATTAAAATCGATTAAGTAATTTCGAAGTTCATCGTAAACCTACGACGTGACACTGAATTTATATATATATATATATAGATAGTACACTATCACAATACAATACACAGTACATTTAATTATTTTAATGGTAATTTACTATACAGAAATACGTAATATTTAATTTCTAATTAATATTTGAAATTAAAGGAAACCTGTATGAAGTTGAAGTGATTATTTTAAATGAAGATCATGTGGCACATTTTCAAATCGTTTTATCAAAGTCAATGTAGGAAGCTCATTTGTCCTAGGACGACAAGAATCTCATTGTCAGTATAGATAAAAGTATAATATTCAAATCGACCCTATTTTCCCAGAATTATTCAACACAACGTTCATACTTGGACGTTTATTCGTTACGCTACGTTGCAATGTTTGCTGAGAGATTTTGAATACGAGTTACAACGAACTTCCAATTTTGAAAATCAATTACGTCGTACATACCAGTGCAAATCCTTAACGTCAACGTTACATATATATATATATATATATATATATATATATATATATATATATATATATATATATATATAAAAGTAAATAGAGGATGGATCTAAAACTTTTAATATGGGCCAAAAGTTCATAGTTATTTTTTTTTTTTTAAATCAATTGAACGATATTTTTGTCTTTTAAAATTTATTCCGATGACAATATGACAATAATCTATCAATCTGCGGATGATTATAGTTGTCGAATACTTGATTACATTTATTTATAATTATTATTATTTTACTGACCGTAAATATACTCACGAATAACATAACCGCACCTAGAAATTATTTTTATTTTATTTATAAAACTTTAAACCTTACTTGTTAAAATACAATCTTTATTACGATTCTTAGTAATACCCATTGTGTAAAATAATTTTTTTAAATCGTGTAAAAACTTTTGACCCACTATACGCGTTAAAGTTAAAAATATTATGTTTTTAAACTGTAAAATAATAAAAAAAAAACATAAAGATATATAAATCAGGTGAAAGGTAATGTTTTACAGTGCATCGTTGATTCTGATAAGATGAAACTGGGTCAGTAGGACTGTGTCGTTGTTATCAATGTGAGAATCGTCGAGAATGATGCGTGCTTAGGTGAAAAAAAAAATTGCTAAATAGCGATAGAAGGTAGAAAAAATAAGAAAAAGAAGTAGGAGGTAAAAAAAAAAAAAAAAATTACAAAACGGTAAAGCTTTTCGCAATACTCGTAGAAATAACAAAGCCAATATTCCAGCGAACGTAAAATAGTTAGAGAGCGTTTCTTTTCCCATACAAAAGAATTTTATTGAATTAGAATGTTTAATAAAAACTGTATTGAATACAAAAAGAAAAAAGCATGAACGAACGATTCGAATCTGCGAGATCGTTGATTGTATTTGCATTCAGATCAATCATTCCAAGAAAAAGAAAAAGAAAAATAAATAAATAAAATAAATCAAAATCAAAATCAAAATTAAAATGGAAATTAAAATTGGTCAGATTTTTCTGTTTTCCTCCATATCTGATAAAAATAAAAATAACATTTAAAAAAAAAAAATATACGTTTAATTTAAATAAAAATAACGTTGAATATATAAAAGTGAAGTTTTTAATTTGTAAATGACGTAATTTAAATGAAAATTAATTCTGTAATTTTTACTCATATTTTATTTTTCTATTTCAACTTATCACAGACGAATATTTAATTATCGTATGAATTTGTATATTTTAATAATATGTTTATATGTATGTAGATGATTATTTAATATTTACAAATAATACGATAATTTGTTTAAAGCGTATAAAGAGTGGAAGTTTTTAAAGAGACCTTACGTTCCTTGAACGATAATCAAGCTAGAAATCTGTCTATTTATTTATAAGATACTCGTTGGTTCCCCGTGGGAGATGTTGATCAAGAAAATCTAATAATGTTCAGAAAAAAAAGATTTAAAAAAATTTATATATATATATATATATAAATATATATATATATATATATATATATATATAAAGAGATAGAGAAAAAGAGTAATCTATTTGAAATGAATATAATAAAAATAAAATAGAGAGAACCCATATTACCAAAACATCTCTCAATATTTCCTTAAATATTTTCATATGCATATCCACCCGTTGATATTATACATACATATTATAATACACGCACATTCTTGTACAAGTAAAAATACCAAAAGTTATTAAAAAATACGAAAGAAAGTAGAAGTTGAACGAAATCGTTTATAAATAAAGGATGCGACAATGGAATCTCTAAATTCACTTCTAAAAGCAATCTTCGCGTTCCACCTCAGTGATCTGGGATTCCGAACGTGATCAGGATAATGAACGAGTTGTGATATCACAGGAGTGTGAAAGTGTGAGAATGCGAGAGAGGGTGGGTTAGAAAAAATCATTTATAAAAAATCAATACGAAAAATTAAATAAAAATAAAGGAAATAAAGAAATATGGGTTACGAAACGGATAGTTCGAATAATCAAGAATAAATCAATGAAAGTGAGAAAGAAAGAGAAAGAGAGAGAGAGAGAGAGCATGTGTGTGTGTATATATATATAAATTGTATATAAAAATACGATGTTCAAATAACTTTTACAAAACGAATAAAATATACACATGTCACTCGTGCCAGATTAAAAATCAAAACATTACAAAATATTACCAATTATTTTTAAAACATTTACACCTAATCGATACAACCACAAATTTAATATTAAATATTTTTTTTTTTTTTAAATAATTTCTGTAATAACGTGTATGTACGATTAATATTATAAATATATTATATAAAGAAAATATTGATATATAGATATTTATAATATACTATATATATATTATTATAAAATAATAAAATAATAAATAATAATAAAATAGTAATATAATAAAATAAATAATAATAATATAAATAAAATAGATATTAAATAATAAAATAAATTAAATATATTATATAATACATGTATCATACATAAGTACAGTTTGTACTTATCTTCCGTTTATATACAAACAGTACAAATGATTATCCATCGTCGATGTTTTCAAAAACTAAAAACAAAAGTCAACTAAAAAGAAAAAAAAAAGATTTTGCAAGTTCCAGATAACAAATCAAAAGAAAAAAGTTCATATACGTACATACAAATATATTACTTCCAAATAATTACCATTACCATGTCGGTTTATAAATACCAACAAAAAAAGAAAAAGAAAAAAAATACCGCTGCACATCGTCTACCTGGGGAAAAAGACCAAAAAAAAAACAAAATTCGTGCTAAGTGAATAAAAGAAAATAAAATGAAAAAAGAAAGAAAACATCGAGAAAGAGAAAAGAAAAAAGAAATTCACAAAATAATGCGAAACGTAAAAATCACACACACACACACACAAACGTACGCAAAAAAAGAAAAAACAAGGACACAAGTACGAAAAATTTGAATGAGATAAAATTGAAAAAAAAGGGGCTTGATATTTTAACGAGTTCTTACTCGTAGCGAATAATCTACGCAGAGTTTAACGAGTTAGTGTGACGTTGAAGAAAAAAAAGAGGGGTGGGGAGGGTTGTTGCGGTATTCCGTGTTTTCAAACGAATAACACTAACGATATGATAGAAAATGGAATTATTAGAGAAAAGAGAAGAGAAAAAGAAGAAAGTGGAGAAAAATAAGAGGTTAAACTAGAGAGGTGGTGAGGATAGAAGATGGGGAAAAAGAGGGAGAGAAAAATATAAATATGATGATCTTGGATAGTAGTCCGAAAGGACCGATGAGAGATCGTTAAGTGCACTCGTTGCTAGACCACTCATGATCGAAGGCCGTTAGAAAACAGGCTTGACGATGAGTGATAAGAGGAGATATCGAGGAGATATGATGAAAGAGGGTGGATGAAGGAATGGGATGATGTGGAATATCGAGGGACGAGTTCGACAGGGTTAGCAGAGAAGTAGGAGAAAGAGAGGGAGGAAGTTGAGTTCGGGTGAGTTCGGGTGAACGAGGGTCGAACGACTATGCGTATTCGCGCGTGCAATAAAGGAGGATGCTTTTGGTCGCATAACGGCTCGGGCCACGTCCGCTGCATCGAGGAATATCGATCGGTGCCTTGAATGGTTCGCACGAGCAACACGTGCACCAACCAACCGGGTCAACGTCGAACGTCCAAGACGACTTTCTACGGCCAACGTTCGACGCCTACCTTTACTACTCCGATTGTGATCATACAGTCATACACTACTGAATAATAACTTTTACCCTCTTTCTCTTCCACCTCTACCACCTCCTAAACCCTCACCACCATTTTGCTGCTATAACTGTTATATGTAGGTAATATAATGATGGTAAATGTTAGAATGATGTCTTCTTCTTCTTCTTCTTCTTTCTTACTGTCAATTAACGTCTATTTTATTATACTTCTAACTTTTTTTTTTAATTTTGTTCTTCTCCTTTATTCTACTTCTTTTTTGCAGATATTATATTAGATTTCTTTTATATACGTAATCCTAAACGTTGCTTATTTATTCTTTTTTTTATGTTTTTACTTTTAAACAAATTTTGTCCTCTCATTTCTTTGATTTTATTCTTTGTATATAAATGGCATATATCTATGTGTTGTTTAGAATTTTCGTTACTTTATAATATTTTATTGGACAGTGCATTAAAAATATGTAATATATATATATATATATATATTAGGGTGGGTCAAAAAAATCCATTATTTCTTTTTTTACAAGTGCCACGGAAAAATGGGTTGTCAGACACCTTAAAAAAATTCTGACCAAATATGAGCTCTTAATTTTAATAGAAAGATCCTCCGCATCGCAGTTTTTTATTTTTTTCTCAGTCCAATAGAATAAAATTCATACCTCGACATTAATTGATTGTACAGAAAAATGTTCTGGAAGGATTTTGTAGGAAATTTAATGCTCTACAAAAAAGGTATCTTATATTTTTTTCGTAAACCTCACCATTTGAATGATATTGAAGATTTAAATTTGATGATTTTTAGACAAATTTCATTTTTGTTTATGAATTTTATAATATATATAAATCGACTTTTTGGATTTTCGCACAGTACGCGTCTACTTGATCTGATCAGTTCATAGGATATTTCCAAAAAGTTCGTAGGCTATTTCCGAAAAGTTCGTAGGCTATTTCCGAAAAGTTCGTAGGTTATTTTCGACAAGTTTTTTAGGTTATTTCTGAAAAGTTTGTAGATTATTTCCGAAAAGTTCGTAGGGTATTTCCGAAAAGTTCGTAGAGTATAGCTGAAAAGCTCGTAGGGTAGATATTTCTTAACAATTCGTACATCCGTTATAACGAGACATGATCAAGTGCACGTGTACTTTGCGAAAATTCAAAGTCGATTTTTTCGAAAACAAAGCCTCAAACGAAAAATATTTATTCTATATTTTCGATTTATTTTTCATGTACAATCACCTTTTTTCCCTTGTACCACAAGTTACAGTCACCCTGTACATATATATATATATATATATATATATATATATAATACTATTTCAAAAAATGTTATTTTATGGATTTGTATATGTATTAAACGTACGTTATATATAAATATTAATTATATATATAAGAATTAACTATTCATTGTCTTTATATCGATAAAATAATTTGAATTTTTATTTTTAATTATTTAAGATCCAAACAATTTAATAATCGGATATCGTTAATTTATCATTATTACTTTTTCTTTATGTCAAGAATAAACGTAATTTGAGGAAGTAATCTTTAGAAGCAACAGTTATCGTCCTTTTCTTTCTATTCTTTTCTTTTCTTTTCTTTTTCCTTTTCTATCCCATTTTTTTTCTCTTTTAACGATCGTATAAAACCTTTTATGTACGATCTTATAAAGCTTGAGATACGTAGACCGCACGACTGGAGCTCTAGGTAACGTCTCAAAGTTAATACTGAAGAATAAAAAGAGAAAGTATGATGTTATGGACGATATCGGAAATGATGCTTTCGTAGAAAATAAACAGTTTTATGTTTCTTTTAAAAGATCTTTCGTTAAATGTCCGAACATTTACGACTGTCTCTCTCTCTCTCTCTCTCTCTCTCTCTCTCTCTCTCTCTTTCTTTCATTCTCTATTTCATCTTGATCTTATCAATAATAAATCTAAATTTGTCTTCTCAAAAATAACTTTCTTCCCATTTCTTTCTTTTTATATTAAAAATTAGATAATTATTAACACATCTAATGATTCATTTTTTCTTTCCTTTTTCAATCTTTATTTTTATCTTATCTATATTTAAATTTAAATTCCTAGAATACTTTTCTTCCTGTTTTTTTTTTTTTTTTAAATGTTTCAATATTAGAAGATGATATTCCACGAATATATGGACCCTACAGATTAATTTTTTGTTAATCCTATCATGATAATTGAAACTACAATAAAAGAACAAAAAAAACAAAGCGGGAAGATAAGATTGAATTTACAGTAGTGTTCGTGCAACCCCTAAAACAAATGAGGAGAATCAATCGGTAGGGATAGTGTTAAACGAGCTGGAAGATAATCGATCGATTGATCGAATCTTTATTTAAATCCGTTAACTTTTATCCCACGTTTAAACGCAAACTAAAAAGGGAAACTTAAAGGGGGAAGATAAAATAAAAAAAGTAACAATATTTTACTATAAATATCATTATCGAACATATTTGCAAATAAATTTAACAGATTCTAACCTTAACTGGCTCAGTAAAAACAATAATAAAAAAAAAAGTTATGAGACACGTCGTAGACGAGGAAAAAAAATTAGAAATAACTAATAATAAGAAACAATTAAAAATCACATTTAAAAAATCAAAAAATCGTACAAACATGAACTACAACAACAACAATAATAGAAAGGGAAGAAAAAATACAAGGGTGGATGAATGAGATGAAAAGTTAATTCAAAATTTGAATTAACATGATCGTTAAGAATAAAAAGGGTTAGAACAAAGGAATACACCAACAATGGCGTCATCGTCGTCGTCGTCGTCGTCATCGTAGTCGCCAGAGTTGTTGGTTGTAGTTGTGATGGTTTTATGATGGTGATGGTAGTGGTGGCGTTAACTCCGACCGGTGGCGACAACGACAATTTACAAATACAATCGACGTACGATATTTCTGTCAGTGAAGGTAGTACGGTTATCAAAAATATAGGTCGAGGAGCAAACGAGCGCCGCCATCGCTAACGTCTTCGTTGACGAAAACACCAGTAGTACGTACCCAGTGTGTACCCAGTGTACTCAATATACCCAGAATACTACCCAGAATACCAATACCAGTACGAATTCGTGGTCGAAGGTGGTACTCTAGTCGTTGGAAATGCGGAAAATTAATTCGGCCTATATTCGATCGTTCTTACCAAAGTAAGAGGAACGTACACATAAGAAGGAAGGCTTACATATACATAAACAAAGAAAAATACACGAGTAAAGAAGTGAAAAGAGAGTAATAATAAAGAAAGTAAAAAACATTAAAGAGAGAGAGAGAAAAAGAGAGAGAGAGAGAAAATACGCGGAACAAAGTAAAGTGAGAAAAAGAAGAGGTATAATAATAAAATAAAAAATAGAATGAACTAAAGAGAAAAAGTAAAATTCGTCTTAAAAGAAAACCAAAGAAGACCACATTACCCCTACCCTACCCCAGAATACACGCACACCACATTACCCCTTCCCCAGAATACATCTACCACATTACTAAGATATATGAAAGTAGTCAAAAAAAATCGTAAACGCTTGTGCTTGGTTGTGCATTAAACACAGTATGCGTATATTCAACACGGCTAGCCTTCAGGGTTAGAAAAAGAGAGAGGGATGGTGGTGGAGGGAATGAAGTGAAGAAGAAGGAAGGTAGGCGTGGCTACGATTCAGCTCGTGTTCCTTTTTACAACGCGCAATTTCAGCGCAATGCACCACCAAGAGAAAAGTTCACTGGGATAGACCATAAAAGTAGATATTTCATCCCCCCATTCCTAAAGGGATTTTACCAAACTGCCCCTTTTTCTTACTCCTATTTTACCCTTCCCGAACCCCCTTAATAATTGAAGCTACTCCGGTCGAGTGGACTCGTATGTGCACTAACACAAACAACCAATCTTATCATTTTATTTTAATAGATATCTCTATCTCTATGTCTCTCTCTTTCACACACACACACACACACGCACATACACACATACGCATTTAAAATTATCGGAATTTTTTTTTTCTTATATCCGTTAACCTTTCTCCCTCGTCAAATTTTGATGCAATTGGATTTAAAATTCGTTTTAATTCCGTACAACGCGCTCTTTCCTATCGCAATTTTTGTTTGTTTGATTGCTGTATTTTGTTTTTTTTCATTTGTTCTTTCATCTCAAAGCTTCCAGAACTTTAATAGGCCGAGACCCACTTTCGCAATGGATCATTTCGTTTTCTCTACCCACTTGAAAGTTTAATTGTTATTAAAAGTCGATTGATTTAAATAATAGAAAAAAAAATGTATTTCATATATTCTGACAATGAAACTGAGTATTTATTAAACGCCGAAAAAATTATATATATGAATTTAACCGCGAAATGGAATATTTTAAAATTAAATCAATATATATATAAATATATATATATAAATTATTCGAATATTTTGAATATTTTAACTTAATCCAATACTTTAGAATTTTTTCTTATACATTTATAAATCATCTTGAATTCTAAAAAATAAAAAATAAATATATTAATATAATTTATTCTCATCTTTATCATCCCTCTATTGTTTTCCCTCCCCAAAAGAAAAGAAAAAAAAGAAAAAAATAAGGAAAAGAAAATATTCAACTACAAATTGGTAGTAGAATATTATGCATACAAAGTATGAAATATTAAACTGAAACGAATTACAAGAGATTTCTACGTAGAAGTAATTAAAGAGAGAAAGAAAGAGGGAGAGAGAGAGAGAGAGAGAGAGAGAGAGAGAGAGAGAGTGAAGGTTATTACATGCAAGAGGAAGATGAACTCTGCGAAGAAAAATCTCGGCCATTTTACGGTAAGTCTCTGAGGGTGAAATATACACACACACATAAACAAACAAACACACATACTTACAATTAAACTCCCATTTACATTTACACAAAGTACATTCTTTTCTCTTTCATTCTTTCTCTCTCTTTCTCTCTTTAGGTATCAACCAATCGTTCATGCATTGTTTCTATCCAACAAATTTGGATGAAAGCTTGGACTAGGCATAGTAATAGTAGTAGTAATAATAGGCAGCAGCTTGCATAGAAAGTTGCAGGGGTAAAAGTCGTCAAATATGTGGAACAGTTAGACTTCGGTCGGTCGATGAGAACGAGACGCCGTACTGTCGCACTTAACTGCGTGCACATGCAGCTATTTTCCCCTCTTAATGCTTTCCTCTCTCCTATAACCCTCCCCTCATATCCCTTCACCATCATTTCAAGCCCACCACAACCTCGACTCTCCACCCTTTGTCCCCTCATTGTCGTACCATTTCATGTCCCTCCTTAAAGAGCCACCCCCATATGTGTTACACCTACGTAATCGTTGCGAAATGGATCGTAACGGATGTGTGTTAAACAACATTGATCTAACTAGTTCGTTGAACATGAATTTCAAGACGTTTATTATTAGATCGATTAAACTTATTTTTGGTTTTACAGTTAGGTTAGAGGAAATTAATTTGTGGAACGAGGTGAACTTAAAGGGAAAAGGGGGATAGGTTAAAAAAAAGTTATAGAAGGAATAGAAAGAGGAAGAGGAGGAGAAGGAGGAGGGTGTAAGTTATTATTGTTGATAGGTGAGGTATAAAAAAAATAAAAAAACATCTATCGTAAAAAATAATTTTTTTTCTCCCAGCTTGTTTTCGATCCACCCACCCTGTTCTTTTTTTTTATTTCTTTTCTCTACTTTGTGTTCTCTCTCTCTCTCTCTCTCTTTTTTTGCTTTCATTTTTATTTTCTTTTTATTTACTTTTTATTTACTTTGTTTTTTAGTCTCCTACTCTTCTTCTCGCTTTTCTCTTCTGTTTCTCGTGTTCTCCGATATCGGTGATAATACTCCGGTAATATTTTTCAAACGACGAGGAAACTTTCAACAGACAGAAAGAAAGAGAGAAAAAGAGGGAAATAGAGAGAAAGAGATTGAAAGTGTCTTATATTTAAAAGAACAAACCGATAAACAGACAAAGTATTATCGAGAAAAAAGATAGATGAATTGGTGATTATGAAAGTGGTCTGTATAATTCATCTGAAATATTGAAAAATATATTTTTCCTATAACGCCTATTATATTTTTTATAATTTTCTTTTCGATTACTTGAAAATAATTATTTACAATGATTTATTTTCTTTGTTTTTGTTTTAATATAAAAGAAATAATAATTTAAGCCATCGAAATATTTCTAATATAGAAAAATATTAATACGAATATTTTTAAATTAAAATTAAATTTCAGATTTAAAAAAAAATATATTTTATATCACGCAAAACGAGATACTTTTTCAAATTTTTCAATTCAATCTAATAAAGAATGGTTTTTCAAATATAAGTCTACCTAATATCTTTTATTTCTGTGCATCACACTACTACCATACATATAAATTTGGTAATTATAGAAACAATCATTTTTAAGTAATTAAAAAATATATATACATATATATAACTTAAAAGTACAGTTTATTTTCATCATTGCCACTTTGAATGAAAGCTTTCTCTCCCCCTTTCTCTCTCTATCTTTCTCTCCTTTTCTTTCTTTCTGTCTTTCTTTCTTTCTTTCTTTAGTATTATACTAAAAATATACAATTTAAATTAAAAAAAAAAAAAGGGAAAATACAGATGCAGGTAAAAGTTCAATTCACAAAAGTGATGGTTGATCAAAGTAAAATGAATATCACGAAAAAAAAACAAAATGATAAAAAAAATAAAAAATTTACAATTCCATTACATAAAGTGTATCTATAGAGAAAAAGCAAAAAAAAAATTGAAAAAAAAAAAAGAAAAAAATGCCATTGATGCCATTGAAAGGTCGAAGGTCGTTCCTAGTAACGCGAATGCGGCTGGTGCCGTTGCTTCTTTCTAAATTATTCAAGTGTCCCTTTTGCAAACGCTTACTAACGTTTACTTTACTCTATGCTACCAAGAAATATATATATATATACATATATATATTTCTAGTGAGTTCTCGGACACTAGCTATCTCTCTTTCTCTCACATATTCTCATAAGAAGGAAAAAGACGATCTTCAAACATTTCCAACTATTTCCTACGTTTCTTCCGTGTTCTTTCTTCTTTTTATTCTAATACTCCTTCAAAAAGTTTTGTCAATGTAAATTTCGGCCTTCGGAAAGATTCTTTCTCAAAAAATAAAAGAAAAATATATAAGCGTGTGTATGAACGAAAGAGAGATGTTTCAGTATTAGAATAGTAAAATTATGAAAATTTCAACCACGTAAATGTTAATATAACAGAAAATATCATTATTATTATAATATTGTATTAATATCATATATTGGGTTGGCAAGAAAGTAATTTCGATTTTCTAGTGTGAAATATTACTATCTTACCAACTCAATAATATTATATATATATATTTTGTTTATTAATATAATATATTATATATAAGTATATTATAATATTTATTATAATTACTTTTATTATTTATTATTATAACTTAATTATAATTATATATATAATACATATATATATATATATATATATATATATATATATATATATATATATATGTTTACTTACTACCGAAATTACTTTCTTGCCAACCCAATAGTACTAATAATAGTACTGTAAAATATATATTTATTAATTATTTTATAAACAACTTTTATAAATACTAAATAATTGTTGAAGAGTTGACTATCCTGTGCTTCTTGTAATACTTTTGAAACAATTATCCATACTCTAGTGAGACTAATTTTCTTCTCACTTATGTACAATTATACTTCTCTACAATTTCATCAATTAACAAGTTAAATAATCGTAAAATATATTTCTGTGTATAAAATTTTGAAAACACTGCATCAAAAACAAATATAGATTGTTTCAAATTAACAACTAGAATTACGAATACTCCTGTGACTTGATGCACTTGTGTTCGGACAGGTTATTATTATATAAATAAAAAAAAAATTCGAAAAAAAAGAAACGTTTGATCGTTCAAAGACATAGTTCAAGAAAATCGTAGTTAAAAAATTTGTTAATGAAATACATCTTGTTACACCACAGGATTCATGATAATCATAGGAAAGAAACACCCTTAATTAATTTCTATTCATCCTCTTCATTACCTCTATCGAATAACGTCGATTTAGAAATCGATGTTTCCAATGCTTAACTACTAGGGATACCTCATCCTCACAGTTCGACTGTTAGAAACAAACTAAACTAAACATAAATGAGTCGCGTGGTTAAAGGACATGTAAACATTGCAGAAGACAATACAGTATATTGTCTTCATACTCGAAAGAAAATGTTTATATTTGATCATTCGTTGGAGAAATAGGTCGATGAATTACTAAACACGAAAATTAAACATCAAATAATAAAATCTGACTATTTTTTGTTTACTTATTTTTACATATGAAATCATTTATCGTTCATATACATCCTTTAAATAAATTCAATAAAGAACGATACATATAAAGTTTGTAAAATTATAAATTTACTCTTAATCCAAAATTATAAGCTCTTGTCGATTTAACGTTTCTTTATCGGGCGATCTAATTTAAATGGTGTAAGGAGAATAAATCGTATAAATCAGTTGAAGTATGTCAGTAAGCGCAGTGCGGTAACACGCACATTTCTGGAGGCCGCATTAGAGAACAGCAACCAATGGCTAACAACATATCATCTTCCTCCTACGTTTTACGCTAAATGCAACAAACAATACTATTCTCTTTTCGGTTCTTTATATACATATGTGTGTATCCTATATGCATGTTTACGCAATATAACTGCATTAACGTGAAATTCCAAATTGCTGCATAACATTGAAATAAATTACATTAATTATTGTAATACTACAACAATACTAATAATATTATAAAATAATATAATAAAATAATATAATTTTACTAAAAAATGTTATTTTTGTTGTTTATTGAAATATTAATAGAATCATAAATGTAAAAAGAATTACAATTATCAAATTTATACAATTTTTGTTTAGTTTTTCTTTTTCTTTTTCTCTTTGTAATAAAATTCTTTCAAAAGAATTTCTTCTTTTCATTCTCGTGTGTTGTTTAGAAAATTATTTTTCTTACTTTACTATTTCCTTTTGAAGGTATCTAATTGTAAATATACTTACTACAATGCGGTCTCAAAGAAATGAGACTAATCTTTGTCTAACGTGAACTCTTTCTATTTTGAAAACGAACAATAGGAGAAAATCGAAACGGTTCTTTTCTTTGAGAAGATTGGTTACAACAAGGGGAAGAAACTTCCAACGATTTAGTGTTACGTACACTTACCTTTTTTATTTTTTACAAGATTACTTAAGTTAGTTGAAATTACTTTCTGATGCGCCTCTCTTTTATCTCTCTTTTATTATTTTTTTTACATACGCTGATCGATTTAGTTCAGAAGAAAAAAAATTGGAATAAAATAAATATAATAATTATACATGATGTGAAACAAAAGTTTGTAAATGATTTTAAAAATCAATTACGCTTTTTCGAGACTTTTTGCAAAACTTGTAATTAAACTTGATAAAATAAACTTAAACTTGTGTGAGTTTAAGAAATTTGCAAAGAAAATTGAACGTAAAAAATTTGTAAAAAAAAAACCGATTAGGTTTTTTTCATTAAACTAAAAAAAATTGGATGTACCATCTTTTTATACAAGATTCTTGTTAATTGTAATATTTTAAAAGAAAAGTAAGTGCAGAAAAATTTGTTGCTAAAGATAAATTAATGAAATGAAATCAACTGAAAGCTTTTAGCCCATATTGCATATAAGATTCTCTTGTGAGTTTTTGTATTTAAAATAAGAAAGTAAGGATTATAAAAAATGTGGCGGAAAAAGATAAATTAATTTGTAAAAATTTTGCCTGAAAATTTTTCGACCATATTGCATGTAAGATTCTTTGACTGTTAGAATAATTGGAATAATCAAGGGACTCTAACCTACATATTAGGTATATATTAATATGTATGACTACATTATGCATATTAATATAATATTATATATACACATACACACATATATATATATAGATAGATAGATATAAATGCACAAGGCCATTTCCAATAAGCGTCGTGCAAAGATGTGGTTTACGAGTATCTTGGAAATTGCTAGTGCCGCGAATAGTGGAATATGTGTGTCACTTCGATTCTACACTCTGATGGTTTATGAAAGTCTCGGGGAATAGCTGCCATCAGATATATCGGGATATTTCAGTCTAGATTGTTCAGAATGTCAGCGTGTAAACTTTCCATTAAAAAGCGTCAAGCTTGTTGTCCGAGAAGGACAATGAGAAATAATGACGATAATTAAAACACCAAGATGAAAGTATTGAACGCATTTTGTCAACTACGCACTCATATTTACATTATAATGAATGATCAACAATTGTTATGTACATTTTTATATTTCTTTTTTATATTTTTCATAATAATATCAAGCATATACTACTTCCAAAAATTCCTAACTATACTCATACATGAATTTGTATTTATTAGAAACGTGTAACATCGTTTTTATTTTATTGGTGACATGTCGTAGTACTTTTTTCCTGTTTTTTTGTTTTTTTTTTTGTAGAATTTTCCTCGTTTTTTTATGCAATGTGTATTTTTTACTTTTTTATTTAATTTATTTACTATGATACAATTCTAATTAATTCTTATTATATATTAGTATTGCATAGTATATATATTTTATATATTTTTATATTCTTTGTTTACTTATTCTGTTGTAAAAAATTTAAATGTATTGTATATAAGTATATATAATCATCTTTATAATTATAATTTTTATTTTATATTTTTTTTTGCTGAACAAAATTAATAAAAAATATAAAAATTCGTATTTACAAATATATTTTATATATATTTTTAGACATACTATTCTACATTAAATATATTGTATAATATATTTTAATAATACACATATTACAATTTCTATATTTCTATAAAATTACATTATAAGGTACACTATACAAACATAAATATAAAAAATGACTGTTTTATGGTACACATATACATCAAAATGTCCATGTATATTTATAAATATGTATATACTATTATTATACTACCCATATACATATATATATATATATATACTATACATATATGTTCTAAGCTAGAAGGATAAAAAAAAAGGTTAAAGTCGACAGAGATTAACTGACCGACCGCGAGACTTCGTTCGCGTGTTTAGCAAACGAGAATCGATCGTGATCGATCGGTTGCTTTTGTTTTCAACGATTTTAATGCGCGAACGTTCAGCTTCGATCGTTCTTTTTCGAGGTGTCACCGGTATGCAGAATGGTGTGATGTGGTGTGATGTAGTGTGATGTAGTGTTGCGTGGTATGTGGTGTGCTAGGCTGTGTGCTACGTGCAATGTGTGGTAGCAGACTAATAAAGTCTGACTAGACACCGAGCGTAACTACTGTCGGCTTGGTGAGCTTCGATTTGTTATATACTTCTTCTACATTTACACCGTTTGAATTTACGGGAATAGGAATGAGTAGTACATAGACAACAGGACGGTGCTAAGCATCGAGGGAAACTTAAACGTCACGCGTTTACACGCTCATCGATTTTTACCTTGCAATTCTACAACGATTCTAACTTTCATGTGTGCATGATGAGAAAAAAAAAAAGAAAGGAAGAATAAAAATGAAAAGAAAAAATAAAACTATCTAAACGATCTGTTCTAACAAAGAGACAGGAACGTTAATTTCGAATGAGTCAATAGAAACATAAAAATATATACGTACATCCAATTCTGGGTTCGAAAAATCTTCACAAGTGATTTTTGTCAATATTTTTTCAAGCTAATATATATATTCTTTCAATTATTAAACTGCAAGTTTAGATTGTGAAAATTAAAAATTGTATTTTTTAAAGAAAAACCTAGAATCTTTCGATTCATTCAATACTAGTCTACAAATATTTTGTTTTCTATACAGAATGGGTTAAAAGTTTCCAAGTGGATCAAACATTTCTAAATGATTGAAAAAATTAATTAATATTCATATATATATATAATGTCTAATATCAATCATAAGATGTAAATAAATCATGATAGTAACGGAAGTAACCGAAGAAAAGAAGAAAAGTTAATTTCCGCATAGTTATATTGAAAGTTTCTCGGTATAATGATCCATATACTCCTAGCAGAGGTTTACACATAGTTGCTATCTCTAACTGACCCTCTTATGCAATCTCTTAGAACGATTTCTACCAAGTCGTCGTCTATCGACATTGATCCGTATTCACATCGAATGTCGAAAGCGTTTCCATTTAATCCCACCACCACCACCACCACCACCATCCCCTTAACCTTCTTCTTCTCATCCCAACTACCACCAGCAATACTACAGTCACTTATTTTCAAAGGCAACGTTCGTACTCTCAAGTTTCCTATATTTTGTAAGACAAGATTTTTGATTGAAAGACGATCTAAAAAAGTAATCTCGGAAGCTTCATTCTGCTTTGACAATTTTTAATCTAACTTTCAACGAAATAAAAAAAAGGAAACAAATATAAAAATGTCTAAACTAATAATAAGTTTAATCTTCATTATCCTATTTTAACAATTTCACTATAAATTCTAAGATGTGCTCAATTATTTAGAAATCACTTACTCGTATTAAACATTTAATTATTCTATGCGCTTGCCAAAAATTTTAATATCGCGATCAATTTGTAAGATAATTATTTAAAATTAATTAGTCTTTTTAAAGACTGTAATTTAAAATGATAATTTTATTAAAATATTATATTAAATTAATATTAATTAGTTAATATTATATATTTATTTAATATTTTATTTTATATATATAAAATATATTTAAATATTATATTTTATTTTATATATAATAATATAAATTATACTTCTAATGTTATAATAATTTAAAGAAAATATATGAATCATTAATAAATTATTTTTAAAAAAAGAAAACAACCACAACAACAACAAAAATATTAATCGTATTTAAAATCACGAATAACCTTTTGGCCCACCTAGGAAGATTTGGTCCACTAAAGAACTTTCGGCCCCCACCTTATATATATTATACATTATATATACATATCGTACATATGTACTATGTGTCCCAAAATGGTACAAAGAAGTTCGCTTGAAAAAATTCTCTTTCCCTCTCTATCTATCTATCTCTAACTCTATCTCTTTTCTTCTCGATAAGACTACTCCTTCTACATCTTCTACTTCTTCTTCTTCTTCTTCTATTTCTTCTTTCTCTCTCTCTCTCTCTCTCTCTCTCTCTCTCTCTCTCTCTCTCTCTTTTATATCTTTCACGAAAACCGTCCTATTCCCTATATAGCTTCGTGTCTTCTATACACGCGAAATGGATCTCCGTTATTCCATTGTGAAAGGATTTCCAATAGCCTTCGTCAGAGCTCTTTTCACGCAAGGTTCCGCAACACTGTTTGCATTTACCGTGACGTAAGGGTGCCTCCGCATTGTGAGCCTATACCGTTCTACAGAAAGAGAGAGAGAGAGAGAGAGAGAGAGAGAGAAAGATGGTATTAAAACGTGAACCCGCACATTTCTCTCATCTATATCTGCCCGACTATTCGATTGTAATAAATAACAAAACCTTACACTCAAGGGCCACTCCAAAGTGTCAACTTTAACTTAAATATGATCGAGTAACTATGATCTACAAATCAATTTGTAGATCATAGATAAAGCTAACACAATTTGTGAATTTGATATTTATTTTTAATTTACTGTTAATTTATAACCTTTTAGTTCGTGTTAAATATTTTAACACACATTTTGTTTGCCCAATTAAATAATTAAATTCTTAATCGATACAAGAAAAGTGTCAAATTATTATTTTGTTTATCTATGTTGAAGAATAGAATATTTCAAATTTCTTTGTTTAAATTTCTAATAAATATTCATGATATATTCTAATATTTGATTAACTAATATTTTCTCGTGAAAAAAATCAATTGTTTAAATTTTTAATAAATGTTCATAATATTTTAACATTAGAATAAGATTTATCACGTCGAATTGATTCGTTTATGATTATTAATCGTCAAATATATTATTTTTCTTTGATTAGATGAAAAATATCGTGCACGATAAATAACACACGTCAGTATTGTAATATAAGAAGACGGAATAAAATATCGATATTATTATTTCGTGTTTGATATATAGAATAATGTCGTCATTTCCGGAGAAATTCCGAACACAAGTTTAATACCAATTTCACATGCAACATTTTAGTTAGGAGAAAACAAGTAGCGTTAAGGATAAACGCGAAACAAGGTGGAATCGTGTTGTCAAAGAGAGAAGCAACGGATAACGAAAAGAAAGAAAGAGAGAAGAAAAGAGGGAAAGGGGAGAAAGAAAATTGGGGGAGATAGTTTCATCGAAAACGGGATTTTATGCAACTAATCCTTTCGAAGAGATCGTCACTAAAGTAAACTATACTTAATGCAAATTCTCCTTATCTCTTTATCTTTTGCTCTTTAAACTATTAAATTTAGTTTTAACCGACTTAATGTATTTGTGTAGTAAAGTTTTAAACGATTGCGTGGTTATTCTCGCACCATTCATTACTATGATATTTAGGTTTTAACTATAATGACGTTCATTTTAAGTATCATTAAAGAGAGAAAGAAACAAAGTTACTTTTTTATCATTATTATTATACCGACCTAATTAAGTTTGATAATGAAGTTTTGATACAATTAAATATAAAAGAAAAAGAAAAAGAAGAATATTAAAAAATATCAGTCGAGCTTACCTCGTCGTATATAAAGTTATCGATTTCTTCGAGTGGTCTGCCATAAAGTTCGGTCGGGAAAGGTTCGAATTTCATTGGCAAAACGGCACCATCTTCTACAGACATCTTCCTTTTCGGTTGAAATCCATAATCTCTGACCAACTGTACCGTACGATTTTCTATCCTGTCCAGGCTTTCTTTGGTAAAAGGTTTGACCATTTGTTTGGCAGCCTTGCCGGGTGTCTTCGAGCCAGGTGATTTGCCTTCGATATTAACGACAATCGTATCGAGGGCTATGGTCGAACTTTCTCTTGGTGTTCCCATAGTGTCCGCTTGAATCTCGGCACTTCCGGTATCACCAGTACCAGAATCTGCCGAGGTACCAGCGGTCCCAACCAACGGTGGACGCAATCTCGTACTATCCTGAACTCTCGATAATTTTTTCGGCGGTGAATCCTTCCTACTATCATCCTCCCTCGAAATCGGACTAGTTTTGTCACACATCTTATCGACTTGGTTAGAATCTTCTTTTTTATCATTGACAATATCCTTCGTCGTAGATTGTTTTAATTCAGTCTCCGTTACTCCAGAAATGTCTCGATCGGAATTCTTCGTTATCTGTGATTTATCGTACTGAGGACTCTCGGCGTAGGGTCTCGTGGTAGCGCATCTTGGAAATAGCCTGGACAGGCTATCCTCGTAATCATATTCGTCGTAAAGCGTATACTCGGGTGGACTCAAACCCGCGTATGGAGGTGGCGAGCGTCTTGCTGGTTGTTTCTTCGGCGACTCCCCTTCACCCTGATCGTCCGATCTCGTACGCGTTCTTCTCGGTGGTGGAACTGGTGGTTCCTCGGGACTCCTCGAACGGCTCCTTTCAAACGCAAAATCCGTATTACGTGAACTGGAGGATCTCGTGGAATCCTTCGATACTCGTAAATCCACGGAACTTCCTCTTGGCGAATTGCCGATTCTTCGTCTGGCAAGAGGCGACTTCCAACTGTCGACTGATCCGAAGGATTCGCGGACAGGGGAGTTGTGCCTCGAACCCCCGTTGAAACCACGTCGAGACCAAACTCTTTCGATCGGCACGGAACCATGATGATCGAGTCTTCTTTCGGCTTCATTGTATCTAACACCAATAGCCGATCTTCTGGGTGGTTGAGGTGTTCTCGATGTTGCAACAGGATAACGATGATGTCCTTCAAACTCTCGACTCGGACCGGGAAGATTCAAACTTCTTTGACTACCACCGTTCCTTCTTCTCTCGTTTGGGTCTCCCTTTGGTCCATAAATTCCTTCTTCCGCCAAACTATCCAGTTCTTCTCTGCTAAGATTCTTCACGTAGAGACCCGCCACCCGAGGACGATTAACGAATCCGTTGTCCTCGGAACCGCTACTCAGCGGACTACTGGGTGGACCTTTACACCCCTCGCTTCCACCTCGCCAAGATATCATTGGGACCTCTGCTCTTTATTCATCACCTTGTACCTTTCATCTCGGATGATCCTATCGATATCACCTTGTTATTTTTATTCCTCTTCTTTCTCTTTCTCTTTTCTTTCCTCCTTATTCTCCTTCTTCCTATCCTTCTTTGATCTCTTCTATTTCTCTCCTCTCTCTCTTCTTCGTTAATAACGATCGTAACCTTCTCCTCGTACAACCAAAGGCAAGAACTCATCATCGATATTTTCCCGACGAATCATACCGCCGGCATTTGTCAACTCGTAACTGTTCTTCTTCATTGCTAAGAAAAACGTCCGTTGTTTTCGTTCTCTTTTTCTTTTAATTTTATTTAGTTTTCCTCTTTTTTCTTTTGTTTTTAATACAATACTATCTCATTCCTATTAATTTCCTATTTTTTTTTTGAAAAATAAAAACAAATTATTCTCAATTTAATCCTCCAATCGAAGTTCTCTCTTCCCTCTCCCCATTCCTTTCTTATCTTTCAAATCTACAAAATCGATTAAAGAAACTCTTAATAATCATAATTCTAATCTCAACACAAAATCTACCTAATGTTATCAAATATGATCCTTTAAACCTCATAAATCGTACTCCAAATTGCTAAGACAAATATTACATTAGCTTAGGGAAGTCTTTCGTCAAGCTATCCGAGACGACGAATCGTTGACTAATCTATCCAAAGTGTGAACTTGATGGAAGTCTTGTTCTTTGTCAAAGACCTCGGGGTTGAGGGTTGAGAAATGATAGGCTGATTACTGGGGTTGTAGGTCTTAGTTTGGATAGGTTGGAACGTCATGGATCAAATAGGAAGTCAAGCGAGGAAGTCGTGTTTTGCGGTAGTAGTTGGAAGGATATTAGAATTACTTGCGAGAAACGTTCATCGGGATTCACGAAAGCCATGAAAACAGAGGGAACCGCTTGTAAATACTTCTCTTTCTCTCTCTCTCTCTCTCTCTCTCTCTCTCTCTCTCTCTCTGTCTTCCTTTCTGTATTTTGGAATAGTTCCAAGTTAGGTAGACACCAATTCGTGACATATTTCCTGTTGATAAAGGAATGAGAAAAAGACAGTAAGAAAAAGGGAGAAATAAAGAGAAAGAGAGACACTGAGAAAGTATTTTATATGTGTGTGCGTTTGTGTCAGGTGGTTGGCTTTACGGGTCGATCACCCTGACCCTTCCTAACATCATATTCTATCCTCCCTTCAGTTTATCGGCGATTCAACATCCTGTCGAGTGCAAAGATAACTCGCGCTTATGTGTTCACGTATTATGATGATAATGATGCTGCTGCTGCTGCTGCTGCTGATGATGATGATGATGATGATGATGATAATGATGATGACGATGATGATAATAATAATGATGATTATGACAATAATGATAAGAATGATTATTTTTTCAATAAGATGAATATCGAATCCTTGGAAAAGAGAGTTTGAACGAAAATTTTATCGACGTGGGGGCGTTACGCCCTTGTAGGAGTCATTGGCCTCTGTACCAATGCTGGAGCAATGTTCTCTTTACACATTTGTTTTTATTCTTCAATTATGTTAATTTAAAGGGGTTGTAATTGTCGTCGTTTATATTTAAAAAAAAAAATTAAAAAACAAATATATATATATATATATATATATATATATACATACACGCACGCATGCACACAATGCACGCGGAACTGATTGTGAGATACGTTCTGTAACTCTATGTTTGTCTGTGTGTGTGTATGCAACGAAACGAATAAAGGAATGAAATGCCAATGACGCATAGGGGTTTATTCTAATTCATAAAACCCGCGCTAAATCGAATCTGTCTATATAAATAAAATAGAGATCAAAGAAACAATATGAGAAAAAGAATGGGAGAGAGAGAGAGAAAGAAAGAGAGAGAACTCGTTTTAGAAAATTTTCGACGAAAGGTCCACGAACATCACCAACCAGAGGGTAGCAACTAACATCTGCACGTTCACGAACACCATCTCACAATCACAAAAATATTGGGAGGCTTGCTAAGTGTTGTTCCTTTTTTTCCTTTTCCTTTTCCTTTTCCTTTTCCTCTTCCTCTTCCTCTTCCTCTTCCTTTTCCTCCTTCTACTACTCTTCTTTTATTTATTACTCGTGCACCTTCTTCTCCACTTGTTTTCTTCCTCCTTTTCTTTCACTCCTTTAATAAATTCCCTTGAAAATGCACTCGCGAATTTGTACGTGTACGTTTAATGTATCAGCGGTATAAAAACGCACGTTACGAGCTCGTTTTTCCACAATAGAAAGAAAGTTTTCACAAGGAGGACGTCAAGGGAAGGGAAAAAAGGGCATGGGGTTGAATAAAAAAATAATAATAATATAACGAAGAAAAGAAAAATATAATGGAAGAATAAGAAGAAAAATAAAAAGCAACAAGAGAAGGAGGAAGATGAGAATGAGGAAAATATAAAAATAAGAATATTAAGAATAAAATAAGGACAAATGTTAAGGGTTGAACGGTGAAGGGTAAACGTGGGTAAAGGGTTGGAGGTAATTTGAGAGAGAGAGAGAGAGAGAATGATAGAAATAAAGGAAGGAAAGAAGAATAGAGGAAGAGAAGAAATAGAAGAAGAAGAAGGAGAAGGAGAAAAAAAAAGAAGAAAAAGAAAGAGATAGACGGGTAGAAGAAGAGAGCCGTGGTGCACCCTCGTCGTATAGTCCGGTAGATTCTGCTTCGAGCGGGGGTGCAAAATCACGGGCGTCTCTTTCGAGAGCTGTGGCGGCACTGTCCGCGAACAGCCGACTCGTTTGCCGCTCGCACGCTCGTATCGAACCAAACGATACCCCACACACGCACAACCTTTTACACCCCCACCCCTTCTCTCTCTCTCTCTCTCTCTCTCTGGCGCTGTTGGACTTTCCGCAAGAAATATGAACATGTACACCCCAACACATTTATCCAATCTCAAACACACAGACAAACACTCGTTGTCCTTTCCCCCACTCAGGAAGAGAACGTGGAAAATCTACGGACTATGACGGTTGCTCTACTGGTTATGTTGTATGCTTGTGTGGTACTCTAGTGTTACTGTGTTAGTGGTAGAGATGGTGGTAGTAACTGGTGCTGGTACTGGTACTGGTGTTGGTACTGGTGCTGCCGGTGGTGAAAACGGAGAATTCAAGTTCCAAAGGAAGCCTACCAGCCGAGCTGTACCTCTTGTTGCTGTGCTTCTATCTTTTCTCTTCACTGGACTCTACCAGGACCTTTTCCCTAATCAATTCGTGTTAATATGTATGTGTAAGTCTCTGTATATGTGTACGTGTGTGTGTGTGTACGTTCGAAATGTTACTAACGAAATATTACTTTCCTAAATGATTTAGTGCTATCCATATTTCATTGAACTGAATCCTTTTTCAAGGATTTTCTCTCCTGTTTTATCGTGGATTGTTATTTTTTTTTGTCTTTCTTTCTTCTTTGTTTGTTAAGGGATATGTTTATTCGATAAATTCGTTAACCATCGGTCGATGTTAAATAACGAGAGGTAATATTTATAAAATATAACTTTATTTTCTGAAATAATATTAATGTTTGTATGTGTGTGTGTAATCAAATGGTAGGAATGCAATTATTATTTGATTATATCATTTCACGGGGTTAATTACACCACTCTAGAATGTGTGTGCAACTCGTTGCAAAAATATCCTTAATTGATATATAACTTTATTTCTTTGCGTAGGATTATTCCGAATAATATTTATTCATTATAATTTGAATTATATATATATATATATATTAGATTTAAATATAGAAAAATATTATTTCATTCAAATAGGTCGAATTTAATTTCCCAGAAGTAAAAGTAGAATCGAGATTTCGTGCGAAATCTGAAAATCGTGTTTCGAGATATTTGTTATGGCAACAATCATTTATACACACACACACGCATATACTGTCGTTTGATCAAGCGACCATTAATTAGAACTCACATTAAAGAATACAGTTCATTGTACTATTTATTTTATCGGAAATAGAAGAGGAGATCAAAATTTAGTTAATAATTAAATACGTATAAAATTTCGTTCCATCGTAATAACCATTTTCTTAATCGAAATAATAAATGAAATAGTATAATGTTATTAGAATGATATTACTATTAAAATAATCTCTAATATTATCTAATAATAATAATTACAATATTTAATATGTAAAATGAAATTTTATATTAAAATATAACTTTTTTTCTTATAGGAGGACCTATTTATTAAATACCTAATTTAGTCCTAACTTAGGGTTAAGTTTATTGAACTATTATAACTCTTTATTTAATCATAACTCGAACAGGCCACTTCATATTCAACGAAAGTCTATTTTAATGCAATGAAACCTCAGAAATTCACGTTTCAACAATTGTTAGATTAGAACGCTCGGTTTCAATGATTCTATTCATGGACGATACTCACTGATCCATATAGATGCACTCCTATAACGAACTTGATGGGTAAACGGAATCCGTTATGCGAGGATATTCTGCGTTTTCAAATTTACCCGAGATTCGTCTGACGATATCTACGATCATTACAATACTACTATCAAAAAACAGAAAAATTGTATATTATTTTAACTTATAATAACAATAATAACAATAATAATAATAATAACATTTCATAAAACCAAAAATATTTATAAATCAACTTACGATAAGCAAAAAAAAAAATAAGCAAAATTTAATAAAAAAAAATAAAAATTATGATAATAATAATATTGCGATCTTTATTTTAGCAAAAATTGCGAATCCCTAAAACAACTTTGATACTGTACAAATAATAATAATAATAATAATAATAATAATAATAATAATAATATTGCGATCTTTGTTTTAACAAAAATTGCGAATCCCTAAAACAACTTTGATACTGTACAATTATTTAAAACAAACTATAATTCTATTTTAGGGTTGTTTTTATTAAAATTTGTATAAAAAATTAATTTTATATTTTACATTATTAAATAAACCACTGAAAAATACTGTAAACTGTATAAAATAAAGATGCTATGTTTGGGTTTGTTTTAAATGAAAATTCTCAAACTTAATTTACTCAATTTGAAATGATTTTATGATTCGGTAACTTCTTGCATAATTTGACTCGACAATTTAAAGGACGTTAAATTTATTATATGTTGCACTACCTAAAGCATGCCAGATTGTATAATAAACTGTAAACTTTGTCTCTTACATCGCAAATTATACACATAACCAGTTGATGGAATATTCAATTAAAAATTAATAATAAAAATTTAAGAGAAAAAAAATAATAATGATAATAATATCAACTGATTGGTAAAAAAATTCGTACAAATATCGAACATGGTTAAAAATGGATAAGCAAAAACCTCTGGAGCTACGAAATAGATGATTTATTTTTGAAATAGAAAAATGATCTTTCAACAAACAACGATAACTCATAATACTTATTAGTCAAAGTGTTTTATCGTTATTCCTTGTGTCAATTGTGCTTTAAAATATTATTTGTTATGTATATATATATGTATAAACATGTTAGGTTAAAATTATTTGACTACATAGAAAAATTAAGAAAATGTTCAAATTAAATAAATGAAAATTACTACAATTGTTTATTTTCTTAACAAAAAATTGCAAAAATTAATTGATTTTGCATTAAAAACGACTTGTGAAAAAATGAACAACAAACTTAGAGAATATTCATAAAAAAATAATTCAATTTTAACTCCGTTAAAATCTTACATTACAGTCTTACATGTTTTTGGTATTCCAAGTTCTGCAACTTCTGCAATTTTGTCTAACAATAAATCATTTGTTCAAAAAAATAATTAGACATGTGTGTGTGTGTGTGAATTATACACGCGATCGAAAAAAACATGTAATCGATATATCGAAAATACGTTTTACACAAATGAAATTTCTTTTCAATTAATGAAAAATTAATAACGCGCGAACGTAATTATGAATGTTTTGAACAAACTATTAATTTCCTATAGGAAAGCTGAGAAAAATTGTATGGGGCACTCAATTAAACAAACTTTTAATCATTTTGTAAAATGTTCAAATAATTTTGACTAGTAACATGTGCATAAAAAGAAAAACTAAATGTTTTCTTTCGATCGTATTTTATAGTTTGACTTTTTAACTTTACCTCTATTTTTTTCCTCTTTTTCACATTGTTCTTACGTTATTTTATTATACAATAGTCGATGAATCATCTTCCTCGTTTTCATCATTTTCTTAATCTTGTTACATAAGTAAACGAGTAAAAGGTCTGTAAATTTGAATAGTAAATCTTACAATCGTTAATTATTATTAAAGTGTTTCTTAAAACGTGATTTTTCACAGCTAATAAAATGCAACGAGGAATTATTAATACATTAACCATTCTATCAAATAATATTCAATTATTTATTATTTATTATTACTATTATTATTATAATTATTAATAATATTATATTTACTAGCACCATATATATAAATTGTGATCAATTAGTCTGATTAAATTATTGAATATTGATCTATATAGATCAATTTTGTTTTCATTTTCTTACTCATCATAAATAAAATCTATCATAAAAAAAAAAAGATAAATTAATCTTTTTCATCTACGAGAGATCTGCTTAATATATTATAATTATTAGAATAGTATTAATATAATATTAATTAATATATTATAATTATAAAAAATATTATTTATTATAATATAATAATACGTCCTGTATCACATTTTTTAAATAATTATTAGGTTGGCAATTAAGTAATTGCCGATTTGTTCAATGAAATAAAAGATTTTTTTTAATATTTAGGTAAAAAAAAAAACTTTAAGAAAATATCTACGCAATGAACT
This sequence comes from Polistes dominula, assembly GCF_049000335.1. Lineage (NCBI taxonomy): Eukaryota > Metazoa > Arthropoda > Insecta > Hymenoptera > Vespidae > Polistes > Polistes dominula. Next base: position 4,361,119 of record NW_028301150.1, read on the forward strand.
TGTAAAGCTAGGTTAGGATGATATAAAAATAAAAATAAAAATTTTTAAAAAAAAGTAAAAAATAAAAATGGGAATTAGAGACATTTATAACTGAAATCGGCAATTATTTAGTTGCCAACCCAATATAATCAAAATTAATCAGATAAAAACACTCAAGTACTGATCTATATAAATCTTTTCTTTTTCCTTTAATCTTTTCAATCTAAAATCTCTTCAATACTTCAAACACATTATTTATAATTAAAAACATTATACGTTATTTATCAATTTTATAAATTATAATTAAAATTAAATAAAATTTTCTGATATTCATCTACATAAAATCTTGTCTTTATTTTCTCTCTCCTCAATTATCAAATATTTGAATAAGAGATAAATGATTTATTTAATGTCATTAAAAAAAAAAAAAAGGATTGATTATGATAATTATATAAATAATACATGTTGTTGTTCGTTTATTTTTACCATCATAGATAATATGAAAACAAAAATATATATTTGCGTTTGAAAAGCTTCAACATTGCTCTTTAATCAGTAAAGTTAAATCTACAACATCATAATTAATAAAACATTAACGATATACCATAATAATGATCTCTCTCTCTCTCTTTCTCTCTCTCACTCACTCACTCTCTCTCTTATATACTCTCTTTCTCTTCCTCTTTCTCCTCCTCTTTCTCTTTTCATCTCTGCGCAGCAGAACAGCCGTGGAAAAAATATTCTTGTGTCTTTTTTTCTCTCTACGTCTTAAAATGTAATATCGCGATAATTATTATTATTATTATTATTATTATTATTATTATTATTATTATTATTATTATTATTATAATTTTTACTTATGTATATCTATGTATAGTTTTTTAAAGTTTATATATATTTTAAAGTTAGTCGATTTGTTACGTAATTATTTTTGTTCCATTTGTCTCTCCCTCTTTCTCTCTCTCTCTCTCTCTCTCTCTCTCTTTCTCTCACACACTCACTCATACACACATTTTATTCCAGTCAATCATAAAAAAGATAATATATATGTATGTTTCACGTAATGCAAATAGTTGTTATTATAATTTATGTTGTTCGTTTATATATTATCAAAATTGATCAATGAGATTTGCAATCAAATTTCAAACGAAATATTGTTAAAAATTGCATTAATTATACATACGCTAGATTATTGCTAAAAAAAAAACTTAACAAAAACATTACAAAATGTACACGTTTTCTTTGAGATTATTTATACATATTTTGAACTCATGTATGTATGTAAATATGTATATTGTTACTAGCCTTGATCTCATGTATATTAAAATAATTGGAATAAATGGAAGGGTAATATCAGGATAAATAAAAAATATTTGAGAGGTGTTTTTTTAAATATCCAAACAAAAAATGTTTATACAAATATTTTCTATTAAATTTATTTTTTGTTTCTTTAGTTAAGTTTTATTTTATTTTATTATTACTAGCCTTAATCGTGTATATTTAAATGATTGGAATATAAAGGATGTGTCCCAGAATAATTGAAAAATATTTTAAGGGTTGTTTAGATACATACAATTTATATATTACATATGCAAATAAAAAAAATTTGTTTATACAAATATGTTTTATTAGATTTTTTCTTATTTCTTTTTTCTTTCACTTTTTATTCATGCAATTATTTGGAATCTATTTTAAACAAGAAGTTTTTACAGACGTTGTTGCAATTCTTCGTAAAAGAAGTTATCAAAGTTTTCAACAAATTTGGATATATGAAGAACATTAAACAAATAAAGTTTTGCAGCAGGTTGGTATCGGTAAGGGTTGGTCTCTGTAAGGCTTTATTTAGGTACTAAAAGATCATTTGAAAAATTATTTTTTGAAATAGATAAATATTCATTTTGTTGATAAAAAATTCGAAAAGAAAAGTCACAAATGGAATATATGTTTCTATAAAATTTGTTTTTATTGTTCAGTACGTACTTAATTCATAAAATATTTCTTAATTGTTCTGGGACACTTTGTGTAGATGATTCTACAATCTATTTGTAAAAATCTGTCCAATTTTCTAATGTATTCTTTTTTAATATTTTTCTTCGACGATAATTATGTAAAGTCTTGGCATTTGGACAAATCTTTGTCTTCTTTCTTAATCCACCAATTGCAATAATATATTCGGAAGTTACTTAATTAAATATTAATTAAATATCTAAAATTGCAATGACTTTTCGTAGATGCCCCCTAATTGAGCTCAAATTTGTATTATTCTAACTCATATTACAGACCATCACATTGTTAACTATTATCTCATACTTATTATTATTATTATTATTATTATTATTATTATTATTATTATTATTATTATTATTATTATAACTATTATACTATTATTTATACATGGCTTCGAATATATTATGCGTATGCGTGTATGTATGTACCTGTGTATATGTATGTGTACTTATATCACAATATACAATTTTTTCAAGTTTTTAAATTAAGTTCAGATAAATATGTATAGTAGTAACTTAAAAATGACGGAATATTATCATATCACTTGATAATAATTATGAAATCGATTAGTATTCTTTTCATTATCATTATAATTATAATTTCCTAATTATTTTATATATATATATATATGTATTTATCATATGTATACATATATATAAATGTATATGTATATGCATGCATGTAGATATAAATATACATATATATATATAAATATATAAGTTTATTAAGAAATATCATAGTACACAATTTAAATTTCTTAGGTAAATATTTTCTGAGAGTTTTTGATATACTACAAAGGATACATATCTACAAAAGATTATATTATAGATATATATTAGTTTCTGTTCATAGATATTTCATAATAAATCGTAAGATTGTTTTATTATCCTTTTATTTTAATTATTACTAGAGATGTAGATGTAGATGTATATATATATATATATATATATACCTTTCCTTTATTTTTAAATCATGTCAAATCGAACTTTGACAAATGGATCGGCAATTTATTTATTTATTTATTTATTTATTTATTTATGTATGTAATTTTTATATTTTTGTACAGTAAAAAATAATATTTCATGATACACAATATTTTTTGTTGTCATTATTTGTTTACAAATTTTGGAATTCATTTAACTGATGGTTCTGTAAAATATGTATTACATGTTATAAGGACAAGTATGAAATATATAAAAAAAAATATTTTTACACACACACTTTCTCTGTCTCATTCTAAAACGAAAAAATTAATAAATGAAAAAATATACATTGATAGTAATATTAATAGTAATGATAATAATATTAAAAATAAGAATAAGAATAAGAATTAAAATGAACATATTATTTAATTTGTCAAATATTAAATAATATTGAAAACATATGTATATATATATATATCAACCGACTGCTATTGAATCATAAATTTGGTAAAATTAGGAAAATAAAACTACAAACTATTAATTTATTAAATAAATGAACAAATAATAATGATGATAATGATATTAATTTATACCTTGAACTGTGCTTGTTAAAATGATAATATTTTAAAACGTTAATAGAGCAACTGAAATTAAGTATAGACTGAAAAAAAATATATAAGAGAAACAAAAATAAGAAAAAATAAAGTATAAATTGAATACGTACGAGAGACAGAGAGGGGAAAAAACGAAAAGAAAAACAAAAAAAAGGAATAAAAAAGAAATGAAAAATTAATTTTTTATGAATAAGAACGCACATATAGATAAACGAATAATATTAAAAAAGAAGAAAAAAGAAAATATAATTAATATATCTAATACTAATGTACGTAATACAAAGAAACGAATAACGCGTGCCAATTGTGCTTACTCCTACTCCTTCGAATGCACATATGTAATTTCAATATATACAATTAGCAGTAAAATTGAAATTAATCGTTTTGACATATCCTCGTGGTCGCGTTTTCATTCAGATAAATTAAAATACATCGATCATGTTTATGAACTATGATTATTATATAAGTAATTACTAATAAAAATAATAATAATAATAATAGTAATAATAATAATAATAATAATAATAATAATAATAATAATAATTGATTAATAGATCACTTAGAAATTATTTTGGAATGAAAATCAAAGACGAATAATAATTAAACATATAATATCAGTGCACGTTTCAAGTGTTAAGATAATACGCGATATTTTTTTGTTTTTCGTTTCGATTAAAAGAATATTAGTGAAAAATATTTTGTTATCAAATCATTTAAAGAATATCTGAGAAATCATTATTTTTTTTTTTTTTTTGAGGCCCACCTATGTGTGTCTAATAGATATTCATATCTATTATACGTGTACTCGTACGCAAATGATATAAAATTTATCTATATCCAAAATGATAATTAACGTAATTTTGCTATAAAATCCAACTTTTATCAATTATTCGCCATTACTATTACATATAGATATATATATATATAGATATATATCTATATAATATATATATATTATAATCGATTAAAATTAGATTTTGGAAGCTTGCAGTTTTTCTAAGGCATATATACCTTCTGTTTACACATATATACATATATACATATATATGTATGTAAACACGATATATCCATGCAAGTGTTATTCGGTATAGTGATATATCGTACATTATATTTTCTATATGAAAATTCTATAAAAAATTAGTCAAAAGCTAGAAATATTTGTACTTATTACTACTACTGTACACAATGCATTCATTTCTCCACTTTTCTTCAAGGTACGTACGACATTATTTTAAACACGACCGCCTCACATCTATGGACCCACATCGATATATCTTTTATCTTACACTCAAGTTTTGTTACAGACTTATACGTTAAATTGTTCGCTTTTGGCACTCATACAATGTTCTTTTGTATCAGTTATTTCGATACCTTCCATGCTATCCTCCTCGTCATTGTCAGATTCTTCTTGAGTGAACGACATATTATGAATATCGTCAGAATTTCCTTCCTGCTGTACTATCCCGTAATCTTCCATTTCGTACTCATTCGTTTCTTCATAAATAAACGCTGTTGCACCTGCGTTGCAATCCTCGTTTCCTATAGTTAATACGCTTGGTTGAATTAAAATTTGATTACCATCGGAATCATTAGTTACCATTAAAACAGCTCCATTTAGATCATGAATTTGTACGTTAGTATCTCTAGTTTCGTCATACTTCATCTCTTCGTCTATATTTTCTTCATAAGTATCCATCTCAGAATCATTGATAATATCCAATTTTTCGTATTCATTTTCATTATTACAATCTATGTTTTGTTCATCTACATCCATTTGCTCATCTATTTCCATTTGTCCATCCTCATTGGTCGACATACTATTATCTTCATCGTTATCTTCGTCGTTATCCATATTTTCAAAATCTTCGCATCTATATTCAATACCAATATTCATCTTTTCGTTAACAGGATCTTCATAATAATTTATAGGATTGGCCATCGATGACATAGTATTTCTTTCAACATCGTTACAATTTTCAGGTGATTCGCATATTTCCAATGTTTTAACGTTATTCATTGTTACCATTGGATTAACCTTGTGTCTCATGTCACTTATTAGATTATTACGCTGTACAGATTCCTGTTCTAATAAAGGCATTATTGGACTCAAAACAGGTGGACCGTCATCTTCATCTGAAAAATCTATTTGACTTCTTTTTCCTTCCTTCTTTACGTGAAAATTGCTCAAATTAGCGCCGTTTAAGGATTCACTTAAATTCAAATTTTGTTCTTCATTTTTATTTATTTCCTGGCATTTTCTTATAGTTTCAGGACTCCTCAATTTGATTTTTTAAACTTTCTTCTTCATCTTTATTTTTTTTCATATCTTCGTTGTGTATCATGAAACGATTCATATCATTTAAATTTTGATTTTTAATCGTCCCTGCATTTTCCAAATTGGTATCCTCATTTTCAGTATTTACAGTTCTGTCATTAGATTTAGATCTAGCTTCAAAATCATTTTCTCTTTCCGCTTCCTCTCCATTGCTCGTACTATTATTACTGCCACTGTCCAAACTTCTAGAATGCTCTGAATTTTCACTATTAGTGTATTCCTGAGTAGCACCATCTTCTTCCGATAAGAAATCAAAATATTCTTCTACTTCATCCATTTCTTCTGCTTCATCCATTTCTTCTGCTTCATCCACTTCTTCTGCTTCATCCACTTCTTCTGCTTCATCCACTTCTTCTACTTCATCCTCTTCTTCTACTTCATCCACTTCTTCAACTTCTTCTACGTCTTCTACGTCTTCTACTTCATCCACTTCTTCTACTTCTTCTATTTCATCCACTTCTTCTACTTCATCTACTTCTTCGACGGCCGAAGTCTCATCACCTATCAAGCTACCTTTTTCTTCGTTATCATTTTTTATATTATCTTCAGAATTACTTCTCGTCGATTCAATGTTCTTCTGACATATTAGTAGATGCTCGGAAAATTTACTCTCATTTTCAAAACCTTCTTGGCATTTTTGACACCAGAATTTTTCAACTTTATTAATATGAACGCTCATATGTAAAAATAGTTTACTTCTAGCATTGTGATATCTGCCACAAGTTTTACATGTGAAATTATTTCCTTCGCAAGTTAATATCGCTTCATGCGTAGCCTTTAAATGGTCGGATAAGTCTTCATAAGATTGGCATAATTTTAAACAAACACCACAGGTTACTGCCGCTTGTGGCTTATGGAAACGAATAAGATGTTGCCAAAGATGTTTCTTAGCGGGCCATGGTTTTCCGCAAACTTCACAAGTACATTCGGTATTTGTTGATTCATCATACACTTTCCGAGAATCTTTTCTCGAACATTTAGTTCCGGGTGGTTTCACATGCGACAATGGCATAAGTTTTGGTACTGGTTTCTGCGCTGATAATTGTAAATTTATATCTTCAAATAAACTAAATTCTGGAATGTTCAAATTTGTTTCGTTCATAAACGACGAAGCTTCTTCCTTCTTTATCTGATTATTATTTTTTAAATGAGTTTCTAAAATAGACGTAGATGCAATATTTTGCATGTTAAATTCACTATGATATACATTATTATGATGCCAAAATAAATTGTGAGAAGAAAAGTGTTTTTTACAATATACGCATTCGAAATTCTTTCGACTTCTCACTTTTCGTTTACCATCATTATTTTTCTTTCTAACCATATCCATTGGATTAGTATTGTGAACATTTTCATAATGTTTCGCTAATGTTTCATATTTAAGGAACATTTCTGGACACATCTCGCAATCAAAGGTATCATTTAATGATCTTTTTCCTTTAGAATTATTTAAATCATTCTCGCACAAATCATCGTCAAAATCGATATCATCTGGTTCTTCTTTAACAATAATATCCACTGGCACATCCATACGGCCTTCTAATAAAGCTACATGATTTTTAGAAATATTATGAACGCGTTCATAGTGATCTTTGATATCTTCATCGGTTATAAAAACGGCTAAACAATGTTTACATGGTGTAAATACCTTTCCATGACATTTATTTGTATGATCAAAAGCTTTCCATTTGGATGCATATTGTTTTCCACATACGTGGCATGTATTTGGCTTGGATAAAACATTTTTATGTTTTTCTTCGACATGTTTCTTCAAATCTTTAGGATCTTTCATAGGTATCAAACAGACTCCACAAGAGACTCCTATTTCATTTCGATGTAATGATAGTACGTGCATTTTTAATTTAAGTTTATTCTCTACTGTATCTCCACAGTAATCACAAACATTTAGGCTCACGTGAAATCTATGTTCTTTTTTATGAGACTCTAAATCTTCTTTAGTTCGGAATAGTTTATTACAACTAATGCAAGTCAAATCTGGATGGTTCATATGATTGATACGATTATGAGTCATAATTCCCAATTTCGAAGTAACAGTTACCTCACATAAATGACAAGTATAATCGCTATGATGATTTTCAATATGCTTTCGTAGACTCGCACGATCTTTGAATATTCTTTCACAAGCGCGACAACGAGTCAATAATGCTCCTGGATCCTTCCGATAGTTCTGACAAGCTTTCATATGACGTCTAAGTAAATATCTTTTATAAAATCCCTTATTACATTTCTCACAATAATGTAAACCCACTTCTTCTCCATTAGAAGATTTGAAATTTACTGAATTCTTATTATCCTTTGTAACTTCTACCTCATACCTATGAATTTTAGCGATATGTCCTGCTAAATGGTCTTTAGACGCACTCGTTTTGAAACAATAAGGACACGTTATATCTACGTGACCTTTATGTACTCTATTTACATGTTTCCATAAATGAGACGTTCTGCCGTAATATTTGTTACAAAGATCGCACGGAAATAGACGATGCACAATACGTCTGTGATTGCATAAACTTTCCAAATCTGGAAATTTCATTTCTTCACAAGTTTCACATACTAAATCCGTCGTTTCCGGTGGTGCACTATGCCCATATTCTAACGATTCGTTCAAGTTAGAATTAATACTGTTGTTATATATATCATATTTCTTTCTATGAATAGTTCTATGTTTTAACATTTTAGATTTGTTGGCGTAAGGTCTTCCACATATATCACAACTAAAATCAGCATTTGTCAATGGCCAATGCACATTTCTCACATGCGTTTGAAGAACACAACAATTTTTAAATATTTTCAGACAAATACCACATATAAACGGTACTGTTGCATGATGAACTCCCATCGCATGCTTCCAATAATCTACTCGAGAGTTCCATAATTTTCCACAAATTTCACAGGTATTTGGAAAAATGCCTTGCATATTATGATGACTTATGTGATCATTGCGTAATGTTTTGGTAGCAAATATTTTTCCGCAACCTTCCTCCTCGCACTGCAAATCAAAAATTAAAGAAACAATTGTTTTTTAAATAAGAAATCTTTTATTATTTTATTTTGTGTGCACATGCAAAATATTAATTTTTAGTTTAAACGTACCCTGATAGATGGTTCATCGCTATGCTCCTTATTGACATGTAACCAACGTTCCCATTTACTACGATGTGAGTTACCACAAAGCTCACAGACATAAAATAAATGACATTGTGCCTTATTATTACCGGTACCATTCATATTTCCTGAATTCCCATTACCAATGTCCTCACTCATTTGCTCGTTCTAATAAAAAATACGTAAAATTAGATTTTTTCATTTTAGATATTATATAAACTTAAATAATTTAGTAATACATATTTCTAAAAAACAAATAAATAAATAAAACCTTATGAGCATTCCTCAAGTGTCTTATAAGATGGTCTTCATTTGGAAATGATTTATAACATATATGGCAGTCTACTTTTTCTCCCTCATCTCCATCGTATTCCAAAATATTTTCATTTGCTTCATTACTATTTAACGTTTCGTTATAATAATTACTATTTAATTGTACATAATTTGCGGGATCACATTTAGAATTAATATTATGAATCGAGACATGGGTAATTAACTTTTTTCGTGAATCGTGTTGTCTTCCACATATTGTGCAGCTATACCTAATATAATTAATTAATGTAAAAGAAAATAATAATTAGTATTCTTCATAGATAATAATATATATTTGTGATATACGATAAATTTATTATGAAATGAAACAAAATACCTTCTTTGCTCAGATACAAGCAATTTTGATCCTCCATGAAATGTATTAACATGATTTGTAAGTTGCTTATTGTCGGAACATATTTTCAAACAGATTCCACAAGCAAAAGCAGCAAATTCTTTGTGCGTCGCACGGATATGTAACCACAATGATGCTCTATCATTAAAATCCCGTGAACATAATTCACATACAAAAACAGTCTCTATATCAAGCGAATTTTCAGGGATATTTCTATTTGGATTTTCATCTTCGTTTTCTATATTTATCTGGATGGAAGAAAAAAGTAAACACATAAGCATCTAGCAATATTAAAAAGTTTCTATATTAGTCAAATATGTCTCAAAGTTACTTACTTCTGAAGGCGAAACTAACTCCGAAGTTTCCATCGTATCTTTTTGATCAGATACAAGTATCGGCCTCTGATTACTCCATGGTTTCGTAAGAACAATTTGTTTTAAACATACATTATTATCTATAAGAAGATCTGGATCAACCCCATGCATTGCCAAAATATGATTCCTGAACAATGATTTTGAAACAAATTCTTCTCTACAGAATAAACATATAAAAGGTTTATCGGCTTCATGCGTAGTCTCGTGTTTTTTAAAATCTTCTACAGATGTAAAACATTTAGAGCACATATCACAGTACCACTTCTGAATTTCACCATCCTCTGAAATATTCAATAATATTTTATGATTAAAATTAAGCATTAAATATTATTCAAAGTAAATTAAACAAGAAAAAAAGTATTGATTAATTACCCATTTTCATTATCTTAGGTGGAGTAATTTCTCCATCTGGAGCACTTCTTTTCATCCCTTTAATCAACGCTTGTTTCAATATCGTAAGTTGTGGATTTTTCGCTAATTTTTCTTCCGCATTTTTAAATCCCTTATTTTCATCATCTGTATCCCAACTCGATACATCCGAAGTATCAATCTCCAGTTCTTTCATATTTGTTCTTCCGCTTGGAATATCAGATTGTACTTCAGTTGAATGTTTCGCACAAAGTTGACTATGACTATTTAAGTCAGCTATACTTGTAAACATTTTTGAACATGTTTTACAATAATATTTCGATTTTGAACGATAAAGAGGATTTAATAATTTGGTTGATTTCGATGCTCCTTCGTGTCGAGATTTAACATGTTCTTCCAAGTTCATTCTAGTTGAATAAATACGTGAACAATACCCACATGTAACAGCAGGATGTCCTCTAAATTAGAATTACGTAAATATCTAATATATATATATACATTTTAAAAAAATATACTCACTTATGCGTTGTAGATACATGTCCCCATCGATGTTTGGCCGTTGAATAAGATTTGTTACAGAGATCACATTGGTAAGGCCTTTTATAAGAAGTATGATCATCGGTGATAACCTTCTGACCAATAACGTTGCCCGCGCCTGTATGAATTCTCGCATGAAGGGACAAGTGTCCTTTGGAACTAAATGCTTTGGTACACAACGAACAAACATACACTTCATGTTGCTCCAACGTATGTTGAAATACTGTAGAATTTTGCATTGCAGCAGGGATATTTTTGGAATTAGTTTCTTCGTTATCTTCAGTTATCATAGGAGGCATTTCTAAGAAATCGCTAGGATTAGTTTCCATATCCAATTCAAATTCATCTACATCAAACGCTTCCTCTGTTATTAAAGAAACAAATGAATAATTAGAAGAAAATATGATACAAATATTAAATATATCTTTGTAATAAAATAAATTATATGTACCTTCATCTGGGACACCATTTTCAAGATATTCTTCTATTTCGTGATCCGCTTCACTAATGCAATTTAATCTTGGCGGTGTACCTAGAGCTGCATTCGGATTAACTATTGGTGCTTCTGGTATTATTATTGGTATGTTCTTTTTTTCTTTTAGGAATTGTACATTACTGCACTGCGTATAGTTATTTAAATCTTTGTCAGATGTCTGCAATGTAAACAAATTTATAATAAATATTCTATTCACATTATTTCTTTCTATAAGATATTATATATTATACATAAAACAAATAAAAACTTACTTCGCTTGGAGGTAAATGTCTTTCTAATATTGCCACAGCATTGACGCATGCTGTCCTAAAGTCATAAAAATTCTCCAGGTTGAAAATGCAACGTCTGCATACGGTCTTTGGGAGATTATCATTTTCTGTAATCTAAAAGAAAATAGAAAAATTAAAAAAAATTAAAAAGAAGAAAAGAAATGGTAAAATTAATTGCAACATATGAAATTTACTTAATGCATTAAATCTATTTACTATATATTTCTAAATAAGTTTACATCTCATATAATTGTACTTTAAAAATAATGCAAATAAATACATAAATAAAATTGAAGAAAAGTATATGAAAAAGCCTAAGAAAGTAAATTCATTGCTAATAATATTTGTAAAAATAGAGAAACCTTTTTTCTTTTTGATAATTAAATTAAAACAACATGTTTAAAAAAAATATCAATTAATAAGGAGATAAACGTAAATATTAAATTAATAATTCATAGAAATATTGCGATTAAAAAGAGAAAAATATTTAAAAAAAAAAATAAATAAAAGATTGATCAATTCTTCTAGAAAATTGTTTAATTTTTGTACACTTTGAACTCTCTTGAAATTTTCCCTAAGTGACCTTGGGATTTCTCTTCAAGTGACCTTAGGACTTTTCTCTAAATGACTCAGAAAGAATAAGGGAAACTAAAACTCTGATAAATAAAAGAATCAAATACAATACTAAAAAAGAAAAAGAAAATAGAATGGAAAATGTTATTACAGTCAAATCTTTTGATTTTTTTTTTTAAGAAAAGAAAAATAGAAACCCCATGAGTTCCCACCCGTCGTTCATTGTATTAAATTGTTCTTGTCGTCATTTCTACAGGACTATGTCGCAGTCTATTATACTTTTTCATGAGATAGAAATAAAGAGGAAGAGAGGATTTAAAAAAAAAGGGAAAGCGTTTAAAATTTTTCTTTTAATGTCTTATCCTTGAACAAACCTATAGGTACTTAAATGAATAGGTAGAAGATTTTCTAGGTAAAGAAAAGGTTTTATTAAAAAACACATGTTGCTAGAAGTAACTATTGAAAGAAAATAAAGAAAGAATGCATTTAACTTATTGTTAAATGCATAGTACACGTGCTCGACACGTGTTTTCTAAAACTTTTATGAAATCCCTTAGAAAATTTTTAAACTTTTTATAGAGAAAGTAAGAAAAATGTGACCTTAACCTGAGAGAAAACTAAAGAATATGTAGTACAAAATTTATAGAAAATGAAAAAAAAAAAGGAGAATATATATAAAATATTTAAAAACATTCCAAAACTGACAATAAATATAAAAAAAGAAATATTAAAACACGAAAAAGAAATTACATGAACAAGAGAAACAGAGAGAGAAAGAGAGTGTAGAAAATCTATACAAAATTCTTAAACTAACAATAAGTATATAAAAAAGATTTATAAAATGACAAAAAAATTACAAGGGTGAGAGGGTGAAGTATATAAGAGAGAGAGAGAGAGAGAGAGAGAGAAAGAAAGAAAGAAAGAGAGAGAGAGAGTGAGAGAGTGAGAGAGAGAGCCAAACGCAATCTACTAGAAAAATATATACAATTGAATAAATATGTAAAAACGAAAAAAAAAGATATTCACCGTGAATGGCAAACAAGCTTGAATTTTCTCGATGAATTGTCGATTTCTGCCCTCCTGACCGAAAATATCCATCATAACAGCGTCGTGAGATGCACACAATCGGCACAGTCCATGATAACTTTGTCTAGACTCCATCTTTATCGTTGTCATCCTTGTCTTCGTCGACGTTGTCGTCATCGCCGTCGTCTTCGTCTTCTTCTTCGCCGTTTTCGTCTTCGTCTTCGTTGTTGTCGTCGTCGTCGTCGTCGTCGTCGTCGTCGTTGCAAACATTCTCTTTTTCGTTAACACTATTCTTCAATGTTGTTGTTATTGTTGTTGTTGAAGTCGTCGTCGTCGCAATACAAAATATAGCAGAAGATGTGATAACTGCAATGAGGAATGATGACCGCGACGATGATGGTGTAAGCGAAGAAAACGCAGTTTGTCGTGACGCTGTTTTTTCAAAGTTTTCCTCTTGGCCTTCGACTGCGTACATCTATCGAAAGATGAGGTAAGCACTAACTCCCGAGGTATAACGCTCAGCGGATGAGAGACTAATGCGACGTGCTCTTACCCAAGAAACACGACGACGGTGACGAACCCAAGGGAGGGGAGAGGAGGGGAGAGAAGGGAAGTAGGAAGGACAGGAACAGGGGAGGGGAAGAAAGGAAACGAAGGTTTAACAGACCTTAGGTTCGGTGCAAAGTCCCTGGGAGAAGAAAAGGTAGAAAAGAACACAGGGGGGAAGGGACGGTGAAAAGAGAGGTAAAAGGTAGAAAGGACAACAATGATTCTTTCAGAAAAGGAGAAACTCTAATGCACTTTAACTTTCGGACACCCCAATTTAACTGACCGAAAAAACGAACGGTCCAACGACGACTGTGTTTCGTCTTCGTCACGTTTCTCTTTTTCTTTTTCTTTTCCACTTATTCTCCTTATTCTCCTTCTTCTTCTTCTTCTTTTTCTTCTCCTTCTTATTATCTCTCTTCTACTAGTTTTACTTCTTCTCGTTATATCCTCGTTATAACAAATCGTATTATTTAATAATTCCTTTGGTTACGTCTTCTTCGGAAAAAAAAAAAAAAGAAAAAAGTTACGAGACTATATCCTCCTCGTAGATTCTGTTATTTCCTTAAAAGCCAGGGGCTTAAGAAAGCTCCGAGCTCGAAGATGTAAGAGCTTAGTCTTTTTCTTCTTGGATCACATCCTTTGACAATTAGTCGTAGTCTTGGCACTCGCGATACCGCTCTCCTCCGAGAGGCTGTATCGCTAAGCTATACAAGTACTAATATACTAATACTAATACTAATACTACTACTACTATATCACTACACTACTACTACTATTGTTACTATTTACTATTTACTATACTATTACGACTACTATATACGACTACTACTACTACAACAACACTTGTCGTGTTTCTCTTCCAGCGTATTTTATTTTTTTTACAACGAGAGCACTCGCTTCCTCGCGATTTTCACGACAGTGAAAGCCCCGGGCGCCGCCATCTTGTACACAGACACTTGTTTCCCTACCCGGACCGATCGGATAAGCACCGCCAGTACCGTCGTCGGCGAACTCTATCGTCGTTAGCCGTGGACTTTCCACGATACAGATTGACACGTTCCTTCCTTCTCTTTCTCCCGACAACGTTTCTCCGTCTCGTAGTTGACATCGCGCGATCGCTCGAAGCGATGGCTTTGCTTGTTACGCGCTTCCTTCCTTCCTTCTCCGAGATCCACAATGTGGGGGATCCTCTTGGTGAATTTTATTATACGGCCATGGAAGGGCAAAAAGAGATCCTTCCTTCGTACATTATTCCGGAGACGCTCTCTCGCTGACCTTGACGAACGTAATCGCTCGTAACACTGCGTCTTGAGAAAAGACATATTAAATTCCTTCTATTCGCATAAGATTTCCTTGCTTCGTTTCTTTCTCTCTTTATCTCTGTCTCTCTCTATTTCTTCCCTTCTCTCTCTTTCATTCATATTTTTTTAAAGCTACATTCTCAAAATGCGACAGTTTCCTCATTATTATCACCTATCATCGACCAATCATAATCGACTTCATTATTGCTCTATTTTGATTGGCTTTCGTATATTTCGCGTTAGATATTTGTCGATATTTTCATGAAATCCTATTCGATCGATTGATCATTTAATCGGAAATATTAATTTATTTATATTTGGATATTATAAAAGCTAGAATTGAACTACCTTTTTTTTTCTTTACATAAAGAATAATTTATAAATATAATGTAATATTTAAAAAAAAAAGAAAAAATATTAAACTTAATTAATAACAAGTATGCGTATCATTATATTGCTATGTAATTATTTTATAAAGACAGGAACTATTATTTTTCTATTTTTCATCTGTAGACAACGTAATATATATATGTATATATATGGATATATACACATATATTTTTTTCCTTTATTATTGATTAATTAAGATTACAGAATTTGTTAATGACGAGGCAGCAAAGAGTTGCAATACACAATTTGCCAATGTTGAAAATATTTGCACATTATTATCACACTACTAGCATAATATGATATAATATGTAATCATTTTTAAAAATAAAAAGAAATAAAAGAATGTACCTGGTTCTGTTTTATATGTGTGCTCTCTTAACTAAATAATACTTAACAATTATCCATAAGAACATTATATACATTCGTGTAAACATATTATTCCTTAGACAAATATGTAATATCTTTTATTAGTGTTAATATACCACCGTATGTGGCTTGAAGGCAATAGTATCGTTTTTTTTTTTTTTTTCATATATTCATTCATTCATTCTCTTTCTCTTTTTATTTCTTTTTCTTTCTCTCTCTCTCTCTCTCTCTCTCTCTTATATATACTTTTATATGTATCAATACATTTTTTATTTTTATTTATATTGTTTTCCTTTCTAAGATAGATTTGTATATATGTGCTTTAAAATAATGTGTAACAAACATGCATAAAATGCAACTGATAATTATAAACATGTTTACATATTTATTTACATGAAATTTTACTTGGAATAGAATATTATGTATAGTATAATATATATTCTTTTTTCATTATTCTTAAAATTAAATTATCAATTTGTGTGTGTGAAGCCTGCACATATACTCTATAATGTTTATGATTGATAGTATGATAGAAAACGTGCATACAAAAGAAAAAAAATTAATATTTTTTAATTACAATGTATCTCTTCTTTACAGATACATTTTTATAGTTTATAAGAATAATAATATACAATGTAAAACAATTTTTTTTATATTTACATGCATATCACTAATCAATATGTTCTTATTTAAAAAATTAATAAAAAATCAGAATGGTATAATGAAATAATTTTTTCTCTATACATGAGCTACTCACATTTGCTTCATTGATTAACTCCACAAAACAAAAAATTGAGAATATTGATAAACTAATGTATATATTATTGTATCATTTATTATTGAACTGGGTCCAATGCCAATGCATATTTAGTGGCAAAAATCATTTTATTATTTTTATCACTTTTATTATTGTCATATTTACAATTAATGCGTTAAGCATTGTGCCCAAATTTGATTAAATTTACAAAATTGAAATATTTCCAGACCATTAAGAGTTAATTGATTTTAAAATTGATTTCAAATATAAAAAATTAAGTATTAATGAAGTGTTTTAATAATAAAATATGAAACAATTTGTAAAGTTGAGTTAATCAATTTGACCTGTGAACAGCTTATGTATAATTTTGATTGTACTTAACTAACATTATTAATGATTACCGTTGTTTACTTTATTATACTTTGTAACTAAATTTTCATTTTACAGAGATACACATTTACAATTTAATCTTAACATAGAATTATAAGTGCCATATACATGTATTATTTCATCTATACATTATTAATTTAAGATATTATCGCTAATTTCATATAAAAAATTATTTAACATTAACAAACATTATTTTTTTAAATTTATATCTCTGATATAGTTGTTTACATATTCTGGATATTTTTTTATAAATCTTAGTATTTGTACAGGCTTCTTATTAATGAGATAATAATAACTGTTTTGTTTAATAATGCAATGGGTATTAAATGTAATTATACTTTTTTTTTCGGTTTCAATATCAGAATCATCATTTGTAAATTTTGTATACTAACTGTAAAATACTGGCAGATTAAATGATGTAAAATACGCTCTTCTATCAGAGTCGAAAAAAGATCTACCTTTATAATTATGAGATAAACATTCGATGGCAGGAAGAGCAGAATATTATTGTGTACATATGTTAATATTAAATATAAATGATCATATATATAACGGCACGTATATGTATATATAAGAGAATAAGTAATCAACGCTGATATTGAGAAATGCATGATTAAAGATATGAAAGAAAATTATACTAAACGGGTACACGTGTGTTAGTGATTATTAGCTTAATAATTATTCTTATTTTTTTGTGTGTGAAATGTTTTTTATAAAATATTATAAGATATAGATTCATATTACATGTACATATATATTTTCGAAAATCTTAAATCATTAAGTTAGACGTTCACAATACTGTAATCTTTAATTTATTTGTTTATTAAACAAGCATGTACGATGTAAAAATAAAAATCTTTTATAGTAATTTTTATAACATTGTAATCTTGTGCGTATACTATGATTTTATCATTCTTTTAATATTTTACTTTTATTGAGAAGAAAAAAAAATTAGTATATTTTTTAAATGTATTCTAACACGAACATAAGAAGTAAATATTTTACATGTATCTAATGAATTCTAAGAAGTTTTCAAAAAAGTAATATGAATCCTATCTTAATAGTACCATACACCACTCCAGTATTTTTTTGAAAATTCTTCCATCGAATATAAGAATTTATTACCTAGAATTTACTGAAGTTGTAAATATTGTTATGTATAGTTTCATAATATAAATTAATAAGATTTGATAAAACTATTTAATAAGAAAACAAAAACAAAAAACCCAAAGACAATCAATTGCAAATATCGAGTTTATTTATACAATCTGCTTTCCCTAAATAATCATCTTAGAACTTTTTTTTATATAATTATAATAATTAAGAGCATTAAAATAACATAGTAAGTAATATATATATATATATATATATGTATCCCGCTTTTTTGATATAACTTAAATCAATATTGTTACTAATATTCTCTTTCTCTTCATTTACGAATCTATTATATTCGTTAATACTTCTGATTAATGTATCTTTTACATATATTTCTTTTTTAGTAAAAGCTGTACGTGCATAATCATCTTTCAGGATACAAGTATGTTGTATTATTACTCGCACACACATTGCACGTTCATATATATGCGAGTATTTTAAAACTTGAAAATACAAACTAAAGCGAAAGAAAAAATAAAGCAAAATGCTTATTTATGTATCTTATTTCTAAGTAAAAATAAACATATAAATGGAAAATATTTTCGTTCGCATAGAAATATACACATTTTCTACATTGAACTTTTAGAAAAATTATTGCCATTTAACTTTGAGTGAATTATATCATCGAGAATATTAACTCTTCTCAATTAATAAAAAACAAAATGATTTTACATTTTGTTACAAAGTTAATCTATTGCGTCAATTTTGGGATACTCCTCTTTCTTTCTTTTTATATATATATAATGGAAGTGCATTTGTCATACATAACACTACTTTGAGCTGTAAGCAATTACACTATCCTATCATTAGATACAATTCATTATATTAATACATATACATGTATGTATGTATATATAATAAAAATAAGAATAAAAATGATGATGATAATAATAATAAGAATAATAAGTATAAGAATAAAAATTATAATAATAATAGTAGTAGTAATAATAATAATAATAATAACAATAATAATAATAATAATAAACACATACATATATATGTATGTAAAATGGACTTTGGTCTGGAGTGGTGCGGGCTGATATTGATTTAAACAAAATTCATTTTGAAGTAGTCAGTGTCACATTCTTCGACTAGTTTATGTGAATATAATGTAGACAGTACCTTGTACTTGTCACTCAGTTTGAGCGCAAGCACGAGTATTCCATCGCTGCGGTGTGCAATAACGTGCGTGCGTGAACACAGGAACCAAGTTGTATGTACGGAATCCAGAGCTCATTTATAACTTGCTTTATTAATGCAATAACCATATTGCCTATTATTATTCTCTTGTTTATTTTATATTTGATGATAAATAGAAAAAATTTCATGCAGAATAAAATGAATTTGTGCCATGAATAAGAAATATATAATTGGAAAGTAACGCGTTTACGTTTCATTACGTTTAAATAGAAAAATAAATTTTGTTGGGAGACCGGTAAAGGGAACACGTAATAAGTTATTAAAACTTATTCAAATTTTAGATCTATGTATATATACATATTAATAATTAAGATCAATTCATGGCAAACCAATTTATAGTGTTAATACATAGTTTTTCAATTTCAAAGATAGCTGCAAGATTGGGAGCTACGCATAAATCGGAATGAGAAGGCCATTATTTTTTTATCAAAGACAGTATATATAAAATATTTATTGTTATTATTTTTTCTTTCTTTTTTTTTTCTTCCTTTGATTTAGCAATGACCGTTAGCACAATATATTCATTCATTTGTTCTGCTAGGAAAATATAAAAGTATATACAATTCAATAAATTAATAATCGTTTAGAGTATAAGGTACAGATATACTCTCGCTGTACAACGGTACCTTAAGTATGATTGCAAAATTAATTGTATTCAAGTCCTTAACGAGATTACGATGCTAACTGGCATTTTAATAATACAAATGGCAATTAAGTGATTTTATATTTATCTACGAAAAGAAATCTCCTAAAACTTAAATTGCATTTTTATGTTTATTTACATATAGTAGGTCCTGTGTTCACTATCACAGCAAGATCTAGAAGCAGCTTTTTACTTTTCTTTTCTCTTTTTTTTTTTCTTTACTTTACTTTACTTTACTTTACTTTAATTTACTCTATTTCAATTTAATTTACTTTACTTTACTTTTCCTTTCTTTTTTTAAATATCGAAATAAATTTAAAAATTCATATACATTTAAAAAGTGAATACTTTAAAAAAAGACTTCTAAAAGAACTCACTGGACCCACAGCTTTCCCTCACCACTCCAGAGTTTAGTACTCCAAGATCCACAAAACCAAATTCATTTCACTTCTTGCTTAATAACATGATTCTATGTACAATGTGTGTTTGGAATCATATTTTACATGAATCTATTAAAAGATTCTCTTTGCTTAACTTTGGTTAGTCCTCGAACATCGAGCCTTTTACAAAGCATCCGCCTGCTCTAAAATTGCTTGGTCACTATTATTTTCACTCACACACTCAGATTTTTCAACTTGCTCTGCACATTGTTGCGATGAGTCCTCCGTTTTACTGACTGTTTGATATTCACATTGTTTGTCTTCGTTACACTTATTTTCTTCAACATCATTGGCAGAAGATGCATCTACATTAGATTGGTAGGAACTAATTTGTTCTTCTTCATTGTATTGATTTTCATTAACTTCCTTATTGGTTTCTTCGCTTTGCTCATTTTTTATATGATGTACATCATTTTTCTCTTCAATCTGCTCTCTATCTGCAGAACTATCAAGTTCCATTTTTATTGATTGACTGTATTCATTAGTAGTCGCCTCTGATGTAGATTCAACATTTTCAAAATTCCTATCTTGTTTTATATCTATCTTGTCCTCGATTCCTTCAGTGGATGTCACTTCATCTGTATTTTCCGTTATAGGTGGACTTACATTACCCCATCTTGACTTTCTATTTCTATTACGATTTTCTCTATCAGAAATATTGTTCTTATAATCTGGATGTTTGGATCCCTTTTGTTTGTCTCGTGTAAGATGATTTTCTCTCTGGTTATGATTATCAGTTTCAGGAGTACTTGTAGATTGAGGTGTCCATGGACCTGGCAGTGCTCCTCCACCTTCTTGATTCCTCCAAGGTCCATCAGGACCGTGCATAGCTGGCGGACCCATGGGACCGAACGGTCTCATATGTGGACCTGGTGGGCCACGTACATCATCAAATGGCGGCCGGAAAAATGGATCTGCTTCTCTAGGATCGAATGGTGGAGGTCCACGTGGCCCAAACGGCGGTCGAATTCTCATTCGTGGTCCCATACCTCGAGGATGGAATATTAAAGGTCCTAAAGTAAGATGCATTTAGAAAATGTTTAAAAATAAATGATATAAATATGTATATATAGAAAAAAATGTTGTTTATGAGTTTGAACTTACCTCTTGATCCCATACCAGAACCACGCGGACCAAATCCTTCAGGTCCTACAGGACCTCTAGGACCTCGCAACCCCATCATTGGTGGTATTCCAAAGACAGGTTCCATTGGACCTCCAAAGAAATCTCTTCTTCGTGGGTCAAAATCAGGCCGTTCACCATGACTTCTTGGATCAAAACCGTCTTGTAAACGTGGATCAAATCCATCGCGTCTCATATCATATTCGAAACGATCACGTTCATAATCTTCAACCGGTCGTCGATTCCGTATATCCGACCGATCAAAATCTTCTCTGGAAGGTCCTAATCTAGGAGCGAATTCATCCGATCGAGGACCATTATGTCCTAATCTATTCTCAAATTCATCTTGAAATCTTCCAGCTTGCATTCTTGGATCCATAAAATCATCTATTTGAGAACCTCTCGGGCCATTCGATCCTCGCGGAAAATTTGGTCGCTCTCTATCGGGTAAATTTCTTTGTTGATAATCACGTGGATCTCCACCTCTAAAATCGGGTCCACGTGGTGGAAAATCAACACGTTCTTGGACATTTCCAACAAATTTCGGAATATCCATTAATGGTAATGGCATATCGTTAGGTCTTCGAGTACCAGAATTTTCTTCAAAATTTCTTTCACTTCTCTCGGTACTTCGTTCAGTTCTGCTACTTCGAATATTTCTATCTATACGATCATCTATTGGTAATGTACCATCAGCTAATTGTCTCAAACGTTCAGCAAGACTAGGTTTACCATCTTTTTTAGACATTGCTTCGTTATCTTGAAGATTTTGATTAGACATATTAGAACATTCAGAATGCCTCATTGAATTATCACGACTTTCTCTAATATCTCTATTGTCTCTATCTCTTCTATCATCCCTATCCCTGTCTCTGCCATCTCTAGTGTCTCTACAACGATCACGACCTCGGTCTCTTCCTCTACCTCTATCTCTTCCGCGATCCATTCTGGAATCATTGACGTCACTACGATCATTCCTATCACGTTCACGATCTCTTCTGTCTCTACTTTCGCGATCTCTCTCCCTTTCCTTATAATCAATATTTTGTTGTTCATTCTCTATCCTATTGTCGCTGGTGCTTGCACCCATATTCATAGCTGCTATAAGTTGATCACTCAAATTTGGTTTCTCTTTGGAAGTGTTATTGCTCACGTTTAATGGCATGGCATCTTCCATTTCAACATCCATATCATCGGAGTGATGTTGAGGTAGTTGCATTTGCATAGGTGGTGCTGGTCCTACTCCATAAGACTGACGAAGCATTGGTAGATTTGGCATGTTAGTTTCTGAGGTAGGCGGAGGTACTCCTATAGGTGGAACATTGTGTGGCATCCCTATTATTATATATGAATTATAATAAAAAATTCACCTATATCTTTGATAAAGATTAATAATTAACAAGTCGATTTAACGTACCAGTTGAATTTGGCTTGTCCGATGGTGCGGCTGGTGCAGGTAATGGAATTTGTGTTAAAAGGCCTACACCAACGCTTGCACTAAATGGAGAATTGACAGATGGAGTCAACATAGTCTGCATCATTCCTGGAGGTCCCAAAAGACTTTGCATATTGGGTGGAGGTACTCCAATTGGAACATTAGGCATTAAACTGTGTGCCATAGGGAGACCCATAGGTCCTATCATACCTATTATCATTTCATATTGTATCAAAATATGATATAACTTAATCAGATAGAACTTTGTGTTGTATTAATTTATGATTAGATTATCGCATTCAATAACGCATATGGTAATTACATATTATAAAATTATATTATTTATAATTAAATTTGTAGATACAACTTACGTGGAACACCTGTCATTGTAAAAGCTGATGGCATCATTTGTAATTGTGTGTTTGGTGGAGGCAAAAGTGCGGCTGACGTGGGTGGTCGTATTGGTGGCGGTTGGCTAGTATCAACTAACTGCGGTTGTTGCTGCTGTTGTTAAGAAGCATTACAAGTTGATATAACATTTACAATATCGTTAATTAATGTTGAAATTAAAGTATCAATTTACCGATGCAGCTGCTAATGCCTGTTGCTGCATTTGTAATTGCATAATATCTATACTGCCACCAGAATGTTTCAATTTTCCTGTAATATACAAAAACAAACACACTATTTATTTCTGTAAAGTATATATTTAACAATTATATATTAATAAGAAATTGAATCAAATGTTTTGAATTGACTTGACCAAATCAGTACTAATATTTCTAATTTGGCTCAAAAATTCAAAGTTATTCTTGCAAGTTAGTTCATATGTCATATATAAGCATGTTATATATAATCAAATAAACTTGCGTTTATATAAAATAATAAAATTAAAATTTAATTAATTATATATACCTTTTAAACTTGGGGGTAATGTATCTTCATCTATCATACCACCTTCTTCCAACAGTTCCAGATCTTGATCCGTAATGTTAAGTAACTTATTCCATGGAATATAACTGACACCAAGTTCTACTTCCCAGTAATCTTTCCATTCCTTTCCTTTAACACCTTTACCTGGAGCCCATGCTAACTATAAAACGACAAAAAATATTATTTCAATAATATTATAAAACACATATCTTAGAATGATATATTTTTTACAAACAATAAACTTACTGTTATAGCCTTTCCTTGCATTTTATGATTCTTTAGTTTAGTCAGAGCACGATACGCATCTTGTCTTCTGTTCATACAAATAAAAGCACAGCCTCTAGGTGATATGAGATCGATGCTAACGATGTCACCAAATTCTCCGAACGTATCAGATAATTCTTCCTGATGCACTAATTTTGATAAATGACCGACCCAAAGCGTTGTACTGCAAACTAAAAATATATTCTTTTAGTGATGTATATTTATGACTAAATATTATTGATATAAAATCATGTATTAAACATACCACTTAATTTATCTCTAACTATAGGAGGTAATCCACGTTTACGACGTTCCCTTTCCTTTTCCCTTTCTTCTTCTGTCATTTTTTCTCGACTGTCATCCCTTTTTCTATCACGGCCTCTATCTCTGGACCGCGATCTATAATTTGAAAAATTATCAGAATAATTAATTTATATTATATATAATCAATTATAAACATATCAAATCAATGTGTATATATTATAACAAATCCACCTACCTTCTTCTTCTTGATCTACTTCTGGAACGAGATTTTCTATCTCTATCCCTATCTCTGTCTCTATCTCTATGTCGTGGAGATCTAGACCGACTATGATGCCTATATCTTTCCGGTGATCTACTTTGCGATCTAGTATTATCACAATTTACAATTTCAACGCTACTACTATCACGTCTTGCACCATTTCTATAAACAAAATAAACATAAATTTATTAATTATTTATAAGAAATAATCTCTTTACAGAATATATATCAAATATCACATGTATATAATATTCATTTAAATCCCTAATCAAATTATAATTTTATAAATATTTATTCAGCTACATTTCGACTACTCATAAAGAAAATTACCCAGAAAAATCTTGTGATTCCTGGCGTTCATCAAGTAAAGGACTTTTTTGATTCTGATGACCAGTTTGGTTAATTTGCCTCATATTCGACAAAGGTTGTGAAACATATGGCAAAGCTGGAGGATAACCAGGTGGTGGTTGACTCATATCTTGAATAACTCCAGTAGTTGTATTTGTTGAATATGTACTTTGTTGACTTGGTTTCAGAATATCTGTAGGTTTCAGCTCACATTCTGATGCAAAAGGTAAATTCTAAAAACATGATTTATATTTAGGATTATTTCAAATTAATTAGAAATATTTAAGTATTTTAGTAACATACAGGAACAGTTTGAGCCAAGTGTTTATCAAATTCTTCCTCTTGCTGTTTCATCTGTTGTAATTTGCGCATTTTTTCTTCCATTTCATGTTGCGACGATGATGGTATACTTCCCTGCATCGTTTGTTGCAATGTTTGCAATTGCCGTAGTACCTATAATAATATTTCATATTAAAAAGAAAAAAAAAGATTAGATATTGGGAATATATAGAATTGTAAATATATTTTTACTAACTTTTTGACCAGCTATGAAAGAATTAAGTACCTCAGGGTTTGTCAGTAGCAATCCAAGGCTTTCCAAACTATTACTTGTAGATACAGCATTATGCTGAGATGCTGTAGCAGTAGCAGTTGTCGGTGAACTTGCAACGACAACATCGTCATCTTCTTCTTCTCCATAATCAAAATCTAAAAGCTTTTTATCAAATTTAACTGAAGTCTTAGATTCATTAGTATCTTGTTTTTTCAACAACAGTTGTTGCAAATGTTGTAGCTGATCAAGAAAGGATGGATCAACTTGATTCGAATTAGATTGCCCCTAAAAAGACATACAAGAATTTTAAAACTGTTTACAATACTATATTATGTAAATATCAATTTAAATGTATACTAACTATATTGGCTGTTTCAATTTTTGTTTGTGCCAGCCATACTGGATCGATTGGTTTAGTGGAAGAAAATAATTTTTGATCTTTTGCAACAACTTTAACCGCAGATGGAGGTGTCTTTGTTACTGCAGAGATATTGCTGAGATTATTGCCAGATGATACATTCAATGTACCTGTAAATAAAATCCATGTAAAACAATTCCACAAAATAACTAAAAATCATATGACTAAAATATATTTACCATTTGCATTAACCGGCTGTTCTTTATGAATAGGGTGATTGGGATCTGCTAAATCGAAAAGTGGTTGTATAACTTCTGGTGGGAAAACTGCATTTTTTTGCCAAAGATTTAATACACGTATAACTTTGCTTTTATCTTCCGGCGGACATTTTAAAAGATTAAGAAAAGTTGTTTGCATATTTTTAGCAAAACGAGGAGCAAACACATCCTTTTCCATTCCGAATTGATGTCTCGACTGTCTTACTATTGAATCTATTACATATAATCCTGGCACTTTGTATTCTGCTTTACACTGAAAACAAATATATTTATAATAATGAATACTTATGTATATATATATTGTTTTATTTAATGAAATAAATAAACTTTAAATAAAACTTACTTTTTGAATAAATTTTTCCACGCTTTGTACAACATGTTTATAAAATTTTATTGCCTTAATAGCTCCGCGTGTAAGAGAATTCATTTTTGCTTTGGAAATTGGTGGTTTAACATCATATAATGCAGAAAGCTGAAAAATACAATTTGTAATATTAAATAGGTTAATTACAAGTTTGCACGAATAAAATAAATATTTAATTAATATTTTGCTCAAAAATATAAGATAAAGTAAATGTAAAACAATTGAATCAAAGAAAATAATGCTAACCATCCTAACAAAATACAACTAATTAAATCTGTATGAAATACATAAATACATTCATACACATACACACACACGCACGCATACACATATACATACATACATATACACACACCTATATATATATATATATATAACAAATTACTTCAATGATTTTCAATAAATCAAACTTTAGATCATTCCAATAATATTAGCATAATAATTAAAGTAAATTATTTATTTATTGACATAGTCTAATTATTCAATTAAAACTATTTAGTTTGTGTTAGAAAAACAAGAAAAATAATATAATAGCAGGGTATCGTTGGCGTCATTAATGAAAACTACCACATAATCGTCATTTTCAATAATTAATTATTCATATGAATAAAAAATATAAAATAAAAATTGTATGTACATAACATAATATCAACAATAGTAAATTGGTATACGCGATGTCCCTGTACATGCTAAAGAGAGGGAGGATTGCCTTTTCGACGATGACCTCTAAAAGCTTAAGAAATGTTTCACTTACCTCTGCATTAAATGCTTTAACTGCATCCATTGTGGACAAAATCCGTTAGATTAACAGTCACTAAATTTTATACACTTTCGTGTAGGAAATTATTAAAGGATTCACGATAAACTGCATGTCTTTTTAGCACGCACTGTGTAGCTGGTCCATGCTATTCAAGATGTCTGGCGTTTCCCAATATGCATCACGGGGCGGCGATGTGACGTCACACCTGTCGTATCAATCGCTAATATACAGAACATTTTTCAAACTAAATTTTAACATTTTCTTAATTACTGTTATTTGAAATTCATGTTACTAATTTTAGACAACATTAGCTATTAAGAAATACATTTTCCAAAATTTGTATTTATTTTATTATATACGTTCATTTTCATTAATAATTTAATCATATTGATAATAAAAAATTACTAAATTTTAATTATTCAATTAAAATTATTATATTACAATATAGATTGAATAAATGATGATACTTTTGATCGAATATTTTAATAATGAGTATTATTAAAATAGTTTATGTTTTATATTTTTTAAATAAATATATTTATTTTATATACAAGAGTTTCGAGACATTTTTTCTATCCAATGAAATGTTTGCAAACTTGAATTCAACATTTTTATTGGTTAATAATTATTTGGAATGAAAAGTAATAAAAAACAAAAATTAATGTCAAATAACAATTATAAAGGATTATTATTATTAAGATTTTGTTGTAGAATAGTAAAATAAAAGGATCAAATATTTTTATAATGGTATATTAGAATCAAAAAATACTATGCAGACCTCTTTTAATTGTTTTACAAATGTTACCTTCATCTACATTCTCGAAACGCGGGAAATTCGAATTACTTCACATTTATCTGCTTTCAATAAAATAACCTACATTAATAGACTAAAGTTTTATCTTTGATTATTCATAATAAAATGTTTCTTTGCGTTTATATGGAAACACAAAAATTGTGTCGCTAAAGTTCGGTAAAATTATGCTAATTCCGGAATTTTTCAACAAATTCAATTATAGAATCCCTTAACTCATACATTAAGTAATATATACAGAATATTGAAAAATATTTGCACTTTTTTATTAACACAAAACTGAAAATGTATAACAACATTAGATTAATTTATTC
The DNA here is from genome assembly GCF_049000335.1 of Polistes dominula. Lineage (NCBI taxonomy): Eukaryota > Metazoa > Arthropoda > Insecta > Hymenoptera > Vespidae > Polistes > Polistes dominula. The sequence continues at coordinate 4,389,668 of NW_028301150.1, forward strand.
AATAATTGTTGGAACTTTTTCAGTTGTTTTATTTATTTATGGATTTTTTCCTATTATACATTATGATAATACTATAGCATCGATAAATAATATACCACAATTTATAGATAATGAAAAGTATGTTTGTATACAACTTTGAATGAAAATATAAATCATTTAAAAAATGTAGTTATAAAAATGCATAGTATTTTTTATTAAAATAATATTTTATGTTTCAGGATAGAAACAAATACTTTATATAAACCTTTGGTGAATAAATTAATCATCATGGTAATTGATGCATTCCGTTGGGATTTTGTATCCGATTCAATTGGAAAATCTGCTATGCCGATAACAAATAAACTCATTGAGAATTCGTTAGCATGTTTATTGCAAGCAAAAGTAGAACCGCCAACAGTGACAATGCCTAGAATAAAAGTATGATTTATAATTTAATTTTACTAAAAAATATCAAGCGTTTTAACTTAAAAGTATTACAAAAAAAAAAATAGGCAATGACAACAGGCAGAGTACCAACTTTTGTCGACATGGTTTTAAACTTTGGAAGCCAACCTATTTTAAGTGACAATATTTTACTCCAAGCAAAGACTTATGGACATGATATAATATTTTATGGAGATGATACTTGGCTGAAATTATTCCCTACTATGTTTAAACGTTCCGATGGTACCACGTCATTTTTTGTTTCTGATTTTACAGAGGTATGGAATTAAAAATTGATAATTTCTCTTATCTATTTTATACTATTAATAAACTATATATTTTATACTATTTATAAACTAATTAATCTAATAATATTTAGGTGGATAATAATGTTACACGACACATAGATAATGAACTCCATAATAATGATTGGTCAATAATGATACTCCATTATCTAGGATTAGATCATATTGGTCACGTAAATGGACCATTTAGTCCTTTGATCAAACCTAAGCTTACTGAAATGGATAATATTATAGGGCAAATATATTCTAAAATGTTGTATTGGGTCAGTTGACAATAATATTGATAAAAGTTTATTTATATTATTGATACAAGGTTCTTTAAATTATTAAAAGGTTTTATGTTTTATCAGAATGAGATTGGTAATTCAACTTTATTTATAATTTGTGGAGATCATGGTATGAAAGATTCTGGTGGTCATGGAGGTGCAACTTTTCAAGAAACAACGGTTCCTATTATTGCGATTGGAGCTAATTGTTCTAAATCATATAGTCAACCAAAAAAAATAGCTCAATTAGATATGGCAGCAACGTTATCTGTTATGTTGGGTTTACCAATACCATATTCCAATTTTGGAAGCATTGCATTAGAGTTATTAGATAATTTACCTATCTCTAGAAAATTATTTGCACTTTATTATAATGCTAAACAAGTTCATACTCAATTCAAAAAATTGACTGACTACAACTTTCAATGTAAGTTATTACACAATATATATATGTATAAATAGTCAATGAAATAAGTATATCAAAAATTTGATATTTAAAATTAGTTTTACAGATGCTCATCATAAATATATGGATGCAATTAAACTTCATCTCAATTGGATGAAATCACCTAATAACCCGTATGAAACAGGATATCATATTATAGCTGCATATCGTTCAGCACTTAATGAAATGAAAGAAATATTGGTCAAAAACATGTTAAAAAATGATACATATTTAATGATTACGGCCATGTTTTTTTTGTGTCATGTACGTATAATCTATTTAATTTGGTAGATTAAACATCAGGATATATATATATATCTCTGTAGAATTTTTTAATTTGTGTGTATTTTAGGTCTTATGGATATTATTACACGAACAATATTATTCATCAGCAATTTTTCAAAAAGTGTTGAAATTATTTGCGATACATTTATTTTTACTGATAATATTAATTTCTTTCTGTAGTATTGAAACTCTAAGTTTAGCTCTTTTTGATAATAGAACAAATTGTATATTTATATTAAGTATTATTGGATTATTGTTTTTAAATTGTTATTTTCTCGCTAAAATCAAATATCATAATGTTATATTGACAAAGGTATGTAATATAAATAATTATTATATATACATATTTCCAATATTAATTCATAAATTTTTGACCAGTTAAAAAACTATAATACATTCGAATGGATTTTTATCTCTGGAACATTAATACATTCTACAAGTCTAATTAGCAGTAGTTTTGTGGAAGAAGAACATCAAACTTGGTATTTCTTTTGGGTTTCCTTCCTCACGTTGTTGCTTTATAAAAATAGCAAAATATTTACAATGGAACTTTTAAAGTAAACTATTTTCACAATCTAACTTTTAATGAGATTAAGTCAAAAGTATATACTTAATCTATTAATTTATATTTTTAGGATACGCATAGATAGTACACAATATCTGATCTCTATTGAAATATTATTATTACTCATAGGGCACAGAATCTGTCGAATGTTAAACAGTACTGGTAATAAATATAATCATCTTCCCGATATCGCAGGATATTTATTAAAAGAAGAATCTAAAATCAGTATAACGATCTTGGTTATTATAGGTAATTATTCGTATATGTGTATTTATATCAGAGCTTCTTATATAGAGTTATATGGGTGTCATGAAAATATTTGAGAAGCTTTGATCTATATTATAAATAAAACATTTGTTATAATTTATAAATTTCTTGTTTTAGCTCTCACACTTTTAATATGTATTAATTTTGTAACTGAAAAATCAATTTATAGATGGTACAGTTTATTTTTGAATATAGGATTGTCCTTATGCATTTATCTTCGTCACATCAACAATCAAACTATCCTACCTATATCACTATACTCACCATCTAAGTAAGTATTCTTTAAGTTGTATCTGATAAAAATTAAAAAAATATCATATTATTTCAGAGATGGAAAAGAAGTATTGATATTTTGGAACTTATTTATAATATTCTGTATATACTCTATGTACAGATTATTTTTAATAACAAAACGCAACAAAAATAATTTCTTAAATTATGCCATACTTTTTTTTGTACAAGCATGGATTATGGTATCGGCATTGTTACACCAACCGTACAATTTAATATTACTTCCATTACAATTACTAGTTACTTCTGTAATTAATTCGATATTAAAATATAATAATATGGAAAAAATGAATATATTTGTAAATGCCTGGATTGGAAATGTGTTTTACTTTTATCAGGTATTCATTTAATTAATTATTTTTATTTTCCAATAATTTAGTAATATAATGAATGCAATATTCCTTCATTAATTTATAATATTTTTTTGTATAGGGAAATTCTAATAGTCTTGCTGATATCGATATTTCAGCTGGTTATGTTGGTTTGCAATCATACAGACCTTTTATTATTGGAATGTTTTTAATAGTAAATACATATTCTGCACCAGTTTTAGCTTATTTCTTAAACATGTATCACAGAACATTATCGTATAAATCGGCTCAAATGTAAGTATATGTTCTTTATATTATTAATAAATCCCTTTATTATAAAATCCTATAAATATAAAAACTATTTTTCATTTATTTTTAGTTTACATTATATACTATTATTCGACAACAGAATTTATATGATATGGAAGTTAATACCAGTTATTATTTATACGTTTGTAATGACAATACATAAACATCATTTATTTATATGGAGTGTATTCGCACCTAAATTATTGTACGAGTCAATGTATTTAGGTGTTATGAGTTGTACTGTATTGTTTTTACAAACAATTATTTTAATACAGCATATAATAAATAAGTACATGAAATAAATTTATATCGTGTAATACAATCTTTTATTCCTTCATTGTGAAACATTAATATATTAGATAATTTGTGTATAAAATGTATTTTTTATTATTCGTTTTTAATTTCGATAGAAACCATCTCGTACGTTATATTTAGAAAAACAGTCTATAGTGTATAATACAAAGTTATTAAGCCTTCGATGTTCTATCAGCTTTGGTGATCATGCATCCAAACGATACAAAAGTTTATTTAATTGACTATAAATAATCTTATCTTTTTACATGTATTACATATTAAATTGAAATATGCTTTAATTGTGCGTGAATATTATAGCACACACATACGTACACACACACAGACATTTATTACCATTTTATTTATTTCCAATAATGTACAAAAGAAAAACAAAAAAAATATTTATAAAATTATTTCATTTTTAAAATTTCTCGATAATACTTTGTGCGGCAATACAATAGAATTTAATAGAACCTTTTCTGATGCTAATGTAACGCTTGTGCCTGAAATATACGTAAATAATTGATGAATTATTGAATGAATTGAAATATTCGTAGCATATATAATTATATTGTAAATGAAATTCTCAGATTAATACCAAGTATCGTGATGGAAGGATTTAATTTGCCATTGATGTTGAAGAGAGGTAAATTTTCCATCTTAGCAAATGGTTTGTCAGGATTTGGATCGCACAGAGTACCTTCAATGCGTGCCCATTCTCCAACGCGACTACCTTTTCCTATTATACTATTTAAAATAATGGTATGTGCTTGAATCTGCGCATTGGCCAAAATAATTGATTCTTTTATTCTTACACCAGCTTCGATAACTGTATTCATTCCTATACTAACATTTGGTCCTAACTGTAACAATAAAATGAAAATTAACAATATTCTATCTTATTAAAGTAGTTATTAGAGAAATTTTATATTAATATCACCAAAGCAGATGGATGAACAGTAGCTGTTGGATGAATGTATACATCTCCAATGATATTACATTTATTTGAACTTGGAGAAGTAAGATAACCCGGATTTTTAGTTTTATATAAAGATAAATAATGTCGATTTGCGTAAATGGCAGATCCTGCTGTTTTTAACTGTGACCACCACCTTGTAACAGGTAAAGCAAACAAACATCCATTTCCTGCTAGTCGTGTTATTATATCTTGCTCTAATGCAATATTTGCAGGATCTCTACCATTTCCATTTAATTGTCTGTCTCATTAAAAGAAACAAAAAAAAATTAATTATATTAGAATATACAAGTACAATAAAATAGCGATAAATCTTGCAGTAAATATCCATATGATAATGATACCTACAAACAATTTTCTTGTTGTTGGCTAGCATTAAAAACATCTGCCATTGATTGAAAAATATTAGGAGATGTAATATATATTCCACAATTAATAAGAGTAGATACAAACGTCGATGGTTTTTCGACATAATGTGCCACTTCTCCATCCTTACCCAAAACCATACAACCATAATTTAATGATTGCTGTCTAGTAGCTTCTGTAGCCATAATAGTTAACAATGCCTGCTTTTTACTATGAAATTCTACGAGTTCTTGTAAGGGAAAATCGGCACATACATCTCCATTTATTACAAAAAAATATGTTGGACTACCAGAACGTATTTGATCTCGGAAATGATACATGCCTCCGGCTGTACCTAACGGTGTGAATTCTTGTAAGTATCTAATAATTACACCGTATGTACTTTTCATATCCATTATGAATTGTGATAATTCATTAGCAGGATATGAACCGATAATTAAAATTTCTTCTAAATTAGGTACTTCGGAACATGCTTCAATATGGTGTTGAATCATTGGTAAACCAGCAACTGGGAACAGTGGTTTAGGTATATCTAATGAGAGTGGTCGAAATCTGGTGCCTATTAAAATAAATACAATTATAATTATTAAAATATATTATAAATCATAGCTTTGTAAATGGAAGAAGAAAATTTTTTTAGGTTAACATACCTTTTAAAGGGCCACCAATTAATATAACAGCTTTTAACATCATTTTTTATGAAAATATATTGTTAATAACAAAGTTACAAAATATTTTAACAAATTTTATAATTTTTATTAAATAAAGTAATAAATAACTTATCTGTCAAATAAACATAAACAGAAATTATTCTTTAAAAAGATAATAAAAGTATATTATTATGAATGAATAACTGTGAATAAAACACATTTGTTAACGTATATGTATAAAAACGGAACACTTATCTACACAGATAAGCATACATTCGACTACGTTGCATCAATTGGTAACATTTTAGACATAACCTTAAAATTACGGAAATATATGTAGACGTGTATATACTCAAAATTATTTATTGTTTAGATTTTTATAAACAGTACTATAATATATATCAGAAGTGACAATAAAACTTTATATATCGTATGATCACATTTTAGGTTAGAATAAAACAGTTTCATTCATAAGGTTTTTAAGTTTATAATATATAAAAGTTAATTAAAAGTTCATGATATATATAAGAATAACGATCTGTTAAATATTTATTTAACAGTAAGACATATTTATTGAAATATCTTCACATAAAAGTTATAATATTCTGTTGCTTATGTTCTAAAATTCACAAATTTATTGCTAAACAGTAATTCAGGCTATATTTTAATTTTTATAATAGCCTAGGCCTAAATATCACCATATGATAAAAGATTGATTTATAAGATTTTTATAGATAATATAGAAATGAAAAATAAAAAAATTAACTAATGAATTAATTAATTCATTTAATGAATTAAGATAAATTAATGTAATTGCGGTGGTGGTAGTAGTGGAGGATCAAGACAAGCACCTCTGACATTAGGACAAGTAGTGGCTGGTTTTATTGGTAGCAAAGATCCAAATAAAACATGTTGAATTACAGGAAACTTTGATAATACCTAAAATTTAAATTTTAAAATTTATTTCAATTTGGTTATTAATAGTTTTCATTTAATATGAAATTTACCTCCACTTTATACATCTTAATAAGCCCGTTATTAACTTTCGACCATGATGAGACTGCGCTCACATTCCACAATTGATTTGAATGTTCTGCGAATGGTCCTATCTTAACCTAATATGATATATCTGTCATAATTAAGAGCAAATATTGAAACTTAAAGCAACATTCATACAGAAATGAAGCATAAGGCACACAACAATTCTCATATAAATATATTACTCTCTTTACTTCCTATTTAAATAATTTGAATATAATCTTAATCGAATATATACCTTCGAGATAAATTCTATACACCCAAGAAACATGTATTGTTTCGCATGAAGTTCTACAACATCTTGATCTACAAAATGACGAGGTTCGATTCGTGGATGACCTAAAATTATATGTCTTTTATTTATAAAGTATAATTATGTACTATATATTAGATTTTCATCATCTATAACGAAAAAAAAAAAATATATATATATATATCACGTAGAAATAATTCTTTACCGATCAATTGAGAACTTCCCCATATAAAAGGTACAAATTGATAATCATCCAAACTCCAAACACCATGACTACCTGCTGGCTCCATACGGTATGTTATTTGAAGTCTACGTACTAATAGTAAATATCTATTTAAAAAAAAAAAAACATACAATATAAATATAAATATTAATGTAAAGACAAGAACGAATAAAATATATTTTAGAAATATTAATACCTATTAAATACTTTTATAGCAACAGCAATTTTATCATTTTCTTTGAAAGCTTGAATTTTGAACAAACAACATAAGAACATTAAAAATGCCATTTCGTGTCCTGTTCCATAATCGATACGTGTAGCATTGCCAAAACTTTCGTATAAATATTGAATTATTTCTGGTATAGCTCTATGTAATTTTTCTGGTAATGCTTGCTGTAACTCTTCTGTGCCTTTCTGTAAAAATGAACTAATATTAGACTTTAATAAATAATACAAGACTGTTTTAATGTCAAATTAAGAAGCTAAAAGGCTTTGTGCTCAGTGCACCAAATACAAAAAAGGTATCGGACTACCAGATTTTAAGTAATAATATAATAAGTAATATATACAAAAAAAAAAAATATAATAATTGTACCTCTCGCAATCTAGTATGCCAGGTTCTAAAAGATTTATTTCCAAATCGTTGAGGTTGTTCAGTTGGTGGTATCTGCGTTATCCATTCGTCTAAATTATCAATCATTGTTAAAATATTTTTAACCGCTGGAGATTGTTCGCATTCAAAGTCTAGAGATTTTCCTTCTATAGATTTATTTAATGCTAATATAAATCCTAGATATTCCTATGTAATGGATAAAATGTATAAAAATAAAAGACAATTAATAATCTATAGATAAATATTTAACAGCTCATTTAATAATAAATATTAAAATAAACAATAACTTACAAAATATGCTTCGGACTTCTCCCAAACAGCCATATCAAGCGGAACTTTAATAGCTCTACTTGGAACGACGAACACATGATCATCAGCTATGATATATAAAAATAGAAATAATAATTAATACTATTCGTTATAATATGAGATAATAATAAATACGTACGTAATTGTAATTTATCCATATCAGTCATTGTAGTTGATACAATTAATTACTGTTTTAGGTTAATTATCCCTTCAATAATGTTATAAATTATTTGATTATATATATATACATATATATTATAACAATTTAATACTTTATAGAATCTGTCATTAACATTAATCTGATTTACAATAATTCTAAAATTAAAATATAATGCCGGTGTTATTTCACTGAAACATTAACCAACCATAAAATATATTTAGTAAACCATTGTACTTTCTGTTTAGTTTTCGCGTTATAATAAAAAATACATTTCTATTGGTTCACGTTTTTGCATATTGCAACTTAGAAATAAATTTCAACAACCTTTTAATCTTTTTGTTTATAAAATTAAGTAACATTTACTAAAATGAATATTCGAAGTAAATTTTTTAATAGAAACCAATTTTGATTATAAATATTTACTTAATTAAAATATTTCATAACATCGCAGTCTATTTTTATTTTTTCTATACATTTATGTCAACGACCAATAGGATTCGTTGAATTTATACGTCAAATTATTTGAATCTTATCAAAATTCATACACTAAATTGATATAAAAATGTGTATATGTGTGTGTAAATTAATTAACAAAATTAATAAAAGAAGGAAAATTATTATAATAGATAATTTAATTTAAACAAATTCAGTAGAATCTAATTAATTAACATGAATTTTTCTGAAAAAAGAATTGAAAAGAATTTAATTTCTTAATTTTTTATTTGTTGATAATCACAGACCAATCAGAATCGTCCACGAAAAGCTGTAGGCGATCAGACATAACCACTGATAGAAAGAACAATCTTACTTTATATGGATAAAGGACACGTTACGATACGAGTGTGTATTTAATGATTGGTATTTAAGAATTGTTTTTTTTTTACAAAAGAATTTTGTCAATAAATTGTATTGAATTGCTAAGAAAAATGCAGATTCTTCTAGGTGAGTTTAATTAATTTTTAACAAATTGTAAATACGTTTACAGAAAATTATCGTACCGGCTTATCAATCTATCATCGCACATTTCATTTGGTTTATATTTTAATAAAAGTATTTTAAACTAAGATTTTTATTTTTATTTTCATTTAATTATTTCATTTATATCATAACTAATTAGACAAGCGGTGTATCTTACCAATTTATAACAAAATTAATTTTGACAGTTATCACAAATGGGTATTTAAATAAAATTTAAATTTAATGGTATTAAATTTAAAATAAATGTTCAATTTTATTAGATTATTGTTTCTGATAATTTAAATTGTCATTGTGTGTTTCAGGTTTATTAGTTTTAGTTACCGGTGCACATTGTTTATATTCATCTAATTCAGATGTCATCAATCTGACACCAAGTAATTTTGATAGTAAAGTAATTGATAGCGAACATATCTGGATCGTAGAATTTTATGCGCCATGGTGTGGACACTGTCAACAATTTGTATCTGAATATGACAAAGCAGCAACAGCATTGAAGGTAAACTCATAGTAAATGATAATTAATTGATGTTCTTTATTTATCTATTGTTCTGATGTATATCATTTTTTTATTAGGGCATCATCAAATTTGGAGCAGTGAATGCAGACGAACATCAATCTCTTGGATCTAGATTTAACGTACGTGGTTTTCCAACGGTGAAAATTTTTAGTAAAGATAAAAATAAACCGGAAGATTTCAATGGTCCTCGTACAGCAGCTGGTCTCATTGAAGCTGCAACAACTGCTGTTAGTCAGAGAGCATATGCTAAAATAGGTAGCAAAAAGAGTGGCGGTAGCAGTGGTGGTAGTGGTCATAAAGTAAGTTAATCATCTATCAGCATAATATATATGTAAATAAATACAATTTTAAATACTCACAAAAACATCATATTAAAATTTCTAGCAAGCTAAAGATTCTAAGGATGTTGTGGAACTTACTGATGAGAATTTTGACAAATTAGTATTGAATTCAGAAGATATGTGGTTAGTTGAATTCTATGCCCCGTGGTGTGGACACTGCAAAAATTTGGCACCTATCTGGGCTTCTGCGGCTACGGAACTTAAAGGCAAAGTAAAATTAGGAGCTCTTGATGCAACTGTACATACTGTCAAGGTAAATTATTTACTTACTACATGTAATATTAATCTTTACAATTTTCATTATGGTTTGTAAATAAATTCAATTACAGGCTAGTCAATATAAAATAGTGGGATACCCGACTATCAAGTATTTCCCATTAGGCAAGAAAGGTGCTGACTCTGTACAAGAATATGATGGTGGTCGTACAAGTACCGATATTGTTAACTGGGCTTTGGATAAATTAGCCGAAAATATTCCAGCACCCGAAGTAGTTCAAATAGTCGATGAAAAGAGCTTAAGGAGTGCATGTCAAGATAAACCTCTTTGTGTAGTTTCAGTATTACCACATATATTAGATTGTCAATCAGAATGCAGAAATCAATACCTAAAAGTTTTACGCGATCTTGGAAAGAATTATAAAAAGAAAATGTGGGGGTATGTATTCTTATCAAATATTTGATTATTTTTGTTTTTTTATATATAAATATTTTGTTTATATATTATAATTGATGTTGTAGATGGGTTTGGTCAGAGGCAGGAGCTCAACCAAACATTGAAGAAGCATTGGAAATTGGAGGATTTGGTTATCCAGCTTTGGCAGCAGTAAATATTAAAAAAATGAAGTATTCCTTATTGAAAGGAAGTTTTTCATACGACGGAATAAATGAATTTTTGAGAGATTTAAGTTACGGACGTGGTGGAACTGCTCCTTTGAAAGGTGCTCAATTACCTTCTATAATTGAAATTACACCATGGGACGGTAAAGATGCCGAGCCTCCACAAGAAGAAGATATCGATCTTACCGATTTTGTTTTGGATGAGAAAGATGAATTGTAATCATCGAGATATCAATGAAATCTTTTTTTTGTACGGTGCTGTACTCGATTTGTCAGGTATGCTTTTTCCTGAGCAACGATATATTGCATTTCATTCATATGTAACGTAATAATAATCGATAGAATGTGTTTATAAAAAAAATAAAAAAGGAGAGAAAGAAATTATACAGCTTATATAATACTTTGTTTTTCAGCTGTGATGCATTTTAATATTGTATGTATCATTGAAAATCGATCTCCGAGTGACTGGTCTCGTTTGAAATATACGTATCTTAAGTTTCTCAAAATATCGATGCTTGAATTATGGAAAAATATAGTATTATTGTTCGTTGTCGACTATCTGGATAACAAAGTTAATTTGAAAGATATTTTATACGAAAGTATAGTCGAAAGTATGTTTGTGTTGCATAAATTATATTTTTCCACAGTGCCAAGCATTCCTTCCAAGAAAGCTAATTTACATAAATTTATGTAAACTTCTTAAACAGAAAAAACAAGAAAGAAAAAAACGATGCATTTACATATAAAAAAAACATGTAATCCTTGTAACATAATCCCTATTGTTTTAATATTTTTTTATATTTAATTCTAATTTAAATTTTTTATGTCTGTATTTCTTTATTACATATCTATTGTTAATAAGGAAACCGATAATTTACTATATACATATCACAAATAAAGTGTTTGTATATTTATAAAAAAAAAAAGAAAAAAAACAAGAAAAGAAATATATCATGCATTATGTTCATGCTTGTGAGATTTTGTTGTAAAAGTGTTATGTCAATTATCATGTTGAAGAAAAAAAAACAAAATATCTGAATGCTTTATACATTTACGTAAAAATCAATTCCAATGTAAATTATATACATTCTGTATTCTTTCTTTTCACATATAATATGTATTCATTTTAAATCATTTTATTAATCATAATATTTTCTTCCCTCTTTCTCTCTCATTAGAATGAGTCTTCCATCATTGGCATAATTAACATTAGATATGTATTAATTTGTGTAATATTTGGTTCCATTTGAGAAAAAGAAATATAATAATCAATTGTAATAATTATCATGACAGAATAAATTTTTCAACAAAAATAATGTATATATATATATATATATATATATATATATATATATATATATACACATATATATATAAATGTTCCTTTTTCTTTTATACAAATATTTAAGGACCTCTATAGACTTTGTAATAATCTATGAACGATTAATTGATAAATTAATACTACTACTTAGTTTTTTTTTTAATATGGAAGATATAAGAAATTGCAATTTTGTGTTTTTAGTAGCATGATTGATGATCAGGATTAATCTTGTTTTTTGTTTTGTTTTTTTTTAAATAGGTATTAAATAGGCCAGAATGTACCTATTCTCAAATTCATGCAATTAACTTTCTTTATATGTACCCTTATGTGTAACGATACATGCATACATTTGCATAATTTAAAAATTAAGAATAAATCATATATAATCTAAAATAAAAAAAAAAAAGAATAAATAAATAAAAAGACAATAGCAAAAACAAATCCGCACAAAATCGAGAATAGAACCTCTGCTTTTATTAATTTAACTCAATATTTCTTATTACGATTCGTATAATCTTTGTAGTAATAGTAGTAGTAATAGAATTAATAATAGTTAATGATGTTAATAATAATAACAATAATATTAGAATAGTAGCAGTAATAATAATAATAATAATGATGATGATAACGGTGACGATGATAGTAAATGATGACAATATTATAATAATGACTATGATAATGATGCAATAATAATAATAATAATAATAATAAATCATTATTTAGAATTATTGTACATCGATATATTATTTAATATAATCTATATAATATATACTCTATATTAATATAGAATTCTATTTGTATAGATTAAATTTTTAAAACTTTATATTTATCACTTGCCTTATAAATCCTGGCAACGAGAGCAAAAAACACTTATCGGAAATGAAATACGACCGCATAGCATCATTATTAATATTTTAATCACACCACGTGAAGGCTGCCATGTGTAGAGTGGCAGAAAGTTAATGAGAGAAAATATAACGCTTTTTCGTTTTTCAACAAAGAAAGTTAATATCATTGCGATTTAAAAAAAAAAGAAGGAAACAAAATCAAAAAAAAAAAAAAAAGAAATAAAAAATAAACTATAGAATAATAACAAAACTCTTTCAATTTTACTTTTACGAAACAGGATGCACATTACTTATTAATATTGAAATATTGATACGTGTTGTGTATTTTTTTGAAACATATCATATCTTCTTCATAACACAACAACAGGGTTGGTAAATCGCACACTTCATAATGCGATTAGAAAAATGACAGTGCTAAAAGGACTAGACACTACATTAGGATTAGTAAAAACAAAGACTAAATTTAAGCGAATAGTTTAACATTTATAAAGAAATGACTTTTCTTTTTACGATTTTTTGTACTTTTTGATTAGGGTTAATCGTTTTGGCCAAGCCAAATATATATATCGTAAATCTTTGCTCGTTATCTGCAAATACATCATATTATATATTATTGGTGTGTATGTGTGTGTGTGTGTGTGTGTTTTTTTACCAGATATAATAATAATCCTTAATTATTAAGTAGAACTACTTCTGTTTCTTTTTTTTTTTTTTTTAGTTCTTATCGCTTTTAAAAAAAGCTCTTTACTCTCAGTAACGTTAAACTATCTTAATGATTGCGATACTACAAAGTATAATTAATTCATTCACTCTCTCACAGATTTTATCATACGGGAAAAAAAAATACGATTTTCGATTGATATCACAATGCGTTATCAACACACCATAACCAGGAGCAACCATAGAAAGAAACACGACGTGTCCTATCCTGTCTCTCTCAATGAAGAAACATGTCGTTGTATCTGGCTTCATAGTTAATTAACGCAGTTCGTAGTTAACTTGATTCAAAGACAGCTATACACATGAATTTTTCTTTTTTTTAATACTAATTTTAATTAATGATCACGTGGTCTGTATTAGAACCATCAAACGTTTCTTTTCTTTTTTTTTTATACACACTCCGATGAAGAGAGAGAGATGGTTTTGAAAATTTGTAAACATATATGAGATTTTATGGCTATGACTTGTAGATATTATCATTATTATTATCGATAGGACACTACTTCAAAGAAACGAGATATCCTTTATCCACAGTTTCGTTTTCATATATTAATATTCTTGAAAAATTGATGAGACTTTTGTATTACTATTCTATACGAAATTGTGCAAACGATAATATTATCACTGTAAAACCTTAATTTTGTAATTGACAATATATACTATTATATCACACTTATGCATATTTTTTAAGGTATGAAATGTCTCGATTAATTACACAAGAACATTTCTAAATAACTATTTTTATAACAAAGATTAATTAAATAGAGAATCGGAGAAAATTTTTGTATAATAGAAAGATATTGCGAAACGATCATTATCCGTACAACATTGTGCATGCTATCATAATATTGAGTCAAATTTTTATCTTTAAATATATTTTCACCGACTTCGGATCGTAAAGATCTTGCGTTCATAATTCTAGATTTAGCATTGACAGCGAAATTATAGAAAAAGGACATTCTCGTTATTGATCAAGTGCCTGGACATTATTATTCGTCTTCCGTATCACCATCGCTACTGTAATCTTGTAAAGCAACTGGTCTTGAAAATGGTGCATTATTTGTTTGACTGAAAGACAAAATACACAAGTACTATCATTATATAAATTTATTTAAACTTGTAAACACAATACTTATGATACTACTATTCTTAATATTGTACTCACACTAGCCTGCGATAATGATTGAGCCATTCTTCTAACATTTGTGCAACAAGTAGTGGCCTCTTATGCAATTTTTGCTGTGCAACGAGAATACCACCTTCTGTCCTACAAACATCAAGCCAGTCTTTTAAAATAGACTCTTCTCGTCCAATTTCGTCTGGATTCAAAAAGTGAATTGGTAATAATTTATGTTCTCTGTCCATTAATGGCATAAAAGTAGTTTGCATTTGTATTTGCAGTTGTTGTAATGGACCATTTCCTCCACCGTGAGAAGAAATCGGTGGTATTCTAGAGGACGCATATGGTTCGATAGGAACCAAAGCTGTAAAATGACCACGTGTATAGCCCAATGCTATGGGAGAACGAATACAAAATGAAGGTTCCCATAAAAGTGGAAGATAAACGCCTTCGAACCTTGCATAACCTAGATAATTAAATAAAATAATGCATTAGAATATTGAAGGAGATATAAACTATTTTTTAAAGTAGTTTCTTACCTATGTCTTCACCACGGAAACTTTTAACATATTTAACACCATAAACAATAATAGGTCTTCTTAATATATGTGCAAGTGCAAATACATGTAATTGTTCTAGAGCGCTGCCAGGTTGAGCAGCTGTTGCTAATAAACTCTCCCAATCTTCTTGCCATTGTGTTTCTTCTAATGTAAAATCTAACATTCTTGAAGCTTGCGATGCCTCATACTCTCTCCATCGAGGATAAAAACTGAAGTAATAATTATATTACATACAAGATAGAAATATATTAATTACTCATTTTCTTAATGTGATTAACAAAAATTTTTTGTAAATTTATCTTAATAATTACTTACAATTGTCCTGCTTGTTGTAAAGAATCGGCAAGAGCTCTTCTTAAAGCATTATCTCTATCAAAAACACCCCAGGTAGCTTGCATAGCAGAATCTAATAAACAATCCCCGGCAGATCTATTCCAAAGTGCATGCAAACGGCTGCCTAATCGCTCTGTTATTTCTAAGGACCAATTTAAAGCAGGTGGTTCGCCACCACCTCCTTCCAGCTGTTGTTGAGCTTCTTTATCCAACAATTCTTCTAACATTTGTTCTTGCACTATACTCGGTAAATCTTCCACCTATGTAAAAATAATGAATATTTTTTTAGATAATTTTAATATAGCATCATTATTTAGAAAGTGAATTTTTTTTATAATAACCTCTGCAGGCAGTGCAAATGTAGCCATATCAGTAACAAAATAACAAGAGAAAGAACCCTTGCGTAAACGAATATTATTCATTA
Organism: Polistes dominula; assembly: GCF_049000335.1. Taxonomy (NCBI): domain Eukaryota; kingdom Metazoa; phylum Arthropoda; class Insecta; order Hymenoptera; family Vespidae; genus Polistes; species Polistes dominula. Next base: position 4,406,016 of record NW_028301150.1, read on the forward strand.
CATGCCTACGTATTTGAGCAGCCAAATCAGGTGCTACGTAACTAGGTACTCTTTTTACACCAGAACCGGAACCTTCTATTTGCGATAATAATGTAGCTAAAATATCTTCTCGTTGGAACCTAAAAATAAGGAATAAATGAGATGTTTTGAAAATTTTATATTTGTAAAATGCAGGAACAAAAAACAAACCTGATTGCCAAATGTACTAAAGTATGCCCAACGTCGAAAGCACTGCTTCTGTTTAAGAGTAGTACTTCAGAATGTGTTAATTGACGAGCTGGATCACCACCGCTTGCTAAATATGCTTCAACGGGTGCATTGTCGCCTTCAACGATACCAAGACATGCATTTAACCAGCACCAATCCGTATGACGTCTTAATTGCTTCAATCTACGCTCATAATCGCAATTGTTAGGAGATTGCGGTGTTGATAAACTGTCGTTTCTACTATCGGTAAATCTGTGTGAGCTTCTATAAAATACAACACATTTGGTACTATGTCATTAGGCAAATAAATTAAAATCATATTGGAATTAACTGATAAAGTTAAAGCTAAAGTAACCACCTTCTTGCGATAGCAGAATTCTCCTCTCGTTGCGTTTGATGAATATAAGGTGCGTGAGGTGGAGAAGGTAAGCTGCGTTGATTATGATCTCTCTCAGGACTCGGTAAAATTAAACCTACATTAGCTGCAGATCTCTCTCTTTTATCTTTTTCTTTTGGATGAAAACACATAACGCATTTAGTAGCTTTTGGCCAATTTTCGTAAGTACATACAAGACAGGACCATTTTTCAGGATGAGCATTAGTCTGTACATTATAGTACCTTTCAGGATGCAAATTTATTGCCGGTGGATTAACTTGAGAATTAGAGCATAAGTTAGGCGGAGGATCAGCTAATCTAAGTGGCGCTAGATGTTCATGTAAATTGGAAGCTATAGAGTTTATTGACTGATTGTGTCCAGCAGGTTTCTTATTACTGCATTGAACACAGCGTGAGGCATTTTGAAAATTGAGATAGGTACATATGCCACATGACCACATTCCTCCAGCTGGTACATTATGACTATAGTTCTGAGAGGTTTGATTATAAGAATCTGTTGGACTTATATGAGATACAGGACCAGAAGCAACGTTTGATCCTGACCTTTGTGGACTTGTATTACGTAAGCGATAAATATCTTCACCCAATAAAGGCTTGGCACCTCTACACATTGTGCATTTCAATGATGAAGGCCAATTCTCATACGTACAATATTCACAAGTCCATTTTGACTCTGCCTCTTCAAGTCTGTTATTCATTTTCAATGAATAATTCTTGATAGTGAAAACTCTGTTGTACCTCTACCATACACACAAAATATCTTATTAATATTTAATTTAAATATTTCTTTCTTTTCTTTCTTTCTTTTCTTTTCTCTTCACACAATTTTACAACAATATTGTTTGTAATAATAAACAGAATATAAAATTATGATATTTAGTAACATAGCAATAAACTACACTTCACAGCATATATATATAGCATTGAATTTAACTTGCTTTGGCAGATATGGTTGTCTTGTACTTTTTACATAATAAACTTTTGGTCATGGGGCAAGCATTTTGATTGGAAATTATTATGGAACTCTAATTCTTCCCAAAATACTGAAGATGTTAATATCTGAAAAAGAAACAAACAGAACAATAACAATCTCTATCAAATAATATGACAATACTTTAAAATTTATTTAAAAAAAAATAGAAATAGAAATAGAAAGAGAAAGAGAAAGAATGCAAAAGTTAGAAGAAGATAAACATAATTATTGAGAGTAATGACAAGAATAAATTTACCTGGTGAAATAGTACGTCGATTTTAAACGGTTAGCTGTCAGGCATACATAATAAGTTCCATTGAAACGATGACGATGATTCCAATCAGCTGGCTCTCGTAAAAAAGTATAGATGATGAAAATGAAGAAGATGAAGAAGATGAAGAAGAAAAAGAGGAGAGAATAAGTCTCTCTGTCGGTCTCTCATACACTATTTCGAGCACTCCACAGTAGGCGCATTTAACAAAGGATGATGATAATAATAATAGAGGTTAAGACAGAAGATTCGCGCGTCAATAAACGCAAGGGCGAAAGTAGGAAATTTTTTTTCTTGGCGTTCGAATCGGTGACGTTTTCCTTTCCGCCGAAGAAGACACGATGGCCCAAAACCCATCGAAGGAGTAAGCAATGGGATTAATGGATAAATTTTAATCGAGACGAAGAGTCAACGAAAGAAGAACAACAAACGTTTGGAGCTTTTGCACTCGCTCATTCACTCACTCACTCACTCACTCACTCACTCACCACTCACTCACTCACTAACTAACTAACTAACTTATTCACTAATTTGCTCACTCACACACTTAGATTTTCAAATGAAATAAGAAAAAACGCACTTTAAACGCAAGATCCGTGGCCAAGCACGAATGTGTCCTTTAAACTTTACGAATTGGATAAATTCATCGTGTCCAGTTTTCCATCCGACACGAGAAATCTGTCGACTTGATCGAGAAAGTAGGTTTTGACAGTCATCCGCAGCAAACAGACGTCAGTGCTGCCAACACCGTTTCGCTCGGATTTGCCAGCGTAATATGTGTGCATGCATACGAGATACGACGTTCCGCTCTGTTACGTCACGGATAGGATACTGTGAATACGCTAAAACCGACAATGATCTTTCTAACCTCATCTTTGGTATTTATACCTTTGTCTCTCCCAATCTATTGTCATTTATCTATATATCTAAATATTTAAAAACGCCGAATCCTTATCTACCACTTGTCTCTCAACCTTAATTATTTTTTGTCATTTTTTGTTTCATACTGATTCTTCTTCTTGACCTTTGCAACCTACGTACACAACCTACTACATGTAAATACATGCGTCCTTGAAATTAATATTTCAATAAATACCACGCGTCAATAGTAAACGTCGACTTTTTAAAATATGAGAAAAATCTTAGAAATAAATAGGGAATGTAAAAAATCAAAAAAGTAAGAAAGACGCGCGAAATTTTCCAATTCCTCCTCCACCACTTTCCCAGCCACTTACTTACTCCCCTCTCTAACCCCCTCTCCAACGTTCTAATTCACAGCGTCCGAATGATTCTCGTTCATGCGACGAACACGCGTAGAATATTTTTTTATTTATAAATACTTCAGGCCACGTGCCAAAAAGCAGGATTGTCAGCCTAAATGTTGGCTAACCTTGACATTTAATTGAATCAAAAATTGTCATCATATAAATTCGTGTTGATTTTATCGAAATAAAAATGTTATCTTTAGAGTGAAAGATCTCGAAATGATTATCGAGAGAATCAAATTCACCTGAGCCCACCTTCAGTTGAATGAACAGTGACGTCACAAATTATCAGCTGTCCAAGAAAAAGCACTCTCGGGGTTAGTGTTGGGTCGAAGTATTATTATTCTGTCCATTAACTAATCAAAAAGACTATTTTTTTCTTAGTTGGCATAACAACAAGTTGATATAATGAATTTTAGTATAACTATATTATATGCCAGCGAAACCGGAACAGCTCAAGATGTGGCCGAACAAATCTGGAAAAGTGCCAAAAGGTTTTATTGTTTTTCTTTCGGTAATTTATTTTTTTGAAGAATTAAAGAATAATATGACTGAAATTGTTTAATAACAAAATAATTATGTTGATGTTTTATTTAAGGTATTGTTTAGAGTTTTTATTTTTATTTTAGGAAAGGATTGAACAGCACAGTATCTGCATTAGATGATTATGATTTAATTCATTTTGGTTTGGAAGATGTAATGGTCTTTGTTGTTGCGACAACTGGGCAAGGAGATCCTCCTGATAATATGAAACAGTTCTGGAGATTTTTGTTACGCAAAAGTCTTCCTCCTTCTATGCTTAGTAATGTTAGATATGGCGTCATTGGTCTTGGGGATAGTTCGTATAAAAAATTTAATTTCGCTGCTAAAAAGCTTAATAAAAGAGTAGCACAACTTGGCGGAATAGAACTGTTGCCGATAGGTCTAGCGGATGATCAACATGATTTAGGTATAGATGCCGTTCTTACTCCCTGGGTAAAGAAATTTTGGGAAAAGATTGCTTCTATTTATAATATTCCTGAGATAAATATTAATGATAACGTTGAAGGAATAATTGAAAGATACAAGGTTACTTTACTTGATGATAGTAAAGAAAAATCATTAATGGAAACAGTTCATTATTTGGAGACTGATATTTATACACGAGAAATGGATCTAAAAGATGAAATGAAACTAGGTACTGTTATCGAAAATACAAGAACTACTGCTGAAGATCACTTTCAAGATGTTAGATTAATTAAAATTCTAAAAGAAGATATTATGTACGAACCAGGAGATATAATTTATGTAAGACCAAAAGAATTCTCTAAAACAGATAGAAAAATTCTTTAAAGTACTGAATGACAATAACATCCTACTTTATCCTGATATGATTGTTCAAGTGTCGGAAAAAGAAATAAAAGTACCTTATGTTTTAAGACAAACTTTAACCCTTGGAGAAATTGTAGCACAGTATTGGGATTTGTCATACAAACCACGAAGATCTACCTTTGAAGTATTACATCAAATTAGCGAAAATGATTTGGAAAAAGAAAAACTTCACGAATTCACCATACCCAGTGGTCAAGAAGAATTATACAGTTATGTTAATAGACCACGAAGAAATATTATTGAAGTTTTAGCAGATTTTCCGCATACTACGAGTAAATTAAATATCCAAATATTATTTGAAATCATGTCACCGATTAAACCACGTGCTTTTAGTATTGCATCAAGTATGAGAAGTACAAAAAATGAAATACATATATTAGTTGCCGTTGTTAATTATAAAACAAAACTATTAGAACGTAGATTAGGGCTATGTTCAAATTGGCTAGCAAGTTTAAAAGTTAATAGTAAAATCATCTTTTGGATGCGTAAAGGAACTTTTATTTTTCCATCAAACGTGCCAAAAATTCTTATTGGACCTGGTACAGGCGTTGCACCATTTAGATCGTTACTTTTAGAGAAAGCTGCCACAAAACAAGATCTCAGCGCATGTTTATTATTTTTTGGATGTAGATACAAAGAAAAAGATTATCATTGTAAAGAAGATTTCATTGATTTAGCCAGGACAAATGGTCTAAAATTGTTTACTGCCTTTTCTCGAGATCAAGAGGATAAAATGTAAGAACCTATATAAAAAATAACTTCTAATTTCTTTTATTACTTTCTATTCATATTTCAGATACGTGCAACATATTATACGTGAAAATAAATCATTGTGCTGGGAATTTCTTCAAAATGGCGCTAATATTTACTTGGCGGGCAGTTCAAAAAATATGCCGGACAATGTTCGTGATGAATTTATCGATTTAGTAAAAGAAAATGGGAAATTGACTTACGAGGAGGCTGTAAATTTTATAGAAAATTTAGCAAAAAATAATCGTTATCAAATTGAAACTTGGTCTTAATTGATAAATAAAAATAATGAATATGCATAAACCATTAGAAAGGTATAAATAATAATCTAATCCAATACATACATATATGGAAAACGTTTTACACGACAATTACACATGTACATTTATTTATTATACATAGATATACATATTTATATTTTAATTTGTAAATTTATATGCAATTATGATGATGCTGCTATCGAGAAGGGTTCTTAAAAATACGGTCCTGGATATTGGTGCACTTGATCAGCATGCCATCTTGCGGAAATGCATTAATACGATGCCTGGTAAGGCGTAGAACGAATTTAGAATTCTATATTAGAATTTAACCTGTAAAAAAATTAGATAAAATGGTTAAATTCCGTGTGCTAGTGTCATTTCATATTTTCCATTTTAATCTTTTAGATTAGTGTATTTGTACAATTAGAATATCTTTTAACCCCTTAAGTTAAATATCGAAGTTCATCGCACGATAAGGAATCCAATGAATCTATTCGTTGGTTCGCACATGGCGTTGAAAATAAGAGGATTGTACAAATTTCTATAAAAAAACATTTCATTTATCTAATCAAAGTCTCGTTTGTTTTAAAACTTTATAACATATATATATCATTTATCTATCGATTATTATTAGAGATGCATTGATTATAAAATCGCGTGTATACTTTTTTTAAATCAATTTAAGTTTAAAATTGTAGTAAAAAAATGGCGGGTAGTTATACGAAGAAAGAAATTGGCGCGGGTCCTGAGGAACAAACTCTTTTAAAAGATTCCAATGGAGCACGTATTGTCCCTGCTAAAGGTATTTTTTTCTGTATCTGTTCTTTAATCACACAACCTATTTTTATATCATATAATTTTATAACTTTCGTTGTGTTTTATATTTCTAACTTAAAAGGTTATTCTAAAGTGGTAACCTTAATGGTAACTTCTAAGGGATGACTTAAAAGGACTTGTTTTCTCTTCCAAGAATTATCTTTTTTTTTGTACTTATCTTAAAAAGGACACGGTTGCTCAAACTGGTTTGACTTAAATCTTCATTTTGGTTTCAACAGTCAGCTTACAAGTCTTTTTCTGGTGGATATTTTACTTAGAATACTTTTGGAAAACACTTTGTTAGTTTAAAGATAATATTGAAATAGAAGAAATAGGTTTTGGTCAAAGTCTACTGCGATAAAGCATAGTAATCGTATGGTACGAACATACAATTATCTTCAGTCTAGCTTAACTAACGTCTAAAATTTAATTTAGTTTCAGTTAGTAATTGGAATTGTTTACTTGTTATGTGACATTATTATTAGCAACATTCTAATTATATTAAATTTTTTAAAGATTTAATGGTGCTAATAAAAAATACAATAAAAATTACAATTAATTTTGGTATATAATACAATTTTAAGTTCTTATGATTAAATTTGCCTTTAAATAAATAAAATATTTACCATTGTTTTATTAATTCTCAGTAACTCGAGTTTTGTAGTTCGTGACTAAAAATAAATTTTTAGTCCTCAAAATATAATTTAAGTTAATTGAGAATTGTCGAAGATTATAAATTTATTATTAAATTTCAAACTAAAGTTTTGTCAATTACAAAAAAGAAATTATGAAAAAAATGTACACTATATGTGAGAACAAATTGTATAATACATTTGAGAACAAAAGTAAATTAAAAGTAAACAATTTTCAATCTATTGGTATGTGACTTCTAAGTTACATAGGACTATGAAAGGTAAAAAGAAAAAAGAAGTTTATAAAAATAATTAATATTTATGTATTATAGGTAGCGAACCTGTACGTCTTTCACCAGGTTGGGAAGGAACTGGAAGACCTGACGACGAATTAAATTTTAAAGGTGTAACTATGGATCAAGCCGATTTAGAAATAAATCCTCCAAGTGACAGGTACATTTAGTGTAAGTTAAATTACAAAATATATAAAAAGATAATGAAAATATTTTACTTGAATTTTTTTAGATTAAATTTAGTGTTTTCGATACTAGTACTTCATGGAATTGGTATTTTAATGCCATGGAATATGTTTATAACAGCAAAAGATGTAAGGATTATTTGTTAAAAATATTTATTTATTTACTTGTTTTTAAATATATTTTTTTATATTTATATAATTAAAATTTGTTATTTTTACAGTATTTTGTCAATTATAAGTTATCCAAAGAATATACAGATATTGAGAGTAATTATTCGACACATTTTCTCTCATATCTGGGATTTGCTTCGCAAATTCCAAACTTGTTATTTAATTGGTTAAATATATTTATGAAGCTCAGGTATGCATATTCCTTATGATATATCAATTTTAATTTTATGTATAAATGAATTGTACATTATGACTTAATATTAATGTTGTATTAATTACTTTTATCTTATCCTTTTAGTGGAAATTTAACAACACGTATAGCATGGAGTATCTTTACACTAGTTCTTATATTTGTATTTACCGTTATATTGGCAATGACAGATAGTTCTAAATGGCCTGGGGTTTTCTTCTGGATTACAATGGTTTCCGTTGTAGTGCTAAATAGTAAGATCTTATTTATAAAATATATAATTATATACGTATATTAATAATTATTCATAAATAAAGACATTTACATAATACATTTCTGCAGCTGCTAATGGAATTTATCAAAATTCGGTATTCGGAATGGCTGCTAAACTTCCTAGCAAATACACAGGGGCTGTTATTTTGGGTTCGGTAATTATAAATATCATAACTATTTTATTTTTAAATGAATACTCATAACAACAAGTAAACGTTATCTTTATTGTAATTATTATTTTTACAGAATATATGTGGAACGTTCACAGCTTTAATCAATCTTATTTCTCAAATTATGGCACCAAATGCGCGAACTGCAGCTATTTATTATTTTATAACAGCTTTATTTATTCTTCTAGCTTGTTTCGACACATATTTTGCTCTTCCCTTAAACGTAAGACATTTTCAATTTTTAAAAATCTATTATTCTTATGAAAAGAAAGGAAAACATTATATTAACTTTGTCATTATTTTGAAGAGATTTTATAGATACCATGAATTACTCAACCAGAAGGAGTTGAATAAAAGACAATTGGAAAGTAGTGCAAGAGGGAAAACAGAAAAAATACCTTATTGGAAAATAGTATCACAATGCGCACCGCAACTTTTAAACATATTTCTTGTCTTTTTTGTTACTCTTGCTTTATTTCCTGCTGTTCAATCTGATATAAAAGTATCAAACACAGATTTTATAATTTCACCTGATTTTTATGTTAGCGTTATGTGTTTTCTGACTTTCAACATTACCGCTATGATTGGTAGCTCCATTGCATCTATCGTTCAATGGGTAAATAAATATTTGATTGCTTATTACTCTTTCCTTATATTAACGTTGAAATATAATTCTTTTTTTTTCTTTTTTTAGCCTAGCGAAAAATATCTGATAATACCAATTATTTTACGAATATTCTTCATACCGTTGTTTCTTTTCTGTAACTATCGACCGGCGGAAATAACAAGATATCTGCCAGTGTTTATTACAAATGATTGGGGATATTTGGTTATCGGCATTTCGATGGGTATCTCTCATGGTTACCTTTCATCTATTGCAATGATGTATTGCCCCAAGTAAGAGTACATTCTTTGAAAATGAATATTTCTAATTGATAGAATTGCAATAATTCATATGTTTGTTATTTTTAGAATGGTAGATCAACAATACTCCTCAGTAGCTGGTATGTTTGGTGCAGCTTTACTGATTACTGGTATTTTTAGTGGAGTCTTGTTTTCTTTTGTTATGCCAATGATCATATCTTAGAGAGCATTGGATATTTTATCATTGGATATTTTGACATTTATCGACAAACATCGTTTGGAATTATTTTCTAAGATTTCAGTTAATGCCAAAGATCGTTATTATTTTAATTCAACATTTTGTGTTACTAATTAGAAATGAATGAAAAGATCAAAGGTACATGGTTATTATCACAAATAATATATTTCGATATAATAACTTGTTCAAAATATCATAATAAATTGGACCAATCAGCCTTAATGAGGACAAAATTATATATGTCATATTAGGTTCTACAGAAATGCCTGAATTAAATATTACAAAGCCGCTGGAAAGTAAGCACATAATTTCAATTTCTCTAAATTCTACGATTAAGTAATTCCAACTGTGAAATGAAATTTAAAACGTATCATCTCTCGTTTCATAAAAACATTTTTTTCTTTTTTAAATAGAACGATCTGAAGCAACAAAAAAATTGTTAATAGAAACAAATTTTGAACAAGCATTTAAACTGCTGTTATTTGTATTTTAAAATTACACATCACACATGTTTAATAAATATGTCGAGTACCCATCATAAATCGGATTTGTTTCCTGTGAGGCCCAGAATTCAAGTTCGACTGTCGTTTGACATATTAATCAATAATATATCTACGCTTATAATTAATCTATTTGCTTTAATACTATAAATGAGATTATTTTATGTAACAATTTTCTTTTATCTAACTTTTAATTTCGATAGAGGAGCCCCCATGGAAACAACAAAGATTTAGGTGGACTTAGTGTTCGACTATTACAATACCCCTTTATGTATTTGCATGCTAGGAGATGAAATAGAAGAAATTGAATTATTAATAAATTTATAGTTTGTGATATGAATGTTAATAATATTATACACTCATAAGGTTGTAGTGTTTTATATATTTTTACTTTTTATTTCTTGTTGATAAGTCATTTGTAATTGTTCTACTTATTTTCTTTTTTTATCTTTGTTACACATAAATGTGACACTTATTTTACACGAAAATATACTCAATAGCAGCAGCATCATAATATGTTCTTAGATAATCATTATGAAGGATAACATCACAAGTTATCTTTTTTTTAAAAAGCCATTATAAGTGACCAAACATAGTACATAAGAAAATAGTAAAATTAATACGAATATGTCTACGCGACTGTATTATTCTATACGAGTAAATGATTCATGATAAAACAGACAATAATGTTACATAATACGCATGCAAAATTAATAATGAAAAAAGTAAAAATTATTATAAACAGATAGCCATCTTTTTTTTCAAACAATTTAGATATCACATGCTTGCATTTTTTTACAAGTCTTAAGATCAATCAAGAAATTTACATTATTTTCATAATATGGCAATCGAAAAAATTTCTTACACGACGATAATATTAATAACATTTCGAAAGAATAAAAGTACCAAAGAACATGTAATAATTCATGACTTTACATGATACTTTATAGATTTTTTCTATATAAAAAGTAGAAATGGTACGTTGAAGATGAAATTGAAACAGAGATTTACAATATATAGTAAAAATGCACACACACACACATACACACATATATATATTGCTTTGGTTACTTTTTTATATTTATACACAATAAATTTGAAATATAAATAATATTTACACAGATTATTACAATTATTGGGTAAATAGAGAGATCAATTTTATTAGATCTCGTTATTTCTCCATTTGTTTGATACTTTAAGGGTGTTAAATATATTTTAAACGAATGAAACAAAAATATACAATTAAAATATTTGATTAAAAATATTCTCATTTATAATTTATAATTTGAAATTAAGTTTATATTATTATACTAATATTCTAATATCTTCTTATTTTGTTATTGATTAGGCATCGCACAGATATTTGTAATTTGTACATTTAGTTTGTTCATCAGCGAGCTATATTTTATTGTAATAAATAAATTATAAATCTTATGATTATTATATTATAATTATTAATATTATTATAAGAACAAATTTTTACATACATGCTTATATTATACGCTTTATTAATATTTAAAAAAATAGAATTTTCCAACCTTGCACGCCTTATAAAATAAAATTTAAAAAAACCTATAAAATACTATTTACGACCAGAATTACAAATGTAATAACGATTTTTATTCCGTGCATATGAGATAAGCGATGAATGTAATGTGTGCATCTATGAGACGAGTGTACGTGTATTTGTTACATATATATACATATATATATATATAAATACTGTTTTTACACTTTAATAGCATTATTTATCTATTACATGCATTCAAAATATAATAAGGCATTATACTTGCCTTTGTTATTATTCTATTGTTATAATATAATCTAATAATAAAAAAAATTCTTATTGTAAAATACAGAATTTGAATTCCTAAAAAAGGGACAATCCTTCATGTATGTATATCAATACAGACAATAAGTTAAAACAAGAAAAAAAAAAAAGGAATTGCAATCATTTGAATAATTAAAAAATAAAAAGAAACTGACAACTGATCTGATGTAAAAAAAAGCATATTTTTATAAAAAATATTAGAATATGTAAAAACATATTTCGTTTGTTTTTTAAAATAAATACATATCACACATATGCATTAAAAATTTAGATTAAGTATCTTCATCAAATATCTTTCACATAAAATTGTATAATTATATTAAATATTTATTGTATAATATATTAAAATAATATATTATTAATAGTGCAATCATTTCAATTTATGTATATATACAATACATCCTAATAAGTAGTTATTAAATTAGGCTATTAATTTTTTAGTACCAAGGTAGAATTGTGAACAAAAAATTTGTATAATTTATGAATGACGATGATGATGATTATTATTATTGTTGTTATTATATTTATTGATCGTATTTAATAGTTCCAAAGAAAATAATATTTATTTATACATTTTTTATAAACTTATGATTATATTCATATTAAAAATAATACCTAGGTACTAGAGAATTAGTTTATGGAATGATAAATTTATCGACTTATTGAAATGTTTGGAATGTGTATAATATAAACATAATTTTTTTGTAAAGAGCAGTTACAAAATTCCAAATATATATATATGTATTACCAAAGTTATATAATTACCTGAGACCTTTTAAATGCTTACCATAGAATACGGTGTTCATAAACGTGTTAAGAAAAAAAAAGAAAACTAATAAAATTACATAAAAATAATATTATTCAGAATTATAATAATACACATAAAAATGATATATTTTATTAATGTATATTTTTTGGATATATTATTAAATTAGTATAAAAATAGTTTTGTAAAAAGAGGTTTGTATTTTCCTCTAGTAAATATTTATTACATAGCACGAAATAATAATAATAATATATATATATATACTTAAGTATATTTATAAGTATATATATATATCCTTTAATATCAACAAAAAAGGAACAAAAGAAAGAGAGAAAAAAAAATAAAGAAAAATGATAAACGCTATCTAAACAAATGCCTATTTCTGCACAAAAATTCCCGTTGTTTTATGTATTATACAGTTTAAAATATAACTATTCATTTTACATAACATACACTTTCTCAATCTTTTTATAAGGAAACTCTTCTTTGGTCTTTGGACAAATTACGATACCATTATTTTCTTGTGCCATTTTTTCCAAAGCCTATAAGAAAAAATATTTATTATAAGGATATGTGTTTAAAGAATGTATCCACATATTTGTGTACGTAACTTCAAATTTACTTACTTGTTCTCCATAAACATATCCATTTGGCATCATCATTGGTTGATTATATTCATTTAAAGGCTTGCCACTAATACTACAAACAAGTCTTGATTGAGAACAATGAGCGAATGGTAATGGAGCTGCCAATTCATTAAGCGCTTCATTACACACAGGACAACTTGGATTTCTGCCTTCTTTATTTGCACTGTAGCATTGAGGTGTTTTTAGAGCAGATAATCCTGCTTGCAATGCTACTGTAAATACGCTTTGACTGGCTAATTGGAAAAGTCTATAGTTCTCATGTCTAAATTGTTCTATTAGTCTATCCCATCTAGAAAAAACAATATCAATGAGTTAAAATTTATATATTGTAAATATATGTTTAACAAGATAATATACCTTTTTTCATCTAACAAGTCCTTATACGGACTGAGATAAAGATTAGCAGGAAACGCCAGTTGTCCCATGCAACATTGAATTTCTTGTAACTGATAATCGTCGTAATTGGCAAAACATTTTCTGGCATGTTTGACTGCGTCGAGTCTTCTATCTGCTCTTACTAATTCAATAAATTCTTGTACGCGTAAATTAAATTCCATTGTACTACCCAATTTTCTTAATTTTGATCGATTGTCATGACACCAACCGATGCACCTTGAAGTTTCATGATTCGCTAGAGACTTTTCTACTTCTCTAGATACCATAAAAACATCTAAAAATTATAAATTTTCTTCTTTAGCCAATGATTCTTAAGGTAGATCAAAATTATATCAAAAACATGTAATAAATGGTAGTTTATTGTACCAATGTTAGTTAGATCCCTCAGTTCACTGCTATCCGCTAATTTAGTTGCTGTTTTGTAGTAGCCTTTCCGAAGAAAATATTCGACCAACATACGATCTAATCTCTGCCTTCTCCATTGATTAACAGCACTGGGAGCTGTATTGACATGCTGTTTCAAATGATCCAAACGTCTTTTGCAAACCATACCAGCTTGCAATTCTTCAGCAATAGATTCCTCTGCTTTGCGCTTCAAAACTTGAAGTCTGGCTACTACACCACCTAAAAGTCTAGTTATTTCTCCAGTAGCAACACTTGCTTCATCCTCTTTTAATCCTTTCTCTAATTCATTGGTTGCGGTTTGTACGTGTGACACTTCTCTGTCTAATGTCTTTTGAGCTGAACGAAATTTTTTATTTAAAAGTTCATATGGAACCTGCATTATCAAAAAGTACAAAAAAAAATTTTAAAAGTGGAAGGAAAACACATGTTAAAAATAATTTAACTAAGTTTTATATATGTTAAATATTTTGAAATGTAATTATTTTTATGAGATATTAATGGTTTTTAAATGATTTACCTTCAACGTTGGATGTTCAAGACTTTTCACGTCTGACATGTCGAATGATTAGTGAAACTATCAAATATAATTTGAAGTAATTATCGTACAAGTCAATAATATTCACTCGAACAATAAGACACTATTTAAATACTGGTCCATTTCTACGTACGACCTCAACAAGTAAAATGTAATAAGACAATGACAAAGGGGAAAGAGAAAGAGAGATATATTTGTGACAAATATATGATGGAACGTCAGATTTGTATTTTTCTTTTCTAACGAATCATTTAATGTTATTTACATACGTTGAATGTTTTTAAGCCGCGTTTTGAAAGAAACCATGAAGTGCAACAATATTATTATTTGTATTTTGTTTTCTTCCAATCAAATATTATGAAATAATTTTAAACTTTCCTCGTACAAAGAACGTAGTATAAATGCTACGATATTTAGTACTAAATCTTAATCTTTAATTGTTAAGTATCCTATAATATATGTTTAAACCGTTAGATGACTCTACTAATCACAATGATACAAGCTATTTAATTGTATACTTAAATTTGAATTTATGTACGATACATTTTATTATTGATATTGTCATTTTTATTAGCATTGAGATATTTGTTATTTAATAATTATACGTTATTTTAATAACAGTAAAATAAAGCAACAAAATAATCAGCAGAAAGTGCAACTATGTTTCTAAATGATCAGTAGCCAATCAAAAAAATCTTTTTACTTTTATTACATTTGACTACTTATATTTCACGCATTATTTATATAATTTATTGAATTATTTGTTTATGTATAAGAATTGAAATAATATAATAATAATAATAATAATAATAATAATATATGATCTTTTATTGATCAGTAAAAAACTTCGAATATGTCAACCAATCGAAGGTAAGAATTAGAGTATATAGTCAACAATGTACTTCATTACATTCTATTGGTCCATAAATCGCAGTTCTGATATCAACCAATCATAGGAAGCATTTCACGGATATATATTTAAAATATTATTGGTCAACGATTTTCTATTAGAAAGTAATGAAATAAGAAAGATATATAAACGCTAGATTTCAGAAATCACGGTTTCAAATCATAAAAGATAATAAGCACACAAGATGGAGACTCTGTATCTTCAAATCTAACGATAAATAATAACGATATTATAATGCATTGTTACAATTAAAGAGTTATTTTAATATTTAAAATTTCTTATTTTCAGTATTGTACATAAACAGTAAAAAGTCAATAACTTAACTGAATAATAATAAATAAAATTAAAAAAACTAAACACGTGCGATAAAACTGCGATAGATGCAAGATAAAATGATGAAAGAATAAATAACATTAAGATGATAATAAATAAATAATAGTAATTAAGGAATGAAATAAAAAGGTATAAATTGTAATATATCCAGTAAATTGTCGATGTGTGTATGTGTGTCGGCAGTTTGTCGTTGAATTAATCTTAAATTTAAGCGTTCAACCGTTCGGTATATGTCGGTCGGGGAGTTCGGGCGTGTCCGTGAGCGGTCGGTTGGTGACGGAAAGGATCGGTGGCGCGCGCGAGTCACTCGGGCGACCGGGGGCCGCCATTTTCCTCCAGCGAGGGAGAGTGTCGCGAGCGTAGTTCCGCGTATCGTCGGATCTTCGCTTTTTTCCTTTTAATTGTATAATCGAGAAAATCGAATAATTAAGAAAGTTACGGGGCGTCCTAAGGATAGAGGCGCGCGTGATCACAGTGTCCACATTAATACGATCGACACGGGGCTTCTCTCTACGGGGGGAGGCTCTCCGAAGTCGGCCGTGGACGACGCGAGAGCGGCGCGAACCGAGAGGAGAGCCGCGCCGTCGTGTGGACACCCCTCCGCTCTCAACAAGAGAGCCAGATAGAAAAATATTCAACAAGGACCTAAGCAACTGAAGAAGAAAGGATACGAAGGAACACAGTGGTGATAGAGTGATACGATTTGTGTTATTCCCCTTGTCTCGTTAGCCCCTTTCAGTACAACCGGTGAAACGCCACGAGTACGACGAAGAGTTCGAAGGTGCCCGACAAATATACGAAGAGTCGCCTCCGACAGGTTAGTCGATGCGGCACGATTCCTTTTTTTCTTTTTTTTTTTTTTATTAATACTTTAATTCCCTCCCTTTTTTATCTTTCTCTTTCTTTATCTATGTCTCCTACTCCTCACTTTTTCTCTCTATCCTTGCCCGTTTATCGGTGGACGCGGGCCGCGTAGTATCACGGCGCACGCGGTCTACATACATACGCATCGCAGAGGATTCCGTGACTGCTCGCGTTCTTTTCCTGCTCTCTCTCTCTTTCTCTCTCTTTTTCTACGCAATACATTCTTCTTTCGTTCTTCTTTTTCACGACTACAATTCTCCGATATGTATCCGTTAATACTGCTCATGCTCATGCTCATGCTCCTGCTGCTGCCGCTGCCCCTGCTAATCGCACGTTCGTGTGGACGTGAACGTGTGTGTGGGTGTGCGCCCGCTTCATTCCTTCAATTTTTCCTCCCCTCTTCTTCTACTTTACCTCCCATCCTTCATCCCTCTCCTCCCCGTCTCTCTTTCTCTTTCTCTTGTTCTCTGCCACGCTCGCGTTCGTACGTGCGTATAGCGGCAACTGGCGGCGCGATATGGCGGGAGACGCCGTGCCAGCAACGAGCCACGCGCCTTTCTTTTTATTCCTTCCATCGGCCGGATTGGCCCGATTATCGTCCTCTTTCTCTTTCCTACTCTCTTTTCTCGTCCGGTCTCCTCTCTCTTTCTCCCTGTTTCGGGTCTGATCGACTACGACGGGGAACTACCACCACCGTGATAGAATTTCAGCGACACGTTTCAAAGTGTTCTCTTTCTTTCTCTTTCTCCCTTTCGATGCGGACTCGCGTTCTTGCTCTTCCGTAAGTCTCTCGAAATACTTTAACAAGAGACAGAAAGAGATATATGTGTCTCTTGTCGGTCACAAAAGCGTCTCTACTGCATAGGGCCAAAATACAAGGAAAGATAGTTACATTTTAACCTAAAACATCCTTATTGTTTCTTTCCTTATTTTTTATATTTACCTTTTAAAAGTACCACATACATTTTTCTTTTATAACAAAATTGAGATTGTGGTTTTACTTCTTTCAAAGATTTGTTCTGTAAACGTTTGTAGAGAATCGTTTTGCTCTGTATGAACTGGTCGGCTATCATTGGTTGATCTTTGCCGGACGGTGATTGGATGGTCAGGACCCTACGGAGATCGACCAATTATGATGTAGCTTGGAGGATTTTTAGAATTAACCGCTCGACCAAACTGTCGTCGATTAGTTCGATCGTCTTGCTCTTGCATGTTCCTATATACATTATGTATGTATATATGTATGTATTATGTATCCATGCATATGTATATATTGAAAGTGTACCGATCGCGTGTTCGAGCACATATTTTTCGACTAATATATCCAATTGACCATAGCCGTTATAAATCATACGTTACTTTGAGAGCGTGCATGGTATATGAATGACATTATTTCGACAAACATTTCTAAATTCTGCTGTTTATTTTTCTACTTTTCTCTGTGTATTATCCCCTCCTCTATTAAATTCATTCGTTTATCAAGCTATCAAAGTTACAAAGTATAGCAATGATTATATTTTCATGAGCCACTTGGTTGGTGGTTATCAACATGTTTTATCGATTCGAAGAATGCGATAAGAAGCAACATTCGAAATCGCATTGTGTAAACAATCTTATGAATTTGGTAACACGTATACATAAGTATTTGTATACATACTTAGCGTCTACAGATTGCCTATTTTTGATTTTTTCTTTATCCATTTCATTTTTGAAGTTATTACGAAGTTATAAAGATGCTTAGAAAGAAAAAAAGAATACTCATACGAAAGTAATACATCAGATTTAAAGGAGACGATTGTGTGAATTTGCCCAACATACCAGGAAACATCGATTGATGAGAGAGAAATGTATTGTGACGGTAGTAATCGTAGTAGCCTCGTAATATAGTAGTATTAATAGTAGTATTAATAGTAGTAGTAGTGTGGGACACTAACATTAACTATTAATTTCTTCTCGATGCTATTGCATTAAATTTGGAGACTCATAGAACTATATATAAAAGTATACACAAATACGACGAATGTATGTATCATGTTCTACAAAAGAGAAATAGATAGAGAGAAAGAGAGAAAGAGAGAAAGAGAATGACCGCATCGATCGTGTCCATGAGTTTATGCACAGGAAAACGGTTACGTTGCCTTCACTAGAGAAATTTAAATGTAACGACCTAAGTGGTGTCTACGGGAAGGAAGAAAAGAAGGGAAATGAAAGGAGAGAAAGAAAGAAAGAAAGAAGGAAAGAAAGAAAGAGAGATAGGATAGTCTTGAACGTTGTAACAGGTGCCCCCACCCCTGTAACAGTCTCTCTACTTTTCTCTCTCTCTTTTTTTTTTTTCTTTCTCTCTTTTTCTCTCTTTGTCTCTCACACACACACATACATAGTCACTACTAGCTAACTAACTCCTACCAGTTCCATTCTCTACCGCCCCCACTTCTTGTCTATCTCCCCACCCTATTACCTTCCCTCTGTTCTAACTTGTCCTTCTCGTGTATAACATTCGCTGTCCTCTTCCTTTCGCCGCTACTTAGCCTCTTTATGTAAGCTCTAGCAAACTGACCTGACTTAACTATCGCGCGCACTGTAACCTACTGCTGCTGTTGCTACTGCTACTACCGCTGATGTTGCTACTGCTGCTGTTACACGTTTGCCCTTTGGAAGATACTTCCAAGTTTCCTGTTTTCATGGACATTTTGATTAAACTATTGCTTTTCTCTAAACATGATGACTACAATATCGTCGTCAATCTAGAAATCATCGATCTCGTAGCATCGACAATCTTAAACTGATTATTTCTTTCAACACATTCATCGTCGTATTTTGACAGACGTTTCTGCCCACGCCGTTAGATTCTATAGACGGGATTAATGTTTTTATAGTGATTTTATTTAAATTGATCACCTTTTTTTTTTATAGATTTTTTTCGATCAATTTGAGTTTTTAAAGACATTACTTGTCTATTGTGTAAACACTAGAAAACACGTCTGACTAAAAACGGTTTGATAATAAACAAACGATCATCAGTAATTACTGTCATGTTAGTGCGCGTGCACGTGTTCGTTCTTTCCGATGCTATCTAAGATTCGTGAGTAATACTCGATCGATTTAGTAAATGATTCCTCTATTATACAGGATAGTTCTAAAGTTTTTAAGTTCGCGTATAGTTTTGTAATCAAAAACAAATTAATCTCAAAAATAATTGATGTTAAAAATTATTTAGAAAATTTTCTTCCACCCTATGTATGTGGATATAAATATATGCATTTAGAATGACTTTCTCGAGATATATCTCATACGTCGTAATTCCATGATCTCGAGCTTATTAAGTACTACAATTGTGTGCCATTGTTAGAGCTAAGAAATATGGCCGAAAGCGCAAGGTCAAGGACGCAGATCTAGAACTTTCCTTCTGGTATGCTTTGAACGATTTCAAAGTCCTCTAACATACGTAAGTTGGTAAAAGTGATATACTTTATGTATGTAATATACTTACATGCGTACTTAAACTTATTAGATTTCTTTAAAGATTGTTTGGAATTAATTTCATTTTTTTTTTTATGAAAAATAAATAGAAGACAACTTTTTTATATTTTGAATTCAAGGTATTTTAAATGATCATGAATTGTTGAATTTGATAAATTCTACTTCTCGGATGTTTTTTACGTTGGTATGAGATAATTACATTCCATCGATACCTTTATTTTGCTCTTATCTCCTTCAACTGGACAACCTAAACCTTCATTTTTCAAGTCAAAATTTAGAAAAGCAATTTTGATTGTAACATTTACTTAATTAATATACATTTTAATTTTCCATTTCTAATGTGATGAATGAAAAAAAATCTATTTTTTTACAAAAAGATTCTAAATAACGTCTGAAGTATCTCTTGCTAAAATGTAAAATGATCTTGAAGTTTACATTAGAGTAAGATTAGATATCACTAACCGTAACTATCTTGGTGCAAAAACTGAAATTATTTTCCGAACAATCTAATAACTTATCCTTTCTTATACTTACAGAAAGAAAGATAGAGATAAAGTTAGAGATAGAGTTGTTCTCGACCACTTATCGTACGAATATCTTCTCGTGTATAGGAGGGGTTGAATATTTTCAATGGTTACAAGTACCACTTTAATCCCATTTGTAGACTCGTTCCGATCGTGTTACGTATCTTTCTAACTTTTTATATGTATTATATATATATATATATGTATATGTATAATACATATATATATATATACGTACGTACACATTGTATATGCATGGGAACGAAGGAATTTCTGTCGATGCTAATTTTCGAAGAAAAGAGAGAGTCATTTCTCTTCGTACTTTTCTTTAATAAAAAACTTTGCCCCGAGAAAGAAATCAAACTTCTCTGATGAAAGTTAAAATGGCAAACTTGTCTTTATACACCGTACATTGTTTTACTCCTTTTCTTTGGTACAAAGTAGAAACGATTTTTGATTCGTCTTATTTAAAATTACCATTTCCAACGTTTTTTTTTTTTTTTCAAATTTTATTTCTATTTACAATCTTGAACTTGATAAATACAAAACTAAATAATAATAATAATAATAATAATAATAATAATAATAATAATAATAATAATAATAATAAGGAATAAATGAAAATAATCGATTAAATTGATTCCATTCATAGATAAACGCGCATACAAAAATACCAAATAGCGATACTAATGATACTGATAATAATACTGATAATAATACCTCTTTTATAATACGGTACTTTGAGAGCACAGTTTGTAATGTAACACGGTAAAAAAAAATTGCGTAATACCGTTCTATAGCAGCAGCAACAGCAGCAGTAACAGCTAGGATATTTCCTGAGTATAAGGTTGTAATACAACACGCTATAAAAATTCTACATAAACCGTCCCCAATCTGCACATATACCTAAATACAATATTTTCCATGAAACAAAGAAGATTCCATTGTGCGATAAGTAATCCAAAAACTTGATACGGAAATCATCAGTAGACTAATTTATATTACTTTATAATAATTTCTTGTATAAAACAAATACGAATGAATTGTTTTTGCATGAATTGTCGCTTTCAGTATAACTTCATATCCGATCGAATGTTTGACGGTCCCTACAAACAGATACACATACATACATATATACATAAAGTACACCGAGACTTTTCCGAATACAGAGAAAGAAGAAAGTTCTTGGGTGTTTATATCGCGTGCAGATATCAGAATACTGTTGTGTAGGAAGGTTAATTATAATAGAGGGTAGAGGGATAATGCAAAAAGGTGGTAGGAGTGAAGAGAAGAGAAGGGAAGTTGTCGAGGGTAGCAGAGAGTAAAGTGGATAGCATATATCCATTCATTGTAAACAGAGAGAAAGGTAGGAAGATAGAAAGAGAAAGAGAGAGTTGAACGGTAAGCAGCTTCGGGATTTGGTTTGTCGAGAAGCGCGAGAGACGACGAGACGAAAGATGGGACACGGCGATGGTGCAGGT
Source organism: Polistes dominula (assembly GCF_049000335.1). Classification (NCBI taxonomy): domain Eukaryota; kingdom Metazoa; phylum Arthropoda; class Insecta; order Hymenoptera; family Vespidae; genus Polistes; species Polistes dominula. Next base: position 4,428,014 of record NW_028301150.1, read on the forward strand.
TGCGACAGCTATTGGGGAAAAGAGAGGGGGGTGGGTTGAGGAGGATGGTGTTGTCAGAGAAAGAGAGAGAAAGAGAGGAGGAATGGTGGGAAGAGAGATGAAGAGGGGAGGAGAGGGAGAAGCCGAGACATCGATCGGGGCCGGCCATTGCTTGCCACGCTCCACTACTAGGAGTCAAGATGCCATATTCACTAGGAGGAACTAAACTCCCATGCAACTCTACCACCACCCCTTCCCTCTCTTTCTCCTCATCCTTTTCCCTTCCACCGGTCTCTACGCATTTGTCCTAACCCGGCGTGCGGTTCGTCGTTGGCTGTACTGTTGGCTGGCTGGATGGCTGGATGGCTGGCTGGCTGGCTAGCCGGCGACGACGGTGGCGGCGGCACTGCTGTTCCACCAGCAAAATAACATCTTAAACGTGCAGCCAGCAGCACCACCAGCACACGCTCTCACGCGCGCACACGTTAAGCGTAACGCGATGGAGAGCAGTTCGCACTGTTCACAACGTTGCGTTGCGCGAGGAGAGGGGGTTGGCAGGGGAGAGAGCGGTAATGGTTTATAGGGCGAGAGGGGTATCGGGGGTTTGCGCGTAGAATGGACTCTCGTGTTGTACTTCCTTCCCACCCCTCTATGTCTTCTCTTTTACTCTTTCGTTCTTACTCTCTTGCTTTCTCGTTTACTTTTCAAGCAAATACAGTTACGTACCAATACACATTTATCAAAGAAACGAACGATTGTACGAAAGGAAGAAATGAAGAAGGAACGAGTCGTTCTCATTGCTCGCGGTTGCCGAGTGAGTCGTGTCTCGAAGAAGAGGAAATCGTTTTGTATACACCTGGTGATGGTTCTTCCGTAAGGGCGTCGCATATAAACGCTTACTGCTTTCCTTTTTCTATTTATTCTTTCTTTTTGTTGTTGTTGTTGTTCTTCTTCGATGCTTCTTTCATCAGGATACTTTTCAAACGTAACAGGTCATAGGACAAATAATACTCTTGTAATGTTACTTTTATCGGATTTCGAAACTGTTTGAGAAGAAAATGTTCTATCGATAATATCGATCCCTCTTGCTTCGAGATAAGAACAAAGTTATTATCCGTCTAAATCGTTCGTTCACTCACTTACTCATTCATTTATTTATTTATTTATTTATTTCCCCTTTTTCAAATCAATGTACGGATTACTTCGGTGTATAAACAGAAACAGATATATCATTTTCTCTTTTGCAATACAATAGAAATTTCTTATTCTACATAAGTACATTACACGATTGAACATGGGAATAAACGACGTATTGAAAAGATAAGTTTGATGTAATTTTTGTTTTCTTCTTTTCTTAAAGGAAAAGACATTCTTATTCCCATCGTATCCTTCTTTCGATTATAAAGTCAAATTCTTCTTCTTTTTCTTTTTCATCTCTCACCTTCAAGAACGTTTTCACTACCGTTGGCAGACTTCATCTCCTACGAAGATGGATCGCGTGTCGTCCTTGAATAAAACGGTCGGGACTAAAGGGCGTCGACCAATACGAAAACGAGCACCGAGCATTGGATTACTCTCTTCTAGCTTCTGATCCTTGACGAGCAGTTATGACCGTCGTCAGGGGAAGGAAGAAGGTCGTCGTCTTTTTTACGATCTCCGCCAATGTTTCTTCTTAGATCGGCAGGCAAACGTTACTTGCTTTTAGATTGGTCGACTTTTCGATACCGAAGGGAACAACCAAATGTACTTTCCGTGTTCTCCATTTAATCGGTCTATTAAGAAATTTGCCTTTCCATTCTTACTAGGAATACATTCGTGTATGTTTGTATACACGAGTATAAAGTAATTCAAAAGTTATTTGGTAATTTTTTAAATTACCACGTGGGTGAGTTGAACAGTTTGAGATCTAACGTTAAAACAATTTTTATTTGGATTTTAACCACATGGATCCAAAACTTTTCAACCTACCCTCGTATATATCCTTTGTATAATATTATATATTGTGTGTCCATTATATTATATTTATTACTATTTATATTACAGACACATTTTATTATTTGCTCATTATTATGGTATCCTTTTTTTGTTTTTATTTAGAAGCTTACAATCGTGATAAAAATTAGTATTCTATCTTATGAAAATTCCTTTATCAAAACAGTAGTAATGTCTTTCTATTCATTCAAATAATGGAAGTTTTATCGTATATAAATTTAGGATCGAAATAAATATAAACGAGTAAATGTATGAACATATATTACATATATGAGCCGTTTATTATAAAATTGGTGTAAGTTAATTATTGAAAACAATTAAGCAAATACATTATTTTCGTGAATTATAAATAAAACATCTAAATTATAAATATTTTCTCAATATTTAAAAAAAAAAAAAAAAAGAAACCATTTTCATAATAAACGATTCAAGTATATAGTACGTATGCAACTTACTGAGAAAAGCTTTGCCACGTTGCTGTTTGCTGTGGTGAATTATACTTTTGATACTCGTGCGAGGAGGCACGCGGTGCGTGTGAGTAACGAAACGACATTAAAGTCGGTAAACGTTATCGCTTTCACTTGCGTGCCTCTCTCTCTCTCTCTCTCTCTTTCTTTTTCTGCATCAGGATTTCAGTGGATCTTTTTCCTTACAAGCAAAGATAAGATCTTTGTCTTATAGATGCCGACGTTACATTAATACTTTTTTATTTTTTATCGGTCTCACTTCCTTGTTATGTGTATACAAAAGCTTATTCAGCTTATTCATATTCTTAGATCCGATTATTTTAAAAAAAAAAAACTTGAGATTAAATAATAACAACAGTAATAATATTGATTAAGAGATTTTTTTTTTTTATCTCTCATCGCGTCAATAATTTCCAATGAGTATTTCTAGAAAAAAAAGCAAGAAAAGAAAGAAAGGGAGGAAGAAAATTACTCGTAAAACACAGTAGTTACTCTTTCGGTTCAAGAATGGCGGGAAGATTATGGCGAAGACCGTGAAACGAAAGAAGAAGAGAAAGGGAGGGGGAGAGAGAGAGAGTGTATGGTGAAGGAATGAACGCACAGGTGTGTTATGTGTACGATAGAGAAAGAGAGATGGATGGATGGATGGATAGATGGATGGATAGAAAGAAAGAAAGAAAGAAAGAGAGAAAGAGAAAGAGAAAGGGCAAAGAAGAAGAAGAAGGTGGAGGTAGAGAAGGAAGGGCAGGCGTTGGAGAAGCGAAGTTTCGCTTTAGGAGTAGAGAACTTAACTGAGTTAACTTTGCTGCCGAGCCAAACTTTCCGCCAACTTTAAGTAGTTGCCGTTCTCCAACCCCCTCTTTCTTCTCCTCCCTTTCCACCTTCATGGCCGTTCGCTCGTTTCTCTGCAAAAGGTGCAGGAGAAATCAGTAAGGAGGGGGGGTCGATAGTAGTAGTAGTAGTAGTACTAGTAGTGGTACTAGTAGTGGTATATGGTAGAGAGTAGTAGTAGTAACAGTAGTAGTAGTAGTAGTACTAGTAGTGGTATGGTAGAGAGTAGTAGTAGTAGTAATGAATGCAGAAGGTACAAAATGCTTTTCCACCCTTTTTCATCCCCTTTCTAAACCCCCTCGAAATCAGCCAGCAGCGCCTACTTTTATGTTCCGTTACAAAAGATTGTAGTCGTTTCGAAATAGTTCAGATTGTCGCGTAATCGTGCGATACATTTTGAATTTCAACATACGCTCCCGCCATTGGCAAGCGCAAAACCGACCAAGAGATCCTACCAAGAAGTAAACTTTCTTTCGCGAGAGAGCGAAGAAAACTTCCGGAAGGAAGGAAGGAAGAGGAAGGGTTACGATAGTATGTGTGTATGTAGGTAGGCCATACTCCGTGAAAAGTTTTATGAAACAAATCCTCTTATGCACGAGTGTCTCTCTCGTATGTGTTGAGATGTATATATATGTATGTGTGTGTGTACGAATATATGTATGCGTGCAGGTATGTCGTGTATCTGCGTGTCATGTTTTTATGGTTTTTTTTAGGGTTTGATTTCTTTTTAACTTTTTTTCTTTCTTTGTCGTAGAAGAGTAGTAAGAAAGAGAGATCTATAGATCATTCTAAGTTTCTTTTTCTTCTTCTTCTTCTTCTTCTTCTTCCTTTTTCCTTCTCATTTTGATTTCCCGTTTCTTTGAGGAAGAATAATTGTATCATTTATCTGACATTAAAATAGTAGTTTTACCTTGAACTTTGGTTCTTAACGTTTTAACACGTGTAGTGCGATACTTGTTAGCAAGAAATATAATTTTCTTTTTATTTCTTTCGCATTCTTTAAGTTTATCATTATTCTTCTTATTTCATTTTCATTTCGTTATTATTAATTTGTTTATATTGGTAATAAAAAAGATAAAACAAAAAGTATGTTATTGTAATCAGGAAAAATTATCGGTGAACAGTTAAAATCAATAATAATATATTTCTTGAAACGTATCTATCGCATAACGGTGCCGTCTATATAGCGCGATAACATCTTCATGCACAAGCTTTTCGAAGTTACCCTAATCTTGGACACTAATATCGATCGAAACTCACGAGTCTTTCTCGAGAGAGATATAGTACACGGAAATAATAGCCGATAAAATGTGTCGACCAGAGAAAGAGAGAGAAAGAGAGATAGATAATTTAGAGATGAGTGAATTTCCGAGCATAGAGGAGTAGTAACATTCTCGTAATGACTACGATTTCTTCTTTTTCTTTTCATTTTTTTTCTTTCTCTCTCTTCCCCCCTTCTTATAAGTTATCGCAACGGGGGATAAAAAAGCTTACGCGATTATTTTCCGAGGATGAGGGAAGGAAAGAGAAAGAAAAGGAGGAAAGTTAGAAGGGAAGGGTGGCACGGTCGTTTGAATTTCACGTGTCACTAACAAAAACCTAGTCACTTCGCTGAGGTAAGTTTTGAAACAAACTTTACTTTATCGTGGCTCGATTGTAGGAAGTGAGGGAGAGAGAAGAGAGGTCCGAGGGAGAGAGTGAGTGAACCGGGAGGACGAGCAGCTCCCCCCCTATCTCCTCCCCACGATTCTCAGCCAAGTAAAGTTGCTCCCAGGTTAGACAATAATTGGATAACTTCGCCCTCATAGCACCCCGCCACCTCCTCGACTCCAATCCTCCTTCTTCTCCTCCTCTTACTACGATTCCTACTCAACCTCTCTATAATATACCTCACCCTTCCCTCGCGCGTGCTCTTTCCCTCCCTCCCTCCATCCCTCCCTCACTTCTTCCTCTTTTTCATCCCTTCCTTCTCTTTATCTCTCTATCCTTCTTCATCTGTCCAACTTGTAAAACTCTGTTGCACACCGAGATTAAAGCAAAAGGGTTGAATTTAATCACTTAAACCAAGTGACGTAGAGCCGAAAGAAATTTTGGAACAAAATTTGACTAACTTTTAACTTTTATATAGATGGATTAATGGAGGAAGAGAGAAAAAGATACATAAGTTTAGTTTAGTTTAGTTTAGGTTTGGTAGTTAAGTCAGGCTAGATTAAGTTAGGTTGGGTTAGGTTAGGTCGTTGGATGAGTAACGTGAGCGCTGAAAACGTGGACGTTGTGCCATAATGCAACGCAGCATAATGTGTACGGTATGTGTCACATGGAAATGAGGAAATAGGGTCAAAGGATAGCGCAAGACATTAAGCATTATCAACTTAATTTCTTGACCATTTCTTTTGGAATTTTCTTTTTTCAATACTTCAACATTTTTCCTACAAATGAGTCTAATATTATATACATTATCTCTCTCTATTTTTTTTTTTTTTTTTTTTTCAAATTATTTTCTGACCCGTAATCATCAAAGCGCGAGCATCACATATATTGAAATCACGGTCCTCAAGATAAACGAGACGAAGTTCGGGGTGACGAAGAGGGATGAGGTTAGGTGCGGAATGGTATGAGATGGGTGAGTGGGGAGGGGAAGAAGTGACTCCTCCGAGCATAGTACGTGGTCGTTAACGTTTATAGCTAGTTACGATCATTGTGTGGTAGTAGTAGTAGGAATATATGCATGTGTATAGTAAATACGAGCTCGCTTGATTCTCCCTCTCTCTTTCTCTTTTTCTCTTTCTCTTTCTCTATCTCTATCTACGTCTCATTTCTTTAACGCGCTTCCTCAAATGCATCCGCGACTTTGTTCCTCGGGTTAAACTTCACGTACGCATACATTGTATGATATATACGCTCTGCCAGCTGTCGAACAAGGACTTAATCTCCTCCTCCCTCTATCCCTTTCTCTTGTCGCTTCTCTTTCTCTTTCTAGGTTCAACTCTTTCTCTCTCTGTCTCTTCTCCTTTTGATGATATGAGCTTGGCGTTTTCGCTGAGTTGGCACAACATGTGCCCAAGTCAAAGTGCTTGGGTTTGCACTTCGCGTTAGTATCGCATCCTCGCTTTCGCTGAGGCCAGCAGTAGATCTCATTTTGTGTAGCCTTCCTTCTCTATCTCTTCTTTCCCCTCCCTGCGGAAATAGCTATGTACCTACGTATTTCGATTATGCGCGCGTATGTTGACCTAAGGATTCGAACGAACTCTCAAACCTTCTTTTCTTCTTCCTTTCTCCCTACCTCCCTCCCTCCTTTCCTCTTATTCTATCATGCAAAAGTTACACGATGCGTGTGAAGCGATTCATCGATACACTTTTCTTTCCATTATCCAAATTATAGGTTAGTTCCGTTTTCTTTTTTGTTTGTCCACATGGTACTCTATAAATGTGACATTTAGAAAAACTTCTTTATTTTTTTTCTTTATCTTTCTTTTTCTGTCCCCTTACTTCATTCAAAAATTACACACAATGCGCGTGAAATGATTCATCGGTCTACTTTTATTTCGGTTATCGAAATTATAGGTTAGTTTTGATTTATTTTTATTTTGGGTTTTGTTTTGTTAATAGAACTATAGATAAATATCAATATGGTTAGACAAATATAAAAACTCGAAATATTATACATTTATTATCCATTTAAAATTTATTTAAACTCCATTTAAATTTCACATAAAAAATTTATTGTTTATATTAAAATGTTTTTTTTTTATGTATAACTTTTCATGTAAATTAATCTTGCGAATAATAACAATTTTTCTTTTCGTGTCAATAATGTTAAACATTAAAACAAAGTAAGATTTTATATGCAACGGCGTTTTACACGATCCAGAAAGTTTATCCTTGAGAAAATTGATTGGCCAATGTCAAAATATATTTCCAAAAAAGGATTGAGAAATCATTCGAAATTGTTTTCTTTTTCTTCTTTCTTTCTTTTATTATCTTTTTTTTTTTTTTTTTTTTTTTTTGATGAAAAAGATTCGCGTAGAAACTTTCTTTTTAACTAGTAATAGACACGTGTGTAATAATCTCGTTATGAATCGTTCGTTAAATAAGTATGAAGAAAAAGAAGAATAAGGAGTTGCTTCGAACAGTATGTAGTATCTTGTGATGAAAGTAGCGCGCGCGCGCGCATGCATATATGTATGTGTGTGCCCACCATACACTGCATCAATTGCAAAGCGTCCGTTCACGCATGCGAGGGCGCCACGTGTTAGAGTCGCGCCGACTTTTCTTATGGAACTTTACTAGTTCAGCACTTTTCCGTTTGACCACATAAAAGCGCTGAATCATAAATCGGTATCGTTTTAGGGTTATTCTTTTCGACTCGTTGATCAACGCTCTATAGTAGAGGCCTCTAACGAGAAAAATCAGTTTCATCCTTCCCACCAGTAGAGTAGTTTGTCTTAAGAAATATCGTGCGTGTGTATATATATTATATGTATAAGTAAGATTTATATACACATATCATATATACATGACGCACACATCATACATACACACATTATATATATAAAACTTGTGCATAAAAAGTAGATGCACTACATTGGCTTTCTAATTACTTTCCTGTAATAACTGGATCGAATGCGTAATAGTATTATTTGTAAAAGAACAAAAAAATTTGTTCCTTACAAAATTACTTGAAATATATATACACGTATATATATGTGTGTACGTGTATATGTATTATCTCTTGTTAGTATCAACAAAGTTTTTAGTGACCGTCGTCGGTAAAAAGAAGTAACAAATCATTCAAAGCTTTTAAAAAGAATACTAGTTTATTTTCCGACGAAATTACTCGTATGACATATATATATACATATATATATATATATATATCACGTATGCGTGTATATACATCTCTGTGTTGTTATTGGTCATCGACAAAGTTTCGGTTGACCGTTATTGGCTAAGAAGTGAGAAATCAGTTGAAGCTTTTAAAAAGAATACGAGAGCTAATATATATCGTGCTACCTACCAACGCCAAGAGTAGTGTACTGTATCAACGCACCCGAAAACATTATCCCCAGCCGACACCAGTGATTTCGTTCTGGGTGCCCTCTGCGCTTCTCTACGATCTTCTTTTTCTCGACGTTTTGACTAATAACCGCAGGAATAATTCTCGTAATATTATTTCTTATTTCAAAGTTGTAGTGATATTACGATATTTTGTGATATTTTTTTCTAATTCACTCACGGGATATTATTATTTTACTCGCTCGAACGTACGCAGTGCGCAGGTTAAGCCGGCGCGTTTCAAGGTAACCTAAAAAGCTTTCAATCGCGCACGCTGTTACGAATATTTTGTGTGTGCGTGTTCTCGCAGTAATTTTTTCATAAGTTCTGCCAAAGTTAATTACTCAATTATCAGAGGATCGTTTATTATTATTTTTAAGCCATTTGCCTTCCAAAGGTGGTCATTTAGTATGCCAAATTACAAATCTATCCTTTGATGTAGATTTCATTATTACATATTTCACATTTTCATCCGTTTCCATAACAAAGATGTATGTATGTATGCTATCATCTTCGTTCACCTCATTTTCGTGCAACATACGTTTTTTCAAGCTTATTCGTCTGACCATTTGATTGCCTATTTTATTTCATTTCTATACATCCATTATTGTTGTAATACACTATACCACATTATTTCTTATTATATGATTTTGTACAAATGCTTAAGCATTTCTTTGCAATTAATAATGCGTCGTATTACAGCATGCTTTATTAAAATTCATTTTTAAATGACAAATAAGAAATAAAGAGTTGCTTACTTAAGATAATATGTTAAACTTTAAATACCTGGTATATTTGTTATAATATAAACTTTAAATGTGTGTAAGTTTACAAATCTATTGCATATTAAACTAATACTTCTCTTTTTTTATTTACAGGAGACGGTATTCAAAAATTCGTGATGCGTTGGAGGTTCTGCGGTCCTTGTACAAAAACCAACCAGAAGTCGGTGTTGCAAAAGCAATTTGTGTGACAAAGCATAAAAGTGCAAAACCATATAATCAGATATTCGAAGAGGCTTCCTTGCGTGCGGTTTATAAAACTTTTTTTGCGAAATAGTGGACATTTTTAGTGAAACTGAAAGTAAGGGTGAAAAACATAAACATAGGGGGGCTGTCTGACCGATGGAAAAACGGAAGATGATGCCCAAACGCCCTCGAATGGAGAATCTAAGGGGCCCTATTGCAAATGGGCCCATCCAAACACGACCACTAGTGGCTTTACTCGATGGACGAGATTGTTCTATTGAAATGCCCATTCTTAAAGATGTCGCGACTGTGGCCTTTTGTGATGCACAGTCCACGTCAGAAATTCATGAAAAGGTAAGATGTCTTTATATTGTAAAAGGATCCATCGTATCTTAATTTAATTGAGATTTAAATGACATATTTATTTATATTTCATATATCATAGGTATTAAATGAAGCTGTAGGTGCACTTATGTGGCATACTATAATTTTGACAAAAGAAGATCTTGAAAAGTTCAAAACACTACGGATTATTGTTAGAATTGGATCCGGAGTAGATAATATCGATGTCAAAGCAGCTGGTGAACTTGGCATCGCAGTGTGCAATGTGCCTGGTTATGGAGTCGAAGAAGTAGCAGACACCACTCTTTGTCTGATTCTAAATCTTTATCGACGCACATATTGGTTAGCAAATATGGTACGCGAAGGAAAAAAATTCACTGGACCTGAACAGGTAAGGAAAAATGATGTACATATATATATGTAGATATTTGGAGATATGTCTTTATTAATTTTTTATCTATAAACAACATAAGATATAATTATTTTAATATGTAACATATTTTAGGTCAGGGAAGCAGCAACAGGATGTGCAAGGATACGAGGCGACACGCTTGGCATAGTCGGCTTAGGCAGGATCGGTTCTGCAGTCGCATTACGTGCTAAAGCTTTTGGTTTCACTGTCATCTTTTATGACCCTTACCTACCTGATGGAATCGAGAAATCTCTTGGACTCACCAGGGTTTATACATTGCAGGTGAAGAATCCTTTCTATTATTCCTAATAGACTACTTTTTCTTTTTTTTTTTTTTTTTTAATCAAATGTTCATCAATTAAATTAAACTTATGTTTCATTGTACGTTTCAGGATTTACTGTTTCAATCCGACTGTGTGTCCCTACACTGTACCTTAAATGAACACAATCATCACCTAATAAATGAATTTACTATCAAGCAGGTATTAATATATTTTTTCAATTAATTATAAGTTTCTTTATTGATATTTTAATGAGACTACGATGTTATTGCAGATGAGACCAGGAGCATTTTTAGTAAATACAGCACGAGGTGGACTGGTAGACGATGATGCATTAGCTGCCGCACTTAAACAGGGTAGAATTCGTGCAGCGGCATTGGATGTTCATGAAAATGAACCATACAATGTCTTTCAGGGTCAGTCTACACAATGTGAGTTTTGTCTGACCATACCTAACCCCCTCCCTCTCTGACTAATATTTCCTTTGGTCATCCTAGTCCTCTTCTTGAGTATATGGTATATATTATACACCAGTGGCATATTGTTTATAGAGGAATCAATTAAAGGTGAACCATATTTAGGAAACAACGTTTATCGTTACTACGTAGTTTTGCATTGATAATTTTTGTATCATTGATAAATTGATAAATATAAGAAATAAACAAGCAAATACGTTCGTTGACGATACACGTTGAAGTTTTTAAAAGAGGGATAGGAAAGGAAAAGTAAGAAAAAAAAAGATAGTGGGGCCCAAAGATAGATCGCAAGAGAATAATGTATTTTCTTTCCGTGTATGCCCTAGGTCCGTTGAAAGATGCGCCGAATCTGTTGTGCACACCACACGCCGCATTCTACAGCGACGCGAGCTGCACCGAACTTCGCGAGATGGCGGCCAGCGAAATACGAAGAGCTATCGTCGGTCGCATACCAGACTGCTTACGAAACTGTGTAAACAAGGAGTATTTCCTTTCCTCGACCGGGTAAGCGTCCTTAAAATGCCAATAAAATTCAACTAAGGCTTAAAAATCGTAGGGTATATTTTATATACTTGGAGTATCGACGCTATTTCTTTTTCTTGCACCCGGGAAAAAGATATCGTAATTTTTACAGAAACAGATTTTCAAGCAGATGTTAACTCGTATTACATGGAAAGAGAATCAAGTGTAAAGTAACGTGGTTATAGAAGCGTTCTCGAACCTTTGGATTTCCTAAGATCGATTGGGCACTTTGTAAAAGGCATTTATCGAAGTGGCCAATTTCTTTTCGCTTTCTCCAGCAGCTACCCCGAGGGGATCAACGGCGGATACTATGCTGGGGCGCTGCCCGTTCAACAGGCGCATTCAACGACTCCTCACGATTCTGCACCCCCACCTCCCGGTGGGCATTCCGTCGTCGGCGGCGGTGGTGGTGGGGGTGGTGGCGGACCAAACTCCTCGGCAGGCGGTGCAGGCGCCGGGGGTCCGACAGGCCCCGCGGGTCCAACGGTAGGCGGCGGCGGGGCTGGAGGCCCTGCTTCAGCTCCCCCTACTGCTGGATTACCCGGTCTACCACACAGCATAGTGAGCGAGCCTGACCCCCGGCCAAGCCCACCTGCTCCGAGTCCCCGTTGACCTTGAACTTCAGACGTACACTCCTGCACCACCCTCCGATCTAATTTCCTTTAGCCATTCACGAACATGCTACATATACTTTAACATACAAATACACTTACATGCATACACTGCACTCTACTAACAAACACATCAAAAAAATACGTACATAGAGCAAGAAAGAGAAAGAGAGAAAGAGAAAGAGAGAGAGAGGAAGAAAGAAAGAGAGAGAAAGAGAGAGAGAGGAAGAAAGAAAGAGAAAGAAAGAAAGAAAGAGAAAGAAAGAAAGAAAGAGTAAAAGAGAGTGAAAGTGTGAGAGAGAGAGAGAGAGAGAGAGAGCGAGAAAGAGAAAGATAAGGATAAGAATAAGAATAAGGATAGGGATAGGGATTGGGATTGGGATTGGGATAGGAATAGAGATAGGGATAAAGATAAGGATAAAAATAAGGATAGGGATAGAGATAGGGATAGGGACAAGGTGATGAGGAGGGAGAAGGAGAGCGAGATAGAGAGGAGGGAGGAGTGAGGAGTGGAAGAGGGAGGAGAAAGAGAGGAGAGAGAGAGACACGTATTATAAAGAAGTAAGTAAAAAAAGTAACGGAGAAATATATACTAAGCCAATCGGTCATACCTACCGTACCAATACATACACAGCAACCAACCACATTATAACATTTACACGTACATATACATATATACATATACATATACATATGAAAATAAAAAGAACAACCGCACGCATCCAAACTAAAATGCAAAATATACATCTCAACATACATACACATTCACACATGTTACATAAAAAAATACTACCGTAAATGAAAAAATAAGAAAAAAAAAAGAAAAAAAGGATAAGAGAAAAACAAAGATAACCTTCGACGACAAACGGCCGATTAACTACTAAACGTGTGTATCGTGCACGATTTGCCCCCCCAAAAAATCTGTCCGCCGCTTCCGAGGACTCGAGGGAATCCATCCTTGAGTATAAGAATGAAAGAAATGAAGAAAATAAAAAAATAGAGAGAGAGAGAGTGAAAGAGAAAGAAAGAGCGAGAACAAGCATAAGCGTATGTATGATGTTTGTTGCGTGCGTGAGAAATAAAAAGTAAAAATTATAGAAGAAAACAGCATACAGAGGTAGACGATATAAGAAGATGTGCATGAGTAAGAAAGAGAATAATAGAAAAAAAAAAAAGAAATATTAGATGAGTATAAATGAGATTTCTGAGTGAGCTGAGAAAGAATGAGAGAGAGAGAAAGAGGAAGAGAAAGAGAAAGAGAAAGAGAAAGAGAAAGAAAGAAAGAGTAAGGAGAGAAAGTGTGTCTGTGTGTGTGTGAAAAAGAGAAGAAAGAGAAAGCTCTATATATTACAGAGGGTGTATGTGTGGTGTGTGGTGTGTGGTGTGTAGTGTGTGGTGTGTAGTGTGTGGTGCGTGGTGTGTGGTGTGTGGTGTGTTTGAGAGAGAGAAAGAGAGAGAGAGAGCAAGCATGTTTATTTTGTTTGCATTTGCGTTAAACTTTTGTCAAGTTTCTAAATAGTGCATTTCTTGTAACTTGATCATTACCACCAAGTACAGTCAGGCAGTAATCATGACGATTATTATTAAATTGCGACTAAATTCTATATTATATTTTCCATTTTGATTTTTTTCTTCTTTTTATTATTTTTCTATCCTTTTATTTCTATTCATTCTTTTTTTTTACACGCTTTTCTTTTATATATATATATATAATATATATATGTATGTATGTATGTATGTATGTTTGTATGTATGTATGTATGTATGTATATATATTATTTTTTTTCTATCTCTTCTTCTAAAATGATTTAAAAATAATAGTGATAATAACAATAATAATAATAATAGTAATAGTAATAATTATAATTACAATTATAATAATAATAATAATAATAATAATAATAATAATAATAATAATGATAATGATGACAACGATGACGAGGACGATGACGAGGACGATGACGATGACGATGACAATGACGTTGGTGATAACGATGATGATGAAAATGATAAGAATAGTAAGGATAATAAAATATAATAAAACTATAAACCAAAAACTCTCTTTTCATGTGAAGTAGTTGGCTCTTGATTCTTGGAGCTCTGTTTTTGTTTTTGAAAGTCTGTATATGTTTATGTATGTAAATATATATATATATTATCTACTTATATATAGAGATATATACATATACATATACATATACTTATAAAAAAGAAATGATATGGAAATGATATGAAATATCTAACGAAATGGATCATCATCGTGTTAGGCATTGATCAAATCAGTTTTAAAATGAAATTAGATCATTGATCTTTTATAAAGATCCCTTTTATATTGGTTTGTTATTCTAATGCATTGACATTATTAAATTAATGTTAATGCAAAAAAGTACAAAACGAAGTATCGTGAATAGAAAAATATTTACGAGGAACGATCTGTCTTTTTCATTGATCGAGAAATATATATATATTTTTTCTTTTGCTTTGTAACATTTTTTATCTCACTCTCGGAATTTTCATTATGCTGTTAGAAATTTATATAAATATTAAAATATTAGAATTTCTAATAAATAAATAAATAAATAAATAAATATAAATAAAAAAAAAGATAGAGGAAAAAGAAGAAAAAGAAATATCTTATTAGTAATGTAATAAATAATTTGTATGATATTAGAGTCTTTTTTTCTGAAGCTGTATATTATATAATTATGTCATGAAACTATATTATATTTACTTAGTCAAACTATTCTTTATTTGTCATTATTATTATTATTATTATTATTATTATTATTATTATTATTATTATTATTATTATTATTATAATTATTATATTTGTTATTATTATTATTATTATTATTACTATTATTATTTCTACTACTACTACTACTACCAATAATTTTTTTTATTGCTGTCTTACTATATTTCTCTTCTAATAATGAGTTAAAACTTTCTCTGTTTTGTAATTAAGTATAAAGAAAGGAAAAATAAATATAAAAAAAAAAATTATATACAAATAATAAATCTCTTATCACTCTTCTTGATATTATACATTATTTTTTCAAATTTCAAATATTTCAATTGTACAGAATAAATGAACATTTATGACAAAATAATAATGATAAGTCATGTTTTACGTTGCCACACTGTATTTGAATTCTTCGAATACTTCATGTTTAGTTTGTATTTCCAAAGAATTATACTCTCTCGAAAAAAAAGAAATAAAAAAATAAAAGTAATAAAATAATACAGAAAAAAAAACTAGAATAACATCAGCAACAACAACAACAACAACAACAACAACAAGAACAGCAACAATGAACAAGATACAACAAGGAACAGAAAATAGCTAATGAAATAAAGCAAGAGATGTTTTAAATAATAATAATAATTTTCTTACCGATTGCCTGAGATTGAGAAAACTATATAGCGGTATATAAATACATTTTAGATATGTATAATATTTCTAAACGAACGATTATAACGATAATCCTAATTTTTTTTCTCTGATAATCAGATACAATTATAAAATAAAATAAAAATGAAAAATTGAACAGTAAAGAAGTTCATTTTTTTTCTTAATTTTTTGTTTTCGGCTCAACCGATATGAAATAATAATAATAATCGTTTATAATTTTATATCTATCTATATATATATATTTATATATAGACTGCATTAAATATATAAAAACAATACTACGCGGATGGAGATAAGTTTTAAGATACAAAACAAAACAAAACAGGTGTGTGAGTAGTTTTCTATCTAATGACAAAAACAAAACGTTACTATTATTATAATTATTATTATTATTATTAATTATTATTATTATTATTATTATTATATATTAATTACTATTATAATTATAATTATTATCATTATTAATTATTAAGATTAATAGTATAACAAGTAAATAAAACAAATACATAAAATAATAATCGATAGCTACGATTGTCGAGTATTCGAAAAAAAAGATTGAGATGCGCAAGTGTGCGTACTTTCAAGTATATAAGTTCTTTTTTTTCCCCACCTTTTTATGTACGTGAGAAAAAAAGAAAGAAAGAAAGAAATAAACAAACAATACTGTGAGAGAGTGGTATTAGATAAATAAAAAAAATAATATCTTCTTATAAACTAATTTTAGTTTTCGTGTGTATATATATATATATATACACCAACACACACATACACAGGCATATATACATACGTATATATGTTAGAAAAAAAAGGAATATATGACGCAGGATATATTAATGTGACGATATGAATGGATGACAATTATATTCTCTCAAATCTCTCCATTACAAATCTATGTACCAAGTTGAAATTTTGCAAGAAAAAGGGGAAAAAATAAATAAAAAAATAGAGAGGAGAGAAAGAGAGATAGAGAGAGAGAGAGAGAGAAAGAAAGAAAGAAAGAAATAGAGAGAAAGAGAAATAGAAGGTAAATGAAAAACAAAATAAACAAAAAAAGACTTCCTGAAATAAATTTTTTTGACAAAAAAAGTATAGAATATTAAATGCAATTTTATACGTATATACGTATATATATATATGTATATGTATATGTATATGTATGTATATGTATATGTATATGTATATGTATGTATGTATGTACGTATGTATGTATGTATAGATATTTACAGTTTGTAATTTGTAGCGAAGTAATTAAAAAAATGAGGAATCAAATTATCATTTAAAAAAAAAAAAAAAAAAAAACAAAAAATAAAAAAGAAAAAAAAATTCCATTAGACATTATTATTATTATCATCGTATTTTGAGAATAATAAATGTCTCCTTTTTTATTGTTTTTTTTTTTTTTTTTTTTTTTACATCCTTTCTTCTTTTTTTTCTTATTATTATTATTACTATTAATAATAATATTATTTTTAATATTCTTATTCTTATTCTTATTCTTATTCTTATTCTTATTATAATTTTGTGATACAATGAGAATGAGGCATAAATCGCACAAGTGTATTTCTTGGTATAATTTGAGTAGTAAATGAGAAAGAATGATAAACTGTCAATAAAAAACAATAACAATCAAAGCGATGCAACATTTTCATTAAAAAAAAAAAAAAAAAACCAATTGGATCAATAAAAAATTAGGAAAATAAAAGAAAATGAAAAAAACGTGGCAGATATCTGTGATCGACGTATCACTTAACATACACGAATCAAGTATATATACACACAACACACACACACACACACAGATTCATACATATAGTGTCAAAATTAAATTACTTATATATGATATTACATATATATATACTGTGTTTCGCGAAATGAACAGGACAAAAAAAAAACAAATAAATAATACTTTGAATTCGTTTCTTGTAACAAGGGATAAAATATTAATTGATAATAATTAATATACATAATAATCTTGTTAAAAGCGAGCAAGAAATAGTTTGAGAGAAAGAGTGTGAAAATGAAAGACAGAATTATTGGATGAAAGTGGAAGTGAGAAAGAGAAAGAAAGTGAGAGAGAAATAGAGAGAGAGAGAGAGAGAGAGAGAGAATGTTTGTGGGAGAGAGAAAAAACATAATAAGAATTAAAAACAACTAAAATCAAGTTTTATTAATTGGTAATTAAAACTTATGATTAATTATTGTATTAAGTAATAAGCGATGTTACGAACATGCATTGAAGAATATATTATAAAGAAATGGTAATGAATCATTCAAATGAGAGAACAAATCAACACAAACACAGTAACAAAATAAATGAAGTTAAAGTATAACAGCTTAGTATAAATAAATGAAAGAAAAAGAAAGTAATAAAGAAAGAAAACAGAGAGAGAGAGAGAGAGAGAGAGAGAGAGAGAGAGTAATGTTTATAATTTTTTTGAGAAAAATAATGAAAATTAATGTCGGAGATTAGTATGATATAATAATATCTGACAATTAATAATAATAATAATAATAAAAAAAAAATTGAGTAAAAATTAATTAAAGAGAGATAAAACAAATATCCACAAATGATGAAATAAATTAAAACACACACACAAAATGCATATATACATATAAAAAGATCTATTTAGAGATATACATATCTACATTTGATTTATATTTTGTATAATCATTTTTGTCTTATTTTTAATTAGGATCATTATGATGATGATGACAATGATCTTTAAATTCAAATTTATCAATAAGAAAATTAATCCTTTGACTGAAAATATATCACAGGCGTGTTTAGAGAAAGTTATACTTTTACTACAAACGGCGCATATAGGCGTCCGATTCTAAATACTTCCTTGTAGCTAACTAAACGCTATTATCACGTTTTGTTTTTGTATGCTTCGCTGTCAATGGATTAACTGTTGCAATTTTAAAACTTTTTGATTGGTCGTCATTAAAAAATATATATATGCATACGTATACATATGTATGTATATTGAATTTGGATATTTTGTGACAACGTTTTATTAAATATGCGTAAATTGAAATTAATATACAGATATTGAATTAGTTATCATATACTTTTCTAATATTCATATATATATATACATTTATTTTGTTTTCGTCATTATATAAAAATTACTACAAAACACATAACATACCAACAAACAAAATATAGAGACCGAAAAGTGTTTGATATTTGTAATTGAATAAGTTTCTGGATATTGTCACTTTTACATCTCAATGAGCTTTTTCTTTCCTAGTTGTTTGTTATACTTTTCTTTAATAATTTATTATTATTATTATTATTATTATTTTTAATACTATTATTACTTCTTTTTTTTCATGCGAATGAAAATCATTCCAAGTGATGTAAAAAAGAAAATATATCTAAATATTAAATGAAAGTCAGATAATAGCAAGTACAGTTTGTTTGACAAACACAGAAAAAAAGAGAGAGAGAGAGAAAGTAAGAAATAAATAAATAAAGATAGATATTAGGAAAAGATGAGAGTAAAGAATGAACGAAATGAACGAAATATCACAAATACATACATACGTATATATAAAATATATATATATATATATATATATATATATATGCCTTAAGCATACACAAGATTACTACGTACATTAAGAAAAACAAATATGAAAAGAAAATTGAAGAACAGTTTATAATAAATCGTAACACAAGTGTGGTACGTTAACTTTGCGCGACAAGATGGTCCTCCCTCCCTCTCCTCGTAAGAAAGGTAATATCTTTATTATTTTAAAGATAAGTTTTCACATTAATAATATAAATAATTATATATATATATATATATATATATATATATATATATATATATATATAAACAAAACGGCGGACCAACTTCGTCCCTGCATAGCCGTGCCGGTACATACATGCGTGCGTGCATGTGTGTGTATGTGTGTATGTGTGTGAGTTGAAAAATTTTGAGCTTAACATAGAAGAACAACATTTCTTTCCTTTTTTTTTTTAATTTTTAACAAAATAAAAGTTGTTTTAAGGCTCAAATTTTTTTAACCCATCTTCATTGGACAAACGTTGTAATTCTTCTTCTTCTTCTTCTTTTTCTAATTTTTCTTTTTTGCTTTTATTTGATTTTGTTTTCTTTTTTTTTTTATTACGTAGTATTCTTTAAAATACCTTTTTTCTTCCTTGAGTTTTTTTTTTATTTTAAGAATAATTATTACTTATATAAATATTATAACTATATATATAGAAAAAAAAGAAACAGAGGATAAAGAAAGATTGAGCGAAAGATTTTTAATGAATGATGATGATAATGATAATAATAATGATGATGATGACGATGACAATGATTATGATGATGATGTTGGTAATGATGATAATGATTATGATTATGATAATGATGAAAAGTAAAAATGATATTCTGTAAAGTGAGAGACAAAGTTGTCCGTACATACATACATACATACCTACATACATACATACATACATAAATACATCCATACACATACATACCTACATAGTTTGAATCTTGTGGAAAAAGAGGCAAATCAATGTGTGACAACAAATTCACGATACAAAAAATGTTTCCAAACAACAACCCCTTCCCTGGTTCAAGGTCGAGTGTAACCCTGAAGACGAACCCGAGTTTACTTCTTATTCTTCCTCTTCCTTCATCACCGTAGTTTCCCAGAGCCCTCTGATACCCCCACCACTCGAAAAAGGGCTGGTTGCCATAGCCTAGCCCACACGACCGACGATACGTGGATCCTGATCTGCTGTGGGATTGCAAAAGAGAACAAAAAAAAGAAAACGCACATGTCCATTCTCTCATCCGTTTTTTTTTTTAATCGATTAAAATATATTTTTTCCGTTATTATATATATATATATTTTTTTTCTTTTTTCTCGTCATACGAATAAAATATTACATATATGTATATATATGTAATATATATATGTATATGTAAGTGTGTGTGTGTGTTTGGGTGTGTGTGTGTGTGCGTGTGCGTGTGCGTGCGTGGGTGCGTGCGTGCGTGCGTGTGTATGTATGAATATTTACATATTATTTCGTTGTTCGTTTGGAAAAGAACAAAAAAAAAACATGGCGTCAGTGAAAACACTTTCGTTAATATAAAAATTAAATATGTATATGTATATATATATATGTATACACACACACACCCATATATATATATATATATCTTCATGTGTATATACATATATATATATATATGTATGTATATATAAGAATTAATTAAAAAGTAAATAAATGAATAAAAAAGAAATTAAGAATAATAAAAACGAACTGACGTTATAAAGTTAACGCGAAAGGAAAGAATGAAAGAAAATTTAAAATAAAATAAAATAAGACGACAACAACAAGAACAAGAAAAAATTTAAATAAAAATGCCACACGACGATATATGAAAATTTGAAAAAATAGGGTGGTGAAAACACACAGCAACACATTAATATTATAATTAATTATAATAAATACAATATTTGTACAATAATCAACGGTGCTATGGTGGATGTTGAAGATCTAAATTACGATATATCCTGTCAACCAACCTAATCCCGATTCTAGAGTATTATTTTAATGGCGAAGTGCGTTTTAAGAAATATTTTTTTTTCTTTTTTCTTTTTCCATTTTATTTTGTTGGTCTTCATCGTATAGGGTATCCCAACAAATTTCTTTAGAAAAACAAAACGAAGACAAAATTCATTTAATTTGATTTATAATTAGAATATTTACGATATTTTTATTTTCCATATTATGTAGTTATGAATTTTTAATTACAAACTTGTTTAACACTAGATACACCACCATTTTTTATCACACTAGTCAAAATGACTGGTGTATAAAAAAAATGCTTTTTGAGGCTTCCAGTCTTTATTTACTCTTAAAAAATATCAAAAAATGTTTAACAATAATAATTTTAATAGAAAAATGGATTTATAGATATTTTTAAATAACAAAACTCTTAATTATTTACAGAAATCAAATGTTACATGAAGTAGACATTTTGAATTAAAATGGCCGTCTAGTCAAAATGACTGGTATGGTATATATCTAGTGTTAAAAATTATAAAGACAATATTCTGCCATTTGTAATATAATATTTTCCAAATAAAATTTAGAATTTTTCAGGGAATTGTCCAGATATTTATGTAGGAATTTTTGGGACACCCTATTCGATTGATCTATGGATCTCTCTCTATCGATCTATTGACAAATTTGAAAAGTATAAAATGTCAATCGTATTTCACGATTGTCAACTAAAATTTTTCGATCGTAGAAGAAAATTATTTATTGTTTCCTTTATTTAATTCATTTCATTTGTTCGTCATTGCTTGGGTTTGATTTTCGTTTCTATTCGAAGGTTTAAAATTGGACGATCGATTCGATATGTGTGTATGAGTATTTTTTTTTTTTTTTTTTAGAACATCTCCAAAAAAAAAGATTATAATTTTATTTATTTTTATTTTGTAGTTTTTCATGTATGCAATTTTATTAGTTGATTCCATTATTGAAGAACTAATATGCTTCACTTAAAATTAGTTCGTTAACACGTGTCGTACCAGATCGTTTTTTGAAGACTTTTCATTAAGGCCGCGTGGGATGTATACGCCCCATGATCAAATAAACACAGCAACAATAGTATTCAGATGCCAACAATTGATTGCATACAAGATTTGTAAAATATTCTTCATTTTACGATGACAATTTTTGATGTCTTGAACGAAAAGTTCAGCGTGGGGCTCACACACCCCACACGGCACGGAACGTGTTAAACATTTAGGAATTTTTTTTAAGTATATTATCTTTTTTGGATTCTTTTTTCTTATTTTTTCGTCATGATTGTTGCTTATAATCGGGAGTAATGAAAGAAAGAGAGAGAGAGAGAGAGAAAGAGAAAGAAAATTTGTCAGCTGTACACGACACAACGCAGTGTTCGGATTTTTGTATTTTTCATTCTATTTATATCGATTATTTATTCTAAATTGTTTTCGTTAAGGTATTATTATTATTGTTATTATTATTATTATTATTAGTAGTAGTAGTAGTAGTAGTAATAGCAGTAGTAGTAATAGTAGTATTAATTGTAGTAGTAGTAGTAGTAATAGTTCCAGTTCCATGCCGTATAACTGGTATTCGACAATATCGTGGCAGCGAATGATTGCTATCGATTGTCTTCGTTGAATTGTGTCACGTTAGGGTTGCTGTATGAACCCTCATGTGCCTGTTGAGATTGCCACTTTGACTAAATCTTAGGAGACATACCTTGCATTGATAAGGTTTCTCACCGGAATGAATTCGTAAGTGTTTTGTCAGCGTCGAACTGTCAGAGAACGCTTTTTTGCAGAGCCGACATCTACAAAACAAAATGGAAGAAGATTATGTTTTTTTTAATTCATTATTTCAAATGGTTTTTTTGACTATACTCTTTCTATATATAACTGAATATTTATATTTATTAAATATAAATACATAAAGAGGTAATATACATAAAATAATATTACGTATCCAATAAAACAAAATGGGAGAAGACTTGTATTATTTTTTTATATTTCATTTGTTATAAGTTATTTTTTCTTTTTTATAATTTTTACATTTCTTTTTTTTTGAATATTATTTTTATCAAATAAATATATAAAAAGTATAATGATAATAATAATAATATAACAATAATATAATATACATATACTATATATTATAATATACTGTATAATATAATAGCACAGTATAGTGATATAATATATATATATATATACACTTATTATTTTATATAAATATATACATACATATATGTATAAATCATTTGAAAGGAATAATAGTTTATTTATATAAATTAATTAGAATTTATTAGCTAACTAAGAAGTTTCAAAATAAATACAAAAATTAAAACATATTTGTATATATGTAAGATTGCTCAAATCGTACTAAAAAAGTGCAGCTTATAGTATAATCTGTAATTTTATATGTAAACAAGATAATATCATTAAAAATTGATTTCATTTATTTTAATTAAGTTTGAAATATCTTTACGCTTTTATATAAAATTAACAATACGTAATAAATAAATATTGCACGACTATGGAATCAGGGTCCTAAGTCGTATCATTTACAGCCTAAATCGTATCCAAGAATAAAATTTAAATCAAAAGAATCAAAGGTAATATTTATTGATATTTATTAAGTACAATCAGTTTTTACAATAATCATAAAAATATTTCCTTGTTAATTCCTGCATATGGATACATATCATATTTTCATCATATTTTCAAGATTTATTTATCGGTATAAAATTACGTAAAAAATTATTCATAAAAAGCTTATTAGATGAGGTGAAATCCCTACGTTATTTTGTAGATAATGTTAATGTATAATTTTTAGTATAAATTTCAAGTGAATTGTTTCAATTTTACTGAAAATTGTTCTCGATATAAGGTTTTCTTTACTAAACGGTGACGCTGCAATTATGTGACGACTTTCAATGAAAAAATTAACGAATGTTTTTGAAAGTGTGTATAATAATTGCTTGCAAATGAATTTCTTTTTGGACTTATCATATTTCAATTAAAAATTCTCAAAAATAGGCTATTTTTAAGTCATACCAATACAATTTCAGCATCGTCTATGAGTAAGACAAGGTACTTGTCATATTACAAATAAACATAGTAAAATAATAAATAAAGCTATTGTTTAAGGTATTATTTCAATAAAACGATTATTTCAATACCACAGAATAAATAATTAAAATAGGAACAAAAATATTTGTCAATAGTACATTGCTATATAACAAGATCTATCAAACATATACACAAAATGATAACAAAACACTCATAAAATTATTTTAATAAATTAATAAATATTAATATACGTTATACTAGTACACCGATGGTAACAAAAACTGATTGAATGAATCAATATTATTGACTGTTCTATTAAAAACGCTATTGTGATACGATAGTTAAATAAAAAAGTCAAAGGTACGATTTAAAGCAGTGGTACGATTTGAGCAACCTTTACTCGTATGTATGAAAAATTGTTATATAAAGGATAAAAATCATCATCGTACCTGTAAGGACGTTCCCCGGAATGAGTTCTCATGTGTGTCGTCACGGAACTACTTTGTGAAAATCTTCTATCGCAAACTGGACATCGGAATGGTTTCTCTCCTGAATGTGTTCTCGTATGGGCAGTCAAGTTGGCAGCTTGGCTGAAGGCTTTCGAACATGCATGACATCTGCGATCAAATCCATCACATTTTCCTTTTTTTTTATGTTTCATTTATTATTTAAACAATTTTTTCTATATATTATAAATAATCTCAACTCCGTCTTGTCTGTTTGTCTGTCTGTTTCTCTCACTTATTCTATTTTTAATGCTGTCTCTCATTCAATGATCCAAATTATTTTTGATGATTAAATTCTCCCTTTTATGAAAACCATCCTTAACTTTTTCTTTATTTTTTTTCTTTTTCTTTCTCTCTCTCTCTCTCTCTCTCTCTCTCTTTCTCTGTCCCTTTTATTCTATTTCTCTTTTTGATCGCGACGTTGTCGATTTTTTAAACAAAAACGATTATTTAAAGAATTTCTTGATTATCATAAATATTACTCTATTATGTTTAAGGAAAAAGAAAAAAAAAATTACAAATAATAATCGCGTATTAGTCGGTTGGTGAAAGATCTGACAATTCGATATCATCATATCCTTTTTCTATTTCCAACAGTAACGAGGCTGTGCCCATTTGAACGTAGTCCGTTAGAAGCAAGCGGGGGATGGATGGAATAACCACAAGAGATGATTAATACGATGATAATGAACACCCCTTCCCGAAGTAGAACATTTTTTTAAATGGGGAAGAAAATGTACGACGAGAAGAATAATAAAAAAGAGAAGGAAAAAGAAGAAGAGGAAAGAAGTATAAAGACAGATAATGAACAACAAAATGAACAGATTATGTTTACAAAAAAAAGAAAAACAAAATTAAGAAGAAGAAGAAAAAGAAAAAAGAAAACCGACCTAAACGGTTTCTCGCCAGAATGAGTCCTAAGATGAGTTTTGAGAGTACTAGGTCGAGCATAAGATTTTCCGCATATCCTGCAAAGGTTTGGCCTGCCATTGTCGTCCGGGGTGGTGACTGTTGCTCCTCCACCATTGACACAAAGCGCATGCTCGTTCGGTCCTTGGAGACGGGGGTGAGAATGTGGATGGGGATGAGCGTGGGCGTGACCAGTACTACTACCACCTATCAGCCCATTGGTTGGTGCTTGATTTACTCTCGTCTGTGCTTCTACTGGATTGTATTGAGGAGCGGGACTTAACAAGGGCTCTGCACCCCATGCCGACGAATAACCTTGCTCGTATCTACGCATACACACGCATATATATATTATCTTTCTCTTCTCTTACTCTCTTTTTTCTTTTTTCCTCTATTTTATGACACCTTTACTTTTATATATATATATATATATATATATATATATATATATATATATATTTTTTTTTTTTCTTTTCTTTCCTTTTACCTTATCAAAAAGAATGGCGGAACTATCGTAATTTAGTGTTTAATGTTTCTTTTACAATTAATCACAGGAATTATTCTTAATTCCATTATCAATTATAAATAATTTGTATTTGTTAGTAATGCAAAATTTATAAATTTTTATACTAACCAAATCTATTTTAAGATTATTAATTAAATATCTTCATTTTGTATTTTTGTGTTTTTTTTTTTTTTGCTATTACCAGTGTTCTTTTGTATTCTGATATTAAAATTGAAGTACAATTCAGTAGTACAGCTAAATTATACAATATTCTTACGTATTTAAAACTCCTTTGTTTAGTATAATTTGACAAATTAACTTCTTGCAACATATTAGTTTCAACGTGTACCAAAAACATTACACGTAACGTGTTAAATTATTTCTGATTGATGATGGCGTAAGTACGAATACTTCTTGTGATTTATTGTATATATCAATATGCTGGTAATTTTATGATAGCGGATTAAGTCAACAAATTGATTTGTTTTACAAAATTAATAATTGTAATAGAAAATATAATTTTAAACTCAATCCATTGTCATAATCACCAGTATTCATTTTTGAAATTTTATTTCTATCTTATCTGCATCCCTTATTTCATTTTTGTTTTCAATCCTTTATAAAAATCAAACACTATGAGAGAGAAGAGAATACAAAATAAAAGACTCGAAATAATATACATTTGAAACGTTAATAAAAGAAACTTACCCATGATGCAAGTTCATGTTCATCGTCATATTCATGGAAACGTTGACAGACATTGCGGGTGCCGAAGTGTAATGCGTTGGCGGGCCTACGGGTGGGCCTAAGTTTTGGGTGTAATCTTGGGTATAGTGATGGGTATTAGGGCCTCCCGTTGAAGAATAATACCCTCCTGTAGGACTTCCAGGATGTACCACGGCATGTTTCAAGGATAACAATACGTCCGCGACACCCTCGCCGTTCCCGTTGTTCGTCCTTGGTACGCAATCACCTCTTGGACATCCCCAACTGTAAAAACGCTTTTAAAATTATAAAGGTACGTCGTGCGAGGGACAAACCTTTACGTTAACGATTGCATTTTTTTCTTCTTCTATTATCTCATTTAATTTTTATTTCTATTTTTTATATATAAGTAAAAATATAAATATATTATGTTGAAATTTCTTTTTTTTCCTTATAATAATAATAATATAATTATTATTATTATTATTGTTATGAAAATATTATACGAAATAAAACTGTGTTTCGAGAGAATAATTTTTGTAAGAAAATAAAGAAAGAAAGAAGGAAAGGTAGAAATATTGAAGAAAAATTTCAAAAATACAAAACAAATTCATAATTAAGATAATACAAATATACGAACGAAAGTTTGCGAGAGAAACATTTCGTTATCTCTATCTCTCTTTATTTTTGATTATTTAATAATAAAAAATAACGAATATACATGACGATTTAAAGAAATAAAATGAATCATTAAAATTCTATTGAAAGAACTATACTCATATCTTTTATCGTAAAGGATAACAGTAATCCTTGTATCTGAGAGTAGAAAGTAGATGAAGTATGATACAAATCAGACGCGACCTAAACGTATGTTTTCTTTTCTCACTTGTTTCCTTTTCCTTTTTCATTTTCTTTTTTTTCTGGATTCTTATTCGGGGACCTTCAAGGAACAAAAGGATAAAAGGTAAAAATTGTTTGCGTTAACGGATGATTTTTGTGATTTGTGATGATTGTACAGATAAATACAAAATTATTTATCTATTTCATTCCGTCATTATTATTATTATTATTATTATTATTATTATTAAAATAATTATGAACAAATAGATTTTGATCGGTAATTAAAATATTAAAATTTTTATTTGACGTAATTTTATTATTGATAATAATAATAATATAATATCTGTTCTATGCAAAAGCCACCCTTATTTGCAAGCATCCGACTTAAAATGAAAAAAAAAAAAAAAGAAAAACACATACAAGTGTATACACATACATAAAAAGAAAAATAAACGAAAGTACTCACTTGTAAGTCCCAGAACAAGGACTGAACAAACCAGGCAAAGGATCTAAATCCAATGGTGGAAAACCTGCCATATCGTCGACCCAAAACCCACTACCAAATTCACTACCAACCACTTGGCTTTGGCCTGAATTTGTAATTTGTTGTTGAGTTTGATCACCACTTCCCGTAATATCGTCCGTAGAAGCTTGCAAATCTTGCAAACGTAATGTACCTTGCAAAGCACTTAAAGTTTCTTCATTTTGATTGTCGGTCAAGGTATCTTCGTTCGAAAGAACACCCAATGAACCGGTGCAAAGTGCGGATGGTATGGTCGCCTCGATTGTACCCACCGATCCTATGAATTTTTATTATCATATGTACATATATGTAACTACTTATTATATATATATGTATATATTAATAAATACGTCATTTCAACATTTTTTTTCTTTTAATAATTTTTTTTGTTAGCTTCGCGTTAGATTCGTACCAAATTTAGTCAGCTAATGAATTAGTTTATTTGATGAATTTATAGGATATTTTGTAGATTATCTAATTAGTATTTATGAGAAGGATTAATTCATTTTGAATCATTAAAACAGATCACATTCATATAAATAAAAGAAGGATAATAAAAATATGAAATTACAAATATGAAATCCTTGAACATTTACTGATGAAGATGATGATGATGACGACGACAACGACGACGACGACGACGACGACGACGACGATAACGATGAATGATGACGATGAATTAAGTACACTACCACGTATTATCCAATTTATTCATTTATTCTTTTCTTTCACTTTTTTAATTGCGGACTCGTAATGAAAGAAATACCATAAATTCGCGCGGGAAGATATGCTCGATCCCGACACCATTTTTACGGCAATTGGATAATAAAAAAAATTTGACGATCGATTTATTATTTGACGAATCAACAAATTTTGACCATTATTTTTAATTCAACAAAGATTAGTTTTATCTCTTCCTTTTTTTTTGTTTTATTTTTTTTTGTTCTCTCACCTGTGCCGAGAGTATACGGCGACTCGGAGGTGTTCACCGTGTGATGATTCTGCAGAAACTCCATCTCTGTAAAATTTCTGGTTGCAAGCTCCCCTAGAAGCGACCCCCCCGTAGCCCGCCCCTCCTCAAAATCCTCGATAGCGCCAATGCTCCTTTCTCTCTCTCTAGAAAGATCTGGTCCAGCCCCTCCGGTAACCTTGGCAACCACGCATAGCTCCGTCAGCGCAGCCAATTTCTACTGTTTAATATTTCCAATTATATTTATTTCATCGTAAACACCATTTTTGTTTCCTTCTTTCCCCCCCCCCCCCCTTATATCGATTAACAAAAAAGTACCGATACATTTTTTTTTCATCCCCCATTTTTGTAACGATTTAAAAAAAAAAAAACCCCGAACACAATTCGCATTTATTTGAAACAAATTTATAATTTTATCAATCAAGCTCTATATCTACTATATACATTCAGATATATAAATATTTGATTGCACTTTTTGAATTTATATGCAATCAGTAGGCTTATGATATTCTTGAGAAACGAATTGAAAGGTGGATGGTAGCAACGAGTAGAATTTGATCTTATTGATGAACGATAAGTAATAACTTAACGATGATTGGCAAATATAGGCAAATCGGATCGGGAAATATATTTTTTTTATGAATGACTGAAAGTATAAAGTGCACGTGTATATATGGGCCGATAGAAAGAGAGAGAAAGAGAGAGAAGTATGAAGGTACCTTTATGGCTTGGAAGACCTGCCGGTCTCCTCTAAGGGCTTCTACAGGAAACCTACGAAATATTTTCATTCATAGATTTAGAACCATGTGCATCTTCTCCCACGTGACACATACTCGAACCAGGATAAAATAGATAAAGTGTGTCTCTCTCCTTTAAAATCATATTCTCTTAATCGATCGATCGATGCACAATTGTATCGATCTAAAACATCTGGCATTCGATTTGATGATTATGGCAAGAAGTAAGAATTCCCTGGTTTCTTCCATTTGCATCGTACGGTCAACATTTTCCATATGAAATTTGAACTGTTTAAGTTTTCTTTCATCCTCATGATAAATAATTATCAATTCAAACACTTTTACACGTTCTTCAACTAACACTTTTGTTCAAATTTTAATCCTTTCATTTTGTTAATCCACTTGACAGGCAACAAGACAGACTCGACATACATCAGGTAACAAGAACAGAACACTCCGTACTTCTAACGGTTTCAATTCGCTGTATAAGGACACCAAATTAAATTTTGCCGTTACATTTAAAACAATTCTTCGTTAATTATATCTACACAAGATCCTGCCAAACTCCATATTCATATTTCTATAGGTTTGGGTGTTAAATTGAAATGATTTTTGTTAAAAGTTCACCAGATCATCCACATATACTCATTGTAGATCTTCTAATTCTCTTAATACCACAAAGTTATCACTTTTATTTGTATACGAAATCACATTAATCCTTAAACATTCTCATTAGTAAAGGGATGAACTGATCAAGATTGGTACACCAATGAATCTACGATCCACCAAAAAAAACTGGACACTTTAAACAGAATCCTTTCTCCTCCAAGTTGGTTTTGTTCACATTGATAAAGCTCTTATACAATAATAAATCAGCAGATACCTCAGTAATGTTTAGTTACATACACAGTTATAGTTTTAATCGAGCACTTGTTTTAATATTCAGGAATCAGACTTTTTAGTTGTAACTGTGGATCACTGTGTATTAGCTTGAAGATAGGGGGTTTGTTTTAAGTTGGGTAAAAGTTGTTTTAAAAGAAAAGACGATATCGCATCAAAGTCCTTGCGAATACTAACGTCGGCTACTGCCATGCTGGCACGATGGCTTGCCAATGTGTCATGGCTAACTAGGGATCCACCACCCACTCTCACCCCTTACCTACTCACTGACTACGTACCATCTGATCCCACTCCACTACGAACCCTGATCTCCTCTTCGTCTTTCTTTCTCTCTATCTAGTTCCTTCTCTCTTTCTCTCTCTCTCTCTCTCTCTGCTTTTCTCTGTCACGCCCTCAACAACGAACGCAGCTCTTCCTTCCCGCCTTCTCCCTCCATCCTATTGCTTTTTCTCTCTTTTTTTCTTCATTTTTTTTACCTTTCCCTTTCTTCTTCTTCTTTCTCCATGTCTCTGACCAGTACGTACCCTTATATCGTCCTTAAATATTAATTATCGAATGATTTGTTAGTTTATCGTTAAAAATGTCTTAATTTATTACATCTTCCCCTTTTCTGATCACAAATGTAATATTTTTTAGGGATTGTTTTATTTTATCATCGATCAGAGCTTATCAATTATTTTCTATAATTGCAAGATTTCGTTCATTCCTTCCTGTTTATTTTCTTATCCAGTATTAACTGCTTTATAGTCATCATTGTTTAAACTCTAACTGAAAGATTTTGTATCGGTTTAATTTCATCCCTTATTATTCTTTCATCTTATAGTAAGCGTATGATAAGCTTTTAAGAATATTCAAAATCAATTTAAATAAATAATAATAATAATAATTAAGACTAAATTAAATAAATAAAAGAACAAACAAACGATTCTTATTTAATAAATGAATATTTGAAAATTAAAGAAAATAAAAGAAGATCAATATACATCGAATGATCATTGATGAAATTGAAAAACCTTGTTATTCAACAGATAATGATACATAAGGTGTTAAGAAAAAAATGGTACATCGGCATGAGAGATCCAAAGTGTTGGTAGTTTGATCTCGTCAGTGTTGAAGAAAAGGTATCGACATTGGCATCAAATTCTTTCTCTACACCGTCGTATGGTTGGTCCGACAACGATGAGCTGTTCTCGATGTCATCGATGGCGCACGAACGAATGAACGAACTTATGAACGAATGAAGGAAGGAACGAGTGAAGGAAAGAGTGAACAGGCCGCCGTCGGCTGGATAGTTGCGTTCCAGGATATCTCGGTGCCGACGATACGGGATACTAATCGTTCATTCGGCGATCGGTACCCTTCTCCACCAACCCCCATACATCCTTTTATCTATCTATCTCTCTTTCTCTTTCATTAGCATCAATATATATATAGACATGTATATGCATGCGAACATATGAACACGTATGTTCACCTTTAGCTTGTGTTTGGGTTCGAGCGGGGAAACAAGGCCAAGGGATATTATATTTTCTTGAGATACCATTACCACGCCGATCACGGTGGTCCTTCTGGGTCCTCACGGACGAGTACCCTCAGATCACTGGCTCGTAATGCCTTCCCTTTCGTGGATTATTCACCAGCTGAAGAACACTTCAGGTGAGCCTATCAACGACCAACCAACGATCTTCCCAGTAAACAATCTTCTATCTTGTTAACAACCCTTAAACTTTAAAATTGAAGAAAGTATTTGGTCAGTTTATTCGGAGACATTTGTACATGGTTTACATTGACGTAATAGGTATCTTATTTTAATTGTATACTCGTTAACTACATTTTTCATTGAATTTTGTTCAAACTAGATTTAAACATTAAAGAATGGATATTAATAAACAATGCAAATGACATGTTTTGTATTTTTAATCGTAGGATAATAAAACAGTGCAATTTTTATCACATATGAAATAAATAATCTTTTACGAAATGAATTGTATTAATCTAAGGACACTCACAGAACCTGCTGACTTTAATATAATGATGCTTTTAAAGGTCTTCTTAATTCAGAACCTTAATTATTTTCATAAAATTGTATTTTTTACCATTTAAAAGAAGCTTACAAAAATTTCAATTCTTGATAAATGGAAAGTCACTTTTTAACAACGTTAATATGAACAAGGTAATAAACCATACAGGATTAACAATTTTAAGAGAATTCGGAATTAAAAATATCCTAGTCTATCTTAGGCTAACAACTGAGAATCGAAATTGATAATATTTATTAGTGTTTCAATTTGGTTTATTGTTAACATTTATTTCAGGTTGTTCAAAAATTATATTTTAAAAATTTTAAGTAGACGGTACTCGTAACGAGCTGGTTATGTAATTATAAATAGACAAACGGTGCAGATAGAAATTAGATTGTATTACGATATAGTTTAGAAATAAAAGCATTGAACACATTAATTGTATTATCTTAATTCGTGCATACACAAATTGTACATATATAAAAATTGTATCATAAAAGTGTGCAACTCCTTAATGGTAATATACTTTAAAAGTTAATCGATTGTTTCGCGTTAAAATTCAAATGTTAGAAAAAAGAGAAAGAGAGAGACAGATAGAGAACAAGAGACAAAGCTTTGATGTCAACGAGCCTAGTAAAAAATATCAAATGTCCGACATTAATCGTACAAGTATTGTAACAGTGAACATCTACATGCAATATATGTAAATGTAAGTTTATGTGTGTCGCCGGATCGGACACCTGACTGGACGTAGTTCCGATGTGGATATACAGGAAGAGGAAGTCGACCACACGGCGTGCATCTCACCTTCATTATATTGGTTATACGTTGACCGTGTGTCGTCGATAGATAGCACAAACCCAAAGATCGAGTTCGTCGATCTTTCTCTCGATATTCGTGTTTCGAGGTGCCAGAGAGGGCTGATGAGATAGGGGAGAGACAGAGAAAGAAAGAGAGAGAAAAGAGACTCCTGCACCACGCCGAGTGTACACCCTGGGTATTGGCTTACATTTCCAACCGATTGGGCCCATGGTATTTACACAGGACTACGTTCAAAATTTGTGCATCTCACTCTCTCTCTCTCTTTCTCTCTATTTTTTCTTCTCACTCTTTTTCTCTACTTCCTCTTTCATTTGCAATTTCGTGGAATAGTTACTGGGAATTTTATCGAAGGTCTAACATGAGCGTACCCAATTTGCTATGGTATGTCAGATCTCAGTTGTCACTTAGTTGTTAGGATTCTTTAACATTTTTATTTGTGTTATAAATATAGGATTTTGAAAAATTATTCTAAACAAAATAAATTTGTATAAGGGTTGTTGAGAATAATTCGTTCTATTTTATGGTACGATAAAGATTCAGATATTATTATATTAAAACGTTAATAACATAAATACATTGAGTAAATTTGGTTTAATTAATTAAATTATATATTTTAAAATTGTTCATATTTATTTTTAAAAGTCAGATTACTTTTACGCTTAATCATAAATCATCTAACATTTAAAACATTACAATTTTTTCGTTACAATAATTTGTAAGATTTGATTAAACAATTCAAAGTTTACAAAAATCTTTGAACTATCTTTAATAAAATTCTACACGCACCCACCCACACACAAACAGATAAAGTAGCAAGATTACTGACACACGAACGTTGTTAGCATTTCGATCAAAGTTCTAAGCTTTCGCATGGCAAGGTCTATTCTATGTTACAATCTAACGTAAACGTTCTACCATAAAGAATATAAAGATGGTTTGGGGGTGAGGCGATATGGTCGTATGAGGGGTAAAGAGAGGAAGATTTTCCCCCGTAGTAAAACCACAATGATCAATCGAACGGGCTCCTTTCACTGGTCCAAAATCGTTCGCAACCCTCGTTGAATCTTTCGCGAATTTATTTTTGTTGTTTGCACCTGTGTTTGCTCGCACCTGAAATGAAAAAAAAAACGATTCAATTAATACCGGTACTACTGTTCAAAACCACAAATACGATCAACCTTGCTTGATTAATCACACGTGTATGTATATAAGTATTTGTATGATGTGTTGATCATGTGATATGTAGGATAAGCATACATTTAAAATTGACCACAATAATTCTTCTTTTATTTTTTTCTTGGTGTTCATTTTCTACGTGAAAATAACCCGAACAATATCTTAGAACTCCTTAGGGATGAACGATTAATGACAAGAAGATGATCAGATCTAAAATCATGATCCATGAAAGAGATTTGATTCGCCAGGTCTTTTATTTGTGACGCGTATTGAGTGATTAGATAGTGAGATGAGATGACAGTAACTTTGTTCTCAGTAACATCCTTCCTAGGATAATCCCAGTTTAGCACGATAGACTATTCCTCAGAGATGATGATGATTATTGTCTCCTGAACACTACTACAATACTACCACACTACTATTGTTATTACTATTACTACAATTACAACTATATATATATATATGATTTCATATGTATATATTTAATAACTTGTGTAATGATTATGATCGTCTTTTAAACATTATCACAGTAAAAATACTAATACATAATATATAATTACGTATATATGTATTTAATTATTTGTGTAATGATTTTGATAACCACTTTCTGAATACTATCATAATATTCTTACTATTACTACTATAACTTCAAGATATACATATAAGGACATATGTATATGTTCTAAATTACTTGTGCAATATGATGATATATGTCATCCGTTTGCTTACGTATTTCACCTCCTTCTTCTTCTCCTGTTTTGGGGATAAGTGAGCTCATATCTAACCGAGATAGAATCAATAAAAATATGTTTACGTTCTCTTTTAACGATATTCTTTTAGTCTTTTGATTAATTAGGCTAACAATAAAAGAAAAATTTCGTCTGTTTGCATATTTTAAATTTGTGTGTGTATGTGATTTCAGTTTTCTAATAAATAATGTAAATTTGAGATTATATTATATTTGTTTGAACGCAAGAAAGTATTCGGTTAAAGAAGATATCATTATACAATTTATATATTTAATTATAATATTTCATATATTATGATACTATATATAATACTCAAACATCGTTTAACACAACAACAATAATTATACCAATAAATTTAAAACTATACTAAATTTTCTTTTATATTATTGTAAATATAATTTATATATATATTTTTTTTTAACAAAACAAAAGATTTAGCCATTAATAATTAAATTCCAATCAATTTTCATTATATTTATCATTCTTCACATACACTTAACAGAAAGCAAATAATCAAATTGCAGTAATTAAATTCACAAATCAATTTTTATTATACTTATTATTCCTCTTAAACATACATATATATATATATATACATATATATATATATATATATATATATATATATATATATATATATATATTTATCTTTCTCTCTCTTTTTCTCTGTCTCTTTTTCATATTAACGTTAGATATATTATAAGAACGTTGTAATGGTTGTTGTCAAGCCGGCTGGCACGCGCCGTTCGTCCTCGTGTGTAATTCAATCGGCTATTTTGTCGGCTCAAAGAAGATGAGACTTCTCGTTTAAAACTGAGCTCTGGGATATAAGAGGGGGTTGAAGGAGAAGGAGGATGGTTACAAGGGATAACAGAGGGGATGGTAGGGTGAAGGAGGTGTGTCGAAGTGGCATATCAGCCACTCGAAAAGGCTTAATTCACACAAGGAACTACGAAAAACAGGACATTTCAGTTTACCGAACTCCGTTGCTAATCATCCCCCTTTTTTCGTTTAATACCATCACTTTATTTTCTTAGCCGGACGACTATAGTCCCATAGGCAGATGGGTTTTTATATACGTCTCATCCTTGTTCCTTTCTTTTTTTTTCTTCTTATTATTATTCTTCATACGTTCTTGCTTATCCTCGTTCCTCTCCTTCGTTTCTCTTCCTTTCCATCCCTCTCTTTCTTTCGTCTTTTAAAAATACGCGAGTAACTTGATCTATCTTTAACGTTAACCCTCTAACGTCAACTAATTGTCACTCTTTCTTCCGAATCGTTTTTATTATTTCCATGAACTTTTTTTATTCGAATCGTTCGATTTTCATTTGTCGTTTTTTCTTTTTTGACATTTTGAAATTTTTATTTGATACAATTTTTTACATTGCTTCATTTTATTTGCTTGAAAATTAAATAACATTGAATATTTTAGGAAACCTTATAGATATATATATTGTAAAATTGCAGAAACCATAAGAGAAAAAAAAATAAAAGAAGAGGGAAAAAAAAGTAACATATTTTGAACAAATAGACGAATGAATGTCACGTACATATATCAAATTCTTGTGTCCACTCACCGATTTGTAATTTTTGTCATTTTACTCTACAACGAGAAATATGATCAGAATCAATGGAAATGGGGTTAGAGGGATGATGATGATGATAATGATGATGATGATGATGATGAGGTTGAAACGGTGAAGATTTTAACAATAACAAAGAATATAAAAATAAAGCAAGAATAAAAAAAATAGTCAAACATTGAGTTCTTGCATATTATTCACAATTTTACATTTCCTCGTTCTAATTTTTATTGAAAATTAATGATTAGAATTAATCGGGGATTGTCAGATAAGGAGGGTAAATGGGGGGAGGGGGTTGTAGAAATAATAAAAAATCTATTGTTGACGAAGTTAGTAAGATGATGGTATTCATTTCTCTCATCGATACTAATAACGACCCGGAATTGCTTTAGAGCATTAGTTCCGACAACGAAGAGAGGCATACAATCCCTCCCAAGATGGCTGCTGCCGGGCGTATCGACGTTTGGCGTTTAGAGGGTTTCTCAGAGGTAAGCTCATCGGAAATTGTAAGTCTTCCCTCCCTTGGAATCAACCCTGCCTCTTTTTCAGGCCCTTCAAAACAAAGAAGCGCGAGTGTAATTAAATTTTTTTCTCTTCTACAAATTAATAGTCCATCTTTCTCTTTCTCCTCTTTCTCTCTGTTTCTCTCTCTCTCTCTCTCTCTCTCTTTGCTTTTCTTCTTCCTCCTCCTCCTTCTTCTTCTATTTCTATCTTTAATTTTTTTTCTTTTACTATTTTCATCTTCTACTTGACATTTTTTTATCTCGACAATTTCTTCAGATTGTTTTGCATCAAAGTTTAATCGATCGATTTTGTTCATACTTTATTGCAATTATTATTTTGTTTTTCTTTCTATTTAAATTTGTTTGCGCATAGATTTTACCAATTTAAATTAGAAGCTTTGTTATGCAATCGTTTGGGATTTGTATTGTACGAAAGTGTGTTAACTTATTTGATTTTTCTTTCGACATATGTAGAAAAATAATTTCTATTATATTTCAAAGATATTTTGTTTGACTTTTGTAATTGCTGTTGCATTAGTGCTGAACATGATCAATTTCAATTGTTTATTTCTATCCTTTAACCAATACTTCATTATGTTTATTTTTAATTAATTTTTTGTTCATTTAATTTAAATTAAAACTTTTTATCGAAGTTATTATATTCAACGTCACTCATTAGTGACAATTATCATATTTGATAATTCATATTAATTATCTTTTAATTACAACAAAGATAAAATTATTACTCATTGTGTATAAGCAATTATTTTTATTCGAAATAAATAATCAAGTATCTAATACAAACAATAGAATTAGCATAAAGTCTCGTACATAAGCGTCTTTGGGATAAAGGCACTTCGACATAGCAAACAGATTTTTTTTATTTTATTATCTAACAACATATGTAGATTTATATATATATATATATATATAATAATATCGAACCGCCAAATAACATACACGAATATTGTAATTAACTAGATAACAGATATTCTACAGATATTTCTTGAAATGTACTATGGAAATCAGATGAATTATACGTTATACAAAAATATTAAGTATTATATATTAATTTTTGTACAATATGCACAATCTAATATATATATATATATATATATATATATTAGGTATAAGAAAATATATGAATTTTTCCTAAAACTATTTGTTGTTTAATTAATAACGTTTTCAGCTTATTCCAACGTAAGTGTCCTCTGTATGCGTTTCGTGAAGTTCCTATATAAAAATAAAAAGAACAAATCAAAATATTATACTAATGATAATTACATAAATAAAAAAAAGTAATGAAATATACAGAGCATGAGTCAAAAATTCTTGAGTAATTAAAATTAAAAATCAATTACTCATTTTTAAAACTCTCTTGCATTATGATTTTGAATTTTTCTAATACTCAAAATTAAAATGAACCGAAGATAAATATGAAAATAGTTTTTTAAAATAACAATTATAGAACAAATTTATGACCCTCTTCATCTTGTATAAGAACAAAAGAAAAAATAAAATATAATACGAACGTGAAACATTTGATAATGGCTGCCCTTGATATTATCGTTCAATTGATTATCATTTTGTTTGTTCTGATTAAGATTAGGATTTAATAAATTAAGGTTGTCCTCGTTCAATGGTCCAAACGTCCATCCACCTTCTCCATCGAATCGTAATACTAATTTATGATACTTAGCTAAAGAGGATAGCCGATGGGTGATAGTTAACAATGTGATTCCACGTTTTTTAGCAGTCTCATACATAACACCTTCTGCTTCGATACTAACAGCACTAGTACATTCATCTAACAATGCATATTGTGGGGCATGATAAAATAATCTAGTTATAGCAAGTCTTTGTTTTTCACCACCCGACAATGTCGAATCCCAATCACCGAAGGCATTTAATCCATCAGGTTCTCTTTCAACCAAACCTTTCAAATCAACTTCATCTAATAATTTTAAAAGTTCCTCGTCCGAACAATCTTCTGTTTCCGATTCGGCAGGATATATAATCTGATCTCTTAAACAGCCTACCGTCATATAAGGTTTCTGTGGTATATAAAATAAGGAAGGCCTTCCGCTTCTAACCGAATAACTTTCGGCTGGTCTAATCAATGTACCACCATAAATTGGCCATAGACCAGAAATTATTCGGAATAGCGAACTTTTTCCACAACCGTTAGGTCCCGTTATCAATAGATGATCACCCGGTCGTATCTGTAATTATTACTCATTATCAATAATATTCTTAAATTATAATTAATTTTATATCAATGATTATAAATGTGGTCTTACAAGGGAAGGCTCAAGTTTATAAGTAAGATAATTTTACGCTTTCTTGGAAAGAATTAAGTTATAGTCTTATTACTTGGACCGTGTATAATTCTGGTGGACACCTACAACTGTGTAGAATTAAAAAATAATTCAGTATCCTGTCAACTGAAGTGTTCCCTTGTTAATTATATTCACTCAACAATCTTATAACACCCTTTTCAGATAGGGTGATATTCAATTTGGACAATCCTCATACTGCACAAATGTTTTTATGTTATATAGTAAGATTTCGATTAACCAAAGTTTTAATTATATTGGGAGTTTCGATTATACGTTGTCTTCTAGTCGTTAACAAATGTTTCAATTAAGAAGGCTTTTATAATACTAGAGAACTCATATATTCACATCATTTGTCTCTCCGATTACGCTGATTAAATCAACAAAATCAACATCATACTATACATACTGCACTTCGTGTTTTTTAAATAATTCAAGTGACTTACAATTAGACCACTTTTATAATGATTAATTGAATTATTGTTTTTTTTTACTTACTGTCATTGTTAAACTGGAGACTATGATTTCACAGTTAGGCGTTACTATTGGTACATTTATCAGACTTATACTACCATCTTTACTTTCTCTGACGATTCCTATGAATAAATTTATTTATGTTATGGGTCTATAATTAATTACTATAAACATAAAATTATATTTATGTACCTTTTATAACGGGATGACCATCCTTAAATTCGATAGTCATTCGATCGGAATGTGAAGTAGTTCCATTGTTCGTTCTTATCGAACCATTAACAAGTACGTTCCTTTGATACTTGCAAAGTGCAGCGTCTTTAAATACTTCAAACATTTGATTAACACGTTCCGCATAACCGGCCAAGGCAATTAATTCCTAAAAATATCAAATTAACAAATAAATAAAATCCAAAGATCAATCAAAAATTATAAAATCTTGTTTAACATTAAAGCAACATTAATGATATACTTTATAAGAAACCATAAGCCTTTCCACGGCATCCGCGCCAGACAATAACAAATTTTTCGATGTTGTCAGATATCTAGTTCTCTCACTCACAGCACCTAATAATTATTAAAACAATAATTATTAAATAATTTCATTTTCTTATAAATAAATGAAAAATCATGTACCATCTTCGTTATCTTTGATTCCGCTTTTTTGTGACAAGCTACCGGAATTGTAGAGAAGTGGTAACGCGATCAGGAGTAGTCCGGTTCCTGACCAAAGGTATTTCATAAGAAATTGTTCCAACATAACGTACCACAACTTCTTAGCTAAGATTCTTCTCAAGTGATTTACGAGAGACTTATATGCGGTAGTAAGATAACGGTGTTCGGTTTGGTGACCTCCATAGAAAGCAATTTCTTCGGCATGAGCACTAATACGTGCATGAGCTTCTCGCAAACGACCACGTCTAGTAGCCTCCTCTGCTACTAACTGACCGAAACGAGGGGAGGCAAGACGCAACACTTGTCCGGTCAAGGTGATTACTACCAATGCTAACAACGGCCCTAAAGTATTGAATAAAAATACAAAAATTTACTATATTAATTTAACGATATTTTCTCCCAATTTTATTTTGCCTACATAATTAATTCTATATAAAATAATATATATATACTGTAAAATATATTAGTACGGTATAATTCAGAGCTACTCAAATTTTTCCTCTTGGCAACCCCCTTTAACCGAACAAATATTTTTACAATCTTGAATATTAACTCTACATTATCATAAACTCATGGACAAACTATACGTTTAATATTGCTAGACTGGTTTATAATTAACTTTTTATAAAATTATTGGCTTTTGGTTTACTTTCTGTGACCTTATATGGGGTCTACAACTCATAACTCACACTTTTATTAATGCTGGCATACTTAATATATATATATATATATATTTTTTTTTTCACGATTTCAGGAAAAAAATATGTTTTACAATATTCTTTCGTAACGATTTGATGGTAATCTTACCAGGTATAGTCCTTGCTCCCATATTCATCGAAAATGATATAAGTGCGACTCCCACTAAAGCGCAATCTAACAAAGGCTTCGTTAAACTCGAATATAAATGAGCAATGGAGCTTGCTAATTCGGATAAATCATCAGTCAGTCTTTGTTCAAGTCCACCTAGTCTTGTGTCCAGAGCTGTTACTCTATAGTAGGTTTGTTGACTCAGGTACATTTTGTAAGCATGTTCAACCAATCTTTCCCTATATTCAAATTAAAATTTAAATAAGAATATACAAATAATCACACAAATCAATTTAACATCAAATATTTTTAAATGAATCGATAATCATGAAAGTGGGGTCTAATAAAAAAATTCATTTTATTTCATTGTAAATGTACAATATGTTCCAGAATAATTTAGAAATATTTTAACAAGTAATTTTAACGCAATTAAATAATTAAACAAAAAAATTCGTTCATACGTATATCCAAGTTTTGATATTGTATTCGAGTTATATAAACGAATATTAGAATTTCTACGAAATCCTATCCGCTTGCTTTCATAAAAGTTCTTTGTGATGACTTCTTAACATCTGAATAGAAGTCTGTAGATGTCTTACCAATGACTGTCTTCTTACTCTTTCAATATCTCCAGATGATACATGAATTTGTTCAAACCTTTTATTCAATTCTTTTTCGCGACGAGTTTCGATGCGGTCAATGACCATCGTATATTTACGTTCATTCGATAACAAATAATGACGAACAAAACCTACTTTAAAATGCGTAAGAAAAAAGGCAAAGTATGACTAGCATTAATATTTTTTAAAATTACTTTAATGGGCTGACCATTAATATA
Organism: Polistes dominula; assembly: GCF_049000335.1. NCBI lineage: Eukaryota > Metazoa > Arthropoda > Insecta > Hymenoptera > Vespidae > Polistes > Polistes dominula. The sequence goes on from NW_028301150.1 coordinate 4,470,560, forward strand.
GAAATATTTCAACGATTATTCTGGTATTACCATGCATATTTCGTTTCTGATATATTATAGTATATTTAAACAAAAAATTGAATTTAATAAGTTAATTTTTTTTACGTAAAATAGACAAAAAAGAAAAAGAAAGAAGTATGTTGTATATTATTTAAAATTACAACAATTCTTTGTGTAAATAATGACAACAAAAATACGTATTTCATATCTCGATGATTCTAATAATTGAACGAAATTTGATGACTATCGATTCAATCATAATGACGATAAAATGAATACTATTACTATTTTTGTTGTTATTATTAATAAATATATATATATATATTTATATATATCAATATTAGAACTTACCGAAAATTAAGAGCCAAACGACCCTCCAAGTATCTAATAGCCGAATTTACAAATGTAGCTGGGAATGCAATGGCGAACCATCTTGCCATCATAAAAAAGAAACCACGAATGTCCTTCAAAACGATTCTCTTGACAATCTGTCCTTCAAGAGTAGCTACATAAACGGAGAGAAAAGTACGAGCTAGTAATGTGAGAGTAGCACAAGCTAAAAGACCAGATTCTTTCGATCTCCAACTTGGCACCATGATCCTTAACAAGGTTATCAAATGTTTTAGAAATGCACGATCCAAACCAATGATTTTTTCTTTCATCTTTTTATTATTCTTATCATTTTTCTCCTTTTCTGTTTCTTTATTATCTTCTTTTTCTTTGTTGGATTCGATATTATCATCATCATCATCCCGATGATTTTTATTACAATTTTGATCTCTCGAATGTTTCCGATCTTTCCCGCGTTTTTTCGAATCGTTCCTAGATCTTTCATCCTCGTCTTTCTTTAGTTCACTCGCCGGCCGGTGGCGCTGACGAACTTTATCAAGTAGAAAAGGATAACCAATTTTGAGGAAATAAAGAACGGTGACGACACCGGCTATACTATGAGTCAGATGTTCCTGACGAATGCCGTATTTGACAGACGTTTTATCGATTAATTTTGAAAATATCGACATACTGAACTTTACCTATAAATCTATTTTATCTATTTATCAATCCAATCTTGCACTCACACTTTTGTCTGATCCTAACTATTTTCTCTCTCTCTCTCTCTCTCTCTCTCTCTCTCCGTCTCTCTCTTTTTCTGTCTATTTATTGTAAAAAAAATAAAAATAGGTAAACTTCATTTGGATCTTTGTCTAAAATTTATATATTTATACATGCATAAACATAGGCATATAAATATATATATATATATATGTATATGTATATAAATATATAAATAGCAAGTGTTTTTAAAAACAACCGTGACTACTATAATCAACAGAGTAATTCATTGCGCGTGCGCGCGTGCTGTTTTTGCGCGTTCCTTCTCTTCTTTGTATGCGTTGCTAACTTTTAGTATTGTCTCAACTTCAAGTACTCTCTTTCTCTCTCTTTCTCTCTCTTTCTTCTCTCTTTGTGTCTCTTATTCTCTCTTTTGATTCTTTGTCCGTATCCAACACCTTTTTGATAGAACGATTAGGTCGTAGTATTTGTCTAATCACCGATATAACTAATTATCAATGATTACAAATAATTTTTATATGTTTTTTAAAATTGAACACAGCACTTCTCAGAAAAAGCAAAATAGTTGTACGAGATCCACATAGATCGGCAACCAGCTGACGACTGGCTTAGCTGAGTGAACTCTACTAGCCTGTTCCCTGTTCTCTTACTCTTTCTCTCTCTCTTCCCCCTTCTCTCTCTTACTTATTTACTTGCTTGCTTTTTCTTTCTCTTTCTTGCTTCTTGCCACTCTTCCCTCTTCCTCCTCTCCAAAGAGGACCCTCTTACCGCTCAAGTCCCTCTTCACTCATACACTTTCTTGTTTAGATACATACACTTATCTACGTAGACACGTGTATTTGTAAGCCCTCTAACAATAAATTTTATCTACTCTCAGAACGAACTGAATTAGAATCATTTATTATATATTATTATAATATAATATCTTCTCTTTTATCGTTTCTATATGCATATTAAAATTGTTTATACTTGTGTATATGTACATGTATACTTTTCAATGTTTGAGTGTATATATTATAAGTTCTTGTGTTGATCATCTTTGTTTTCTTCTATTACAAATACATTTGCGTTAATAGTGTTATTATGTTTATTTGATGTTTTTCTATTCTAATCATTGTCTCTAAGAATTATATTATATATCACTTATTTCAATTCATGATCATTCCCATTTTATTACTAATCTGTATATATATTTTGTATTTTTTTATGAATTATTTATATGATCGATTAAAAGAACATGATTTTCATCTCGTTCATATATATAATTTTTTTTTTATGATTGGATTGTGTGCTACCAGATGAATTCGATTTATGTTGAAAACGAATTGGATTTTGAACCCATTGGTCATTTATTAAGTAATGCTTTTATCTCATCCGTTATTATTTTTTTATATGTATATTTTTATACTTATTTATAGATAATTTTATAGATATAATTATTTATATGATCAATTATAAAGATTGCTGACAATTTTTATTTGGTTCACACACACACACACACACACACACACACACAAATATAATTAATTTTAGAATCTGATTGATACAGTTAATAAAATTGATATCAAGGTAAAAAATAATATTTTGAAATATTATCTTGTTTACATATTATTATGTATTTGTACATTTGACAATGAGATTAGATTCTAGTTCTATTTAGATCTGTTCTTTCAATGACTTTTTTTATTATTCGTTTTTGTTTTAAACTTGTTTTGCAAAGTCATACTTTCGTAATATTGTTGCAAACAATATGACATAATTTAAGAATAAATATTGTTTTTTAAAAATACTAATTAAAAAATAAACAACAAAAAGTAGCTTAAATTTCTTAACAATTATAAAATTATTGTTCAATTAAAAAAAATGTTATATAATAAAAACGATGATTGTATAATAAAAAAAGAAATAGTTTAACAATTATTCAATTATTGAAGCTTATTAAATATATTATTATTAAAGCTTATTAATTATTAAATTATCAAGCTTAAATTTCTTAACAATTATAAAATTATTGTTCAATTAAAAAAAATTTTATAATAAAAACGCGATGATTGCATAATATAAAGAAATAGTTTAACAATTATTAAATTATTGAATTTTTAAATTATTATTAGATCATTATATACATTCTTTCAATTATTACGTAAAAAAATTCTTTGTCTGGATGATAGCTATAATTACTTTTTTTTCTCTTTATCATTTTGTTATTCTAAATAGAGTATTATTAAGAAAATAATTTCTACAAAAAACGAGGTTAAATTTTTATTAACGAGTAATATACATATAAGAGTATTATCTATAATTTCGACTAGCTTCGTTATTATAGTTACTTTAAAAAAAAAAAAAAGTAATAACTATGTTAAATACGTAATATGCTAAATAAGTCTTCAATTTCGATAATTATTTCCGTATATATTTCATAGATAATAAATTGTAAATATTATTAATCTTATCTTATTCTGCAGAAATTCAGGACTATAAATAGTAAAAAAAAATAAAATAAAATAATACAAATTATTAGTAATGCAATAATAAAAATAATCAAATTAATCGAATTACATTTTCATGAATAAAAACAAGAAGTGTATAAAAATATAAAATATTTTTCAATTTGAAGGTTTAAAAAGTACAATTTAATTATTAATAAAAATTAATATGCTCATTTTATTTTCATATGAATGTTATTTTAGTGTGGATTAATGTGATTTCTATTTCATATTGTTTAATTAAATAATATAATGATGCAGATAGATTTTAAGATTTGTTAAACAACTGCAAAGAAAATGAACCCTTCAAAATTGTAAAATAAAGAATAATAAAAATAACAAAAATTAATAATAATAATTTTATTCTAATCAGTTAAATGAATTGTTTTTAATTTGAATTTTATTATAATATTTTCTTCAATCATTAATTATAAATTTTATTTATTATTTATATATGTAATTTTTTTTCTAAGAGAAATAAACTTTGTCTATTTATTTCTCAACGTCATGTGTGTTAAAAGCAATTGAAAGTAATAATGAATACTGAGATAAAGATATCTTTTCTCTGAAAGAGATGAAAAGAAAATGATAAAAAATAAAGAAAAAAAGACATATATAATTAAATTCGACGGTATTAATACGAAAGATTTGCTTCTTTATAAACGTGGTAAACATTAACACATGTATGTGAAATAAATATCAAGAATAAAAAAATTAAATGAGTAACGAGTTTTTTTAACAAACATTTCATTACCTGTCACCTTACAGATATATCTTTTAATAATAATAATAAGCGGTTTTCTTATATTACAATTAATTTAAACACATAGAAACACTAACCTACATTTTGAAAATGATAAAAAATAAACTATGTAAATTTTTTTAAAAAAATTAAAAAACAAAACACAACATTAGAAAAATAATTTCAATTCTATCGCTGTCTGACGTGTTAATAAGCCGTCATTTAAAAAGGAAATTATTTTTTTTAAAACAATTTGAAACAATTGCCTTCATATTTGCTTTAATTTATTTGGGTACTTTTCTGTTCGACTGATTGCGAGAAATTGAATGCTAATAACGTAAAAATTTTTACGTGTAAACGTAAAAAAAAATATATATTTTGTAAACATATCAAACTGCTAGATATAAAAATACTGCTGAAATATTCCACGTAAACATTCCTTTTACGGACCGGTGAAAAACCGAGTCAATCCATTTTGTTTATAAGTGCTAAACGAGGAGAGATTAATTATTGAAAAAATTAGTGATGTTACTTCGAACTGAAATAAAACTTACTATAATGTTCATTTTTAATATTCATTTACATTCTTAGCAATAAATAAAGAATTATACAAAACTAGTGGTTATTGGTTCAGTTATGCCCTTTTTACTGTATATATATATAGTATTATATATAGTAATATATATATAATATATTACTATTAACACATTCGCGACCGGTATATTTTTTCCTTTTTTAATACTGAGTACCGTCAAAAAATATGAATTATTTAAATTTTCATTTAAATAATAAAATATAATTATTTAAATGTTATACAAATTTATTTATATTAAATTTATAAAATTTAAAAGGACGTTAATTTCACGTCAGCGGTCGCGAATGTGTTAATATATGATTATATTAATTATAATATATAATACCATTAATAAATATAATTACATATTAATATATTAGGTTGAGTCATAAATAACTTCCATTTTTTATGAAACAAAGAATGGCGTTTCTACGACTGATAAGTGCAAGACACCTTTCATGGAGTTTTTTTGCACTCTTTGCAATTGTTGATCGTATCTATTGGATTTTGCTCCAATGTTACCTTTAAAAGGTTCATCAAAGTCGGAAATACGTCCTTCACACGGTTCATCTTTTAAGATCGTATCTTCAGAAGGGAATTTTACAAAGCAATTTCTGATTGCCCTATCAGTTATCAGTCCTGCACTGTACACGCTGCATATTTTTTCAATTGCCACCTTAGTGCTATTGCCTTTTTTCAATTCCTAAAGCATTACATGTCAAATATGCACTTTTTACTATCCATTTCAGTGGGTTAAGAAAAACGGTTAAATGTAACATTGACTGCATAAAAAAGTTAACAGAAGACTAACTGAATCCTCATCTATATAGTGATATCGAGATATCGAAAAGAAATATGTATATTGTATATATAAAAGATTATTATGCAGTTTATGAAAAAACCAATAGGTGTAGGATTAATAAAAAAAAAAAATTTATTGGAGGCATGGAACCATTTTATATGTAAATAACACATATTTATTCATATATTATCTTTCTGACTAAAAAAATAAGCTAAAGAAAAAGAATGATTTTTATTCGTGAATGTTTTTTGTTTTTTTTCCAAACAAGAATAAGATGTTTAAGAATAACGAGAAAATAATTTACAAATTAATCTAACAATTAAAAATTAATTAAACAAAAATACGAAATGACTCGTTCTGTTGACTTGGTTTTATTTCGAAAGTTGCCTAAATTCATGTTAAATATGTTGACCGTAATAACATATACAACTGGAAGTTAACTGTCATAAAAAATAAAAAACATATTACGCGGAAAAAAGAAAAAATTAACTTAGGTCATTATCAAGATAAACGACTCACTCAATTATCTATTGAAAAAAAAAAATCAATTTAAAATTAGAAATACAATAAAAAAAAAAAGATATAATCGTTGGCAATCAAGTTACTATTGCTTTGGTATTGAAAGTAAAAAGGGTAAAAAAAGAATCAAAAGAGAGAGAGAGAGAGAGAGATAAAAAAATAGTTGTAACTTTTAAAACCGGAATATGTGTGTGAGTACTGTTTATTAGATACGTTTGAATAGATGAAAGGTCAGATCTCGTTTTATCTTCTTTTTTTTTTTTTTCTTCCCAAGTATCTTTCGTAAATCTTACGTAAGTATATGCAAAGTCACGATGATATAGTCTTTTATGCAAATGTTCATTAATAAAGAGATAAAGATTTAAAAAACCAGAAAACAAAAAAACATAACGGAGAAGAAATACAAAAAATTAAATAAATAGTACAATTAAAGATCGAGATATTAAAAAAAAATGTAATACAATCTTTTAATGAATGATTATTATTCATGTCAAATATATTCATTCAATAAATAATATTATAAATATATAATATTAATATTAATTAATAATATATATAATTAAAATAATTATTTATGTATAATTAAATATTTATATTTTAATTTTAATGAAAATTAAAATTTTGATTAAAATTTAATATTTATATTTTAATTTTTTTAATAATTATTTATATATAATTAATATTATATATAATATTAATTAAATTAATATATAATTAATAATTTTTTGTATATAATTATATTTTATATATAAAAAAAAATTTAATATGTAAAAAGAGATTTAATGTCTTTTTAATATTAAATACACATGTATTCAATATTTTTCAATATTTTGTGCTATTAGGGTAATCACACAGTATCTAATATAGGGGGGGGAAATATTACCATCACAAATAGGGAAAGTGGTATTATCCGTTTTTATTTTCTCCTTATACTTACTCTCTTATTAGTCTCACTCATTCTTTCATTCTTTTATTTCTTTCTTTATTTCTCTTGTATCCATACGACTGCATGTTCCTTTCGTATTTTGTATGGGAGAACAGAGAAAGTAAAGTTTATCCCCCCATCTGTTGTGCGTTGTAGTAGCTTTCTTTATCCGAAACTGTTCTCTCTCACTTTCCTTTTCTTTTAAATATATAACTTTGTATTTCTTTATTACGTATGTATATAACGTGTATATATGTACATGTGTATATCTGTTATATTTGATGGAGTGTATGTTTACCTCTATGGTTACTTTTAATTTTTTTATAATTAAAAAGAATTATTATATTTTTTTTTTTTTTTTTTTTTTTATTAAAGCAAGTGTATCATCATTTGGTTTTTATTTGTAATATTATATTATTTTGTTTATATTTATATTTTTTTTTTACAAACAAATCATATCTATTATTAGATGCTCTTTTAAAATCTCTAATAATAATAATTTTCTCGAATTGAATTAATTGATTTTAAAAAATATACTTATAATTATCTTTATCTAATTCATCAGAGAAATATTTTCAACTTTGCTGTATCAATTTTTTTTTTTTTTTTTTTTTTTTTTTAATGATATACAAATAAAATAAAAAAATTAAAAAATATTTAAAAGATACTTTTTTTCTGATTCTGTTTGATCGGATTATGTTAACATAATAATAATAATAATAATAATAATAATAATAATAATAATAATAATAATAATAATAATAATAATAATAATAATAATAATAATAATAATAATAATTTGAAAAATAATGAATATAAAATTATTAAAAATAAATCATTGATTTTTATGACAACATCCAAAGATGATTTTTTAACAAGGAAATAAACAAAATAATAAGAATACATTGAAAGGATTTTAACCGTCATTCGATTCGTGTTAATAATGTGAGGAAATTTCCATAAGTTGGATTAAAAAGACAGAATTATTTACAAATATAATATGGCAAGTTGTTGCGATATAAACAGAAAGAAAAAATAGGATGATCAAAGAAAAAGTAGCATATGAATATTAAATTGATGCGATTCGATATTCGATACACTTTTTCTTTCTATTATGAAATGTGATGATGTAATAATTAATAATGATAATAATAATAACAATAATAATAGCAAAAGAAAACAAAATATGACCGATAATTATATTTATATTTATTTATTATATTAATATACTATTAATATAATAATAATTAACAAATATTATTATAATTATAATTATAATAATAATATAATAAATTAAATATTTATTGATTTATTATATTAATTATAATTATATTTATATTTATATATAATTATTAATTCTTTATACATTTTCTTGATATATATATATATATATATATATATATATATATATATATATATTTGTTCTTTTACGAAAAAATATATTTTATTATTTCTATAATCTTATAAAAGTAATAATAAAATACAAAAGAAGAACGTTTTGTAATTTTCTAATACGAAAAAAGAAAAAAGAAAAAATATTATAAATTAAAATATTTATAATTTTTTAATAATTAATATACATTCATATAACAACATTTAATTACTTATATCACATATATAATTTATATAATAATTATTTAATTTAAAAAGTACTTACCATGAATTAACAAACATACTAGCTAAATAAATAATAGTAATATGTAATATTTGTTCATATAATCAAAGTATATATTTGTATGTATGTATATATGTATGTATTTTAGTATGTATATATATGAAGTTGAGAAAGGACTTTCACTCTTTCTTCGATTCCTCTCTTTTTATTATTTTTCTACTTGTCGAGAGACTTTCGTCCGAACGAACGAAAGCGAACGTGTCTTTTCTGTGATATATATATATGTATTCCCTTATTATATACATATATATATATAATCTTTGTAAATGTTGTGTTTATATTTTTACGAATACTCGCTTATCAAATGAAAGTTAACTGCAATACATAAAAAAAAAGAATAATTTGAACGATATGTAAAAAATATCCAACTCGCGTTTAGATTAACACGATCGTGAACATTTTATTTCCATCTTTCACTTCCATTATCTATTTATTTCATTAATTTAGTTTATTTTTTCTTTTGTTATTTGTTTTTTTTTCTTTCGTTTAACTACACGAGAAAGTTGTATACTTTCAATTATTTAATAAAAGTATTCAGAATTTTATTATCAATTAAAAGAAATAAACATTTTAATTAAAAAAATATTCATTAACATAAATAATTTGTTTTGTTTTTTTTTTTTTTTTTGTTAAACTGCATATTCTTCATAGCACCTGAAAAAATGTAAATCGAACATTTTTCTAAAACCTTTTTCTATTACCACCCCATTGCACTTAACAAGAAGAAAAAATTCGTAAAAAATGAACTGACGTTATCGTATCGTTTAAATCTTGCCTTGAAACATTTCTTTCCTATCTACATAGCACTACTTATGCAAATCAAAACCAAAGTAATGTATTTAGAAATATTCCGGTGGAAGACAATTAATTTTTGAACAATCAATTATATAAATAACAAATGAAAGTCTAATTGAATTATTGATTGTTAATTGTAAACAAGGTACTACTCATCATTAAATAAATGAACAAAATTTGTTTATATTTAAATGGTTAAATTGAATTTCCATATAGCATCGGATTGTATGATAATTAAGACTGACGTAATATATTTCTCGGAATAAATTATAATATCCAAGGCAACTTTTTCTTTTACCTACAAATACCAGATAACTATCACCTTGCCCTTCTTCCCTCTCCAAATTCTTACACGTGTTAAAAGTTCTTTCCACTTTAAATTCTTAATTATAATTTTGTTTAGTTTTTATATAACAGATTTGGTATTCTGTTTTCTATTTGAAATTTCTGTTTTTTATTTTTGTTTCTTTTTTTTCTATATAACATAAAGCTGTTCATCTAATTTATAAAAATAATTTATTCAACGTTTCATTCATGCCGAAACGATATATATATATAATATTTATTATGTATTATTTATTTTCTCATATTAAACGTTATGAATTAATTTCTGCACGATTGTTTAAAGATTTGAATGAAATTTTTCTTATGTTAATTAATATGATTTAAATTTTGTTCAACATTTTTTTTTCTCTTGTTAAAAATTTTTATTTAAACGATGTATGAAATTACTTACTAAAATACTTTCCTTTCTTCATTTGAAGATTTTTTTGGTGAATTTTTACGTGCAAAATTAAACAAATTTACTTTTCAATTGTCATGTAATATGTTTGAAAAAAAAAGAGAAAAAGAATATAGAAAGGATGAAGAACGGAGTCGATGTGTTACGTCAATTCCTACGTATGATTACAAAAAAAGGAAGAAAAGATGATAAATAAATTCGTAATGGTTTGAGCGGGAACTATCGAGTATTACACACAGACACAACATACGCGCATGTTTAACATACATACAGAAAGTAGACAGATAAAAGAAATATTGCTCTCTCATGAAATATTACATTTATACATTTTTTACAAGTTATTAAAGTAACGAACAAAGTTTGGTCATAATTTTGCTACGATAATTTCAACACGTTAGATGTTAAATAATGTAACTTGAGAATTGTGTGTGTGAACTTTCTCTCTCTCTTTCTCAAGTTATCTCGAATTATGATCAAACCATTTGCGAAATAATTTCTGAACTTAATGTACAAAGACACTGTAATTTTCTATTTTATTACTGAAATGATCAGTCCCAATCGTTTGTAAAAATATTTCGAAAATATTCTTGACACCTTTGATTTGTCATGATTATTTGTAATAAATTAACGTAAATACAATATTAATTAACGTTACGAAAAAATTGCAATAAAAACAGCGATTATGTCAACCGCATAAATTTTATATACAAATTTCATTAAATCATCAATTTCGTCAGCTTGTTGGGGAATGGAAATTTCTATCGAGATCAAGCAAACGACGTCTACGTAATTCTTCTTGTTGTTGATCCTCATTAGAATTTAATCTTGAACTAATCTTTTCATTGAAATGAAAGGGAGCGTTAATAATTTGTCCATTTCCTTGCGGATAGGATGGTAAAGCTTCTAAAATCCTTGGTGGATTTTTTTTCGTATTTGTAACGAATGAACCATAAGTTTTGTTCGTAGGATTGTCTTCGAAGGTCCACGCATTTCTTGTTAAGTGTCCAGGAAGTGGTAGATGTTGACTTGGCTTGTAACCGGTAGATTCGGTAATGACAGGTGCACTGCTTTGCAAGTTCAAAGCGTTGAGTTGAAGGTAGTTATTAGCTGGCGTTGTTGTATCCTCTGAGCCACCAGACTTGCTCAGACGACTTCCTATTTCTGAAAAAAAAAAGAAGAAATAAGAAGAGGAAGAAGAAGGTGCCGTTAGTTTCCGCCTTGTGTTCATACGACATACTAAACGTTAGTTCTTACACCGATAGGGATACTCCGAGCGAATCGTGAAAGCGTTGCTTGCTTGCTTGCTTCGTTGGTTACTTGGTTGGTTACTTAGTTGCTTATATTTCATATTCATTTCTACTTTCGTTTCTTAAGTGTTTAGTAAACGATCCTTTCGCTCGAGTATACCCGAACATTAAAAACAGAAGTTGCATTTATTACTTTATAAAAGAAAACAATTGTTTTGCTTTGAATTATGCAAGAAAAGAAAAGATATACTTTTATTTGTAATAGTAAGGATTGATAAATACTTTTGATCAATATTTTGGATACATATTGATATAATGTGCATACTGAAATTTTATTATAAATATTAACCCAATAAAAATGATTCCTACCAAATGTTTTGGCTTCTCTAACACGTGCCAACAAAGTATCAATCCTGTTCCTTCGAAAATAAGTGTCAACGATATCAAGTTTTTTGGTAGTCTCAGTATTGTTGTTATCGTTGTTTGCCTCATTAGTAATCTCCTTAGAGGCAACATTAATTTTTCGATACTCCTCTTCCTTTCCATTGTTACTGCTATTGTTATTGTTAAGATCTGCTTTAAATATTGTACTTGAATGTAACGGTACATTATTAATGGTACCATCACGATATTGCATGGACGTAGGTGGTAAAGGAATGTATGTTGATGCATCCGGAAATCTCCATCGATTTAATTCCTCGCACCAAGTAGCCGATGCTCTTACCGATGCTATGTCACGGAGTGGACAACCTGGTCTAAGATGTGGTACCATTGCTTCGCATAATTGTGACGTAAGTAATTCTCGTCGTAAAAGATCGCGACGTTCAGCATCCCATGATGCTTGAAGATCGGCTGCTTCCGCTTCTAATTGCCGTACTCTTTTTGCCATTCTTTTTAATGCATCTTCAGTAGACCTGATTATAAATGGCTTGTTTAGTTTTACTTTCTATGATAAGAGATAAATGAATTAATTAACATGGAAATTGTACTGAACCTGAGTTGACCATAAACTTGGAAGACCCCACCATCCTGACTACTAGCTTCTAAGACACCAGCAAGAGCTTGCAATCTTTTTCTTCTCTTCTCTCTTCGTTTTCTTAACTCAGTATTGTCAAGAGCCTCTCCACCAATGGTAAGTTTTTCTAATCTTCTTAATACTTCTTGTTTAGCGGCCTCTCTTTTTTTCCGACGTTTTTCTTCGCGTTCTTTATCCAATTCATCCATAACATGTTTACCTTCAAGCAACGCAGGCTTGCCGTTTGCATTCTCGTATCTAGACCTCAAAAGATCAAGTTCCTCGCGTAATCTTTGCGCTGATAAATTCGAACTTTCGCATTCTTTTCTCAATTTTTCGACTTCGTCGATATATTCCCTTTCTCTTAGCTCGATGTTTTCCTCTTGCTCGTCCTTCGAAAAACTAGTTTGATCTGGTATTTTATCACTCGATTCCAATAATTTTCGAAGTCTCTCTAATTCTAATTGATATTGTTTGAGTAAAGCATCTTTAGGATCCTCGTTAACGATTGGCTTATTTTTGATGCAACGTGCTCTGGCTGCGTATCGAAGTGTACTCAATGTTTCTTCGGCATCGATATCACTTGGACTGATGCAAGCTATCATCAAAGTTCTTGCATTGCCACCAAGACTGTCCCTCAATAATCTAGTCAATTTACTATCCCTATAAAAATATCGTAAATAAGATGAAACATCTTAAAAAATAAAATAAAATAGAAATAGGAATTCTACCTGTATGGTACATGTCGGCCATTACCAGCAGCCAATGCGCTGATAACATTACCAAGAGCAGACAAGCTTAAATTAATACTGGCAGCTTCTTTCAAACGATCCCCAGTAGCCCCAGTTCTCGTTTGTCTTTCCGAACCAGCCAAATCGACCAAATGAAGTCTCCCTCTTCTAATAGCGTTACCACCCTTATCATTTTCATTGATGGCTATTGCTTCAAGTGCCAGCGTTAAAACAGCGTGACTCCTCGAGCTTGCTGCATTCATCTTTGTGGCTGCGGCTGCTCTTTTTCGATCGCCTTGTTCAATCAAACGAGCGCATTCCGCGGCATCCTTGACTGTGACCTCGCGTAAACCACCAGCCACGTAAATTCCTTTGGTAGAATCTTCCTTCAACATCAACAACGTCTCTCCCGTACCTTCTTTCAATAAATCTCGCAAACGTTCGTTATATATCTCGAGATAACTTAGTATTGCTAGATAACGTGTCTCCGTGCTGGATGTCGAAGTTGCTTCGAAAAGATGTTCCAATGTACGTTCGATGAATCCCCGCATCGTATAAGACTTTCCACAACCTGTTTGCCCATAAGCAAAGACTGTACCATTGTAACCATGAAGTACAGCTTCCACGATGACCGATCCAACATCTTCGTAAACTAATTCCGTGCTTGCCTCGGCACCAAATGCTGCATCGAATTGATACACTTTTCCTCCTGTCAACCCATTCGATGAAGGACTCTCCAGTGTACAACATTTTGTCAACCTGTCGATCGTCACCACGTTCTACGAATTGATTATTGTCATTCTTTTTATTATTTAATTTTTAATTCGTTCAATTACGACGTGAATTCAATTATTAATCATTTTTAGATAGTTCTTAATATTTTGTTAATGATAATAATATTAAAATATATATGTTTTTTCTTTTTTAATAAAATTATAGGGTGGTAAAACCTATTGTAAGTGTATTCAATTTTGAATAGTTCAATTTTTGCACAAAATTAATTTAATAATGAACATATTACAAACAATCGATATTGCAGATTTCCATATTTAAAACCGACAGTCGGTCTTATAGTTTTCTACTTCATGTTAGATATATATATATCTTTTCAAAAAAAAAAACAAATAAAAATTATATATATGTAATAAAAAATAAAATCTCGTGTATATGAAAATAATAAAAACATAAAAAAATGACAAAAAATCCTCTATTTTTATCTACAAAAAGTTATTAAAAATATTTAAAACGAATACATCAACTTGCTATAAATAAATTATACTTTTTGTTTTAATATACATGTTACCGGTAATGTATGAAAGCAGGTATTCTATAAAATAACTAGGCATTATATATAATGCCCGGCGTTTTTAGGCAATGTATGAAATATGAATACATTTCATACATTGGCGGCTAGTTTTAGGCATTCTATAGAATGCCGGATTTCAAGCTTTGCCTTTAATTTATATATATATATAATAAAATAAAATAAAATCAAATATATTACAATGAACGCAATATAAAGATAATCTATTAATTATCTTTGCAAATTTGTCGATCAATGTCACGGTATTCGTCGAATGCATCGCATAAATTTAATATTATAACTTATCAAGAAGAATTTGAAATATAGGTCAAGGTTCAAGCATGTCACTTGAAAGATGCATATCTATCGATCCGTATTCATAAACTTACGAGAAAGAACTAAATCGATTGACTCTACTCGATTAACGATTTTATCTATGTATAGAAAAATCAAATGAATGTAAACAGTTTATCTTCCTAGTGTAAACACACACACACACTCGTATAGATACTCATTGCATATATATTTTAAAATAATTACATTATATAATATACATCCAAATTTTTTGTTAAAACCATACACGCAAAAATACGTGAATACCTATATATATAGATAGATATTTTTTATTGCATATCATATGGGTACTTATCGATAGAACAAAAGTGTATGTCGAATCGATATTTCAAGCAAGATAGTCTTCGCGCTACTTTTGCAGCGTGCTATGCACGCGACTACTAGAAAATATCTACATACAAACATATATGTATATAAATACATATAAAAGATAGATACAACGAAAGATAGGAAACATCATTTTTTGTTCCAACGTATATAAAATTTCATTTATAAAAAAATACACGAGAATATTGGAATAAAATAAGTAATCAACTGGTTGTACATTTGTTTTTATGAAGATTTTTAAGAAGAAAAAATGTATATATATATATATATATATATAAATGCAAAAGAATGGCATGTCCAGGAATGAGCAAACGTCCCTTGTTTTGTTGGTACGGTCGCTAAGTTACAATGCGTTCGATATAACGATGAAGGTTTGAAAAACATACAAAAAAAAAAAATAAACAAAATTAAAGAAATATGCATGCGTGCCATGTCACATTTTATGTGGTATATATCTATGTATAATATTTGATGGTATGTATTAGTGCGAACGTTGGATTTAAGTGGAACAAGTGCATCAATCAAGTGGATGTTTTTGGTCAATGTTCTACTGCTCTACTGAACGATATCATTTTTGTGTTTTCTTTTTCTTTTTTCTTTTTTTATTATGGTTGTTGATTGTTAATTCTCGTAACGTACCCTGCATCCCTGTTGTTCCTCTCGATTTGACATGGGCCGACATCTTACGGCAACTTTTACCGACTCGCTCATCTATAAACAATTATTCTTATTTATATTGTTTATATTATTTTTTATGTGTAATTTAATATGTTTTCTTTGTTACTGTCCCTTTTACTGTGGGTTCTCTTTTAAACAAAAAAAAAGAAGAAGAAACTACGAATATTAAAATTATGACAACAAATTTTAATTCTTCTTTTTATTTACAAAAAGTTTTGAAATAATATTGAAAATAAATATATTCAATTTGTTGTAAAAAAAAAAAATGATATCGAGTATATGATAAACTTTGTAGATACTTGAACGTTTTAATAAAATTCTTCATTTATAAATTCCTATTAATAAAATATTATTTTTTGTATAAGATAATTAAAAGGATACGTTCCTTTTACAATCGTTTGATAACAAGTCGTTAAATTTATCTTGCATTTTACTATAATAATTGAAAATATAAATATAAATTTTTATTAATATAGATGTATGTATGTTTTTATTAACACTAGATATACCATATTTCATTTTGATTAGTCCGGCCATTTTAATTCAAAATTTCTACTTCATGTAACATTTGATTTCTGTAAATAATTAAACGTTTTGTTATTTACAAATATCTGTAAATCCATTTATCTATTAAACATTTTTTATTATTTCTTAAGAATAAATAAAGATTGGAAGCCTCAAAAAACATTTTTTTTTATACACCAGTCATTTTGACTAGTGTGGTAGAAATAGGTATACTAAAAATGATGATATATCTAGTGTTCAATTTAAGTATGCAATTAATTTCTTTTTATATAATTAATTTATGAATGAATTGATACAAAATAGTAAATTGATGAATCATTTAATATGTTTATGATAAGATCGTGAAAGTTAAGATATAATAAGCGATAAGTTAGTATATTTGAATAGTCAGACGCAACAATAAAATCTATAATAAAGAGTTTCTATCTACATATGTATCTTCATGTTTTACGATCGAATATTAAGTATATACTTATGTACACATTGTATGACGAACGTGATATATAGATACATATGTTATTCACAAGGTCAAAACTACTTGTTAATCAAATATGTAAGGGCAAATATCGTTACATATAACAATTTAATGTTAAAGCAATAATCGTATATTATTATTTTTAAATGACTATAAATTAATATTAATATTAATAATAATTTAATATGATATAAAAATTGGATTTTGTTCAAAAAATTCATGCTAATTGATAAATTTGATGAATATTTTTAATATACGTTAACAAATTTTTACGGAAATATCGAGTACTTTCCAAACAATTTAATGTTATAAGCATTGAGTTATTTGAAAATTTTTTGCTGTTTTTAAAACAAATGTTTTACTTTCACATTTCATTCTTTTTATTAATAAAAATATTGTTTACTTTAACATAAATAAAAGAAAAAAGAGAAATAAGAGATTTCAAAGCAGATAACATAGTAACCGACTGACCGAGTATACCCTAAACTTCGATCTACTAAAGCAATATCTAACCCCTAACTATAGTTAAGGTCTATATCAAGATCATAATAAAACTGCACAGTTATATTACGCTTTAATGCAAAAGAAAATAAAAATAAAAATAAATAAAAAGATACATTTTAAAAAGTCAAATGAAATAAATCAAATTTCATAACGCGATAAGAAAAAATTCAAATTATCTTAAATATAATCTAATATTTTTATTATTAACATCATTCCTTTTGTTATCATTTGTATAATCACCATATTATAATATTATTTGATTTATTTTATGTTAAAATATTACATTTATTTGAAATTTACTTACCTGGATAAAAACAATATTTTATTGCCAGCATGCGATGGTTATAATGCATAAAAACTAACTTATATAAAATATAACTAAAACACTTTTATTTATTTTTTTTAACAACAAGTAGGAAAAAATAATGATGTACAGAAAAATTGTATACGCGAAACGACGCGAAAAGCGGAACTGTCGAAGCTATTAAAGTAATTTCACGACTTATGCGACACCTCTCGCATCGTCATTTTGCTTATGCGCATGGCGCTCGTTCGAAAATACCAAAGAAACGCGCGTTCAATCAATCTGAGCATACGATTGGTCGTGCGTTCTAACTCCCACTCCAATCATCTTTCTCTCTTACTCTTACATATAATGTGATTCTGTACGGTGTTAAATATATTCGTACGATTTATACAATTTGTCTATGAAAAAAGAAAACAATGTCTTCGTCATATAATTTAAAAAAGCCAGAAGAAGTTAAAGAATATCTGAAAAATCTTCACATCGAATATAAATTTGGTTGTTATAGCGAAAAAAATCCAGAAGGTGCGAAAAAATGTAATTTTAGACGAACTTAACCTATATCAATGAACGATTATCAATAACAATTTTCATATTTTTAGTTTGTCATCTCTTGGGTGACTTCAACGAAGCCATAAAAAAAGATTTTAAGAAAGCAGCAGAACTTTATAAAACAAATTGTGACGAACGTAATTTTCCAAAAAGTTGTACCAAATACGGAGAATATCTTATTATCGGTAAGAAGTTAAATTACGTCTTAACTACTAGATGGCAGCATTTTAAATTAAGTTTCTCGGTCGGTAACAATACACTCTTTGAATCTTTTTTTGTAACTTTATGAAAATAAATATAAAATATTTTCTTTTAAAGAGTTTAAGGTTTTATATTTTTGTTTTGTTTTTCTTGTTATAGGTAGAGGTTGTAAAAAAGATATCAATGAAGCATACAAATATTTGGTAAAAGCTTGCGATTTAAATAGTGACAGTGGTTGTCTTCACTCCGGTATTCTTGCTATAACCAATGAATTTGATGATAATCTTTCTGAACAAATTAATAAAGGAATATCTAGACTAAATAAGGCATGTTACGATCTCAATTCAGAGAAAGCATGTTACTTTCTCTCAGGAGTTTATTTAAAGGGAATACAGGATTATTTAAAACCTAATATTAAAGAGGCTTATAAATTGTCACTTAAATGTTGTGAATTTGGAAATCCATATGCTTGTGCAAATGTATCACAGATGTATTTAAGAGGGCATGGTGTTAAAAAGGATACAGATTTAGCCAAACTCTTTCAAAAACGAGCTGATCAACTTGAATATGAATTGAAACATTCTAAACCTTTAAAGTTTCAAGAAGGAATTCAAGTTGAATGACTGTTTACTATGTAATATTATTGCAAAGTTATTAGAAAAACATTATGTTTCATAATAATAAATATATTTCTACAAGATATCATTTATACCATGTTATTAGATATTTTATCTGTAATGTTGGTAATACTGGTCAATAGTATTATGTTTATAGGTTATCTTAATGAGTCGAATGTGGATTAAATGACAAATTATAAAATTAATAAAATTTTAAGGGATGTAAATGAAATTTTGTGATTAAATAATAATAATAATAATAATAATAATAATTTATATATATATATTATATATTAATTATTTTACACATAATTATTTCGTATTAATCGTGTATATATTTTCGGTACGTACGAATAATTAACATTAATTTATTAATAATATTCAAGAGTTCCTTTTATAAAATAGACAATACTATAATATCATTATTAAATATAAGTGCTATTGTTTTCAGATATCGAAAACAATAATGGATGTAAGAATTTTAAGAACGATATTACATAGCTGTGAGGATGCAGAGAAGAGTATTGAAAACACGGAAGATTATAAAGATTTTTTAAATACGAATGCATTTGTACCAAGATCCGACATTGTCTTACGTGCCTTATCTACATCATTTTCTAATCTTTTGTACTACAAAGTATCCAAAGAAGCTTACCAAAGATATTCTGTTCGTCTTCACGTTATTGTAAGTTACTTTTTCTTGTTATTAATAATCTATGTACAAAACATCTATATAAACTAACTATAAGTATCTAAATTTTGCAGGATACATTGCGTGAATTATTACGCATAACTGAGAGATTTCAATCTTTACACATATTTAGAGACAGAGAAAATACGTCGAAATTTGTTGAAAATTTAATGGAAAAATATCTACCAGATGTTTTAGACGAATGTGTGTCTACTTACACATTGACATCATTAACAGGAGCATTAATGTGTCTTGCTAAATATAATACTCGTTTTGTGTATTATATAGAAAAGATAATTGCTAAACTTTCTTACTTGGAATCTACTAATGAAAGTGAAAAATTATTATGTTATGCTTTACAACAGAGTGCACAACTTGGACTTAGTTTATCTACAAAAGAAAGAATATATCATTCACAGCGATATAAACTAATAGAGGAAGTTTTAATTGAAGATTTTACATCGACTTGTCTCAATATTAATACAGAAGTCGATAAAGATTGCCAAGAAGAGATTAAACATTCGGTAAACGAATTACTCGAATTCGCAGCTCTATCACCATACATATTTCAATTAATATGTAATTTTTTGAAAGAATTGTTTGTACATTTAGAATACGCACCTATGGTTTTAACATTTATACAAGCGACATTGAAGCGTATTCTCGCTCATTGTCAAAATAAGGACAAAGATATATTAGATCTTTATCCCAAATATTTGCATTCGTGTATTATTTTATTAAGAATAGAGCCCCATTATCATACGTCTAATTCGAAAGCTTATATATTAGAAAAAATAACAGAAATTTATGAATCTAATAAAGACGATATTTTGATTTTACTCTCACATTTTCCCGAATGGCTTCCGTTCATCTCAGATTATCTAGCTAATCAATTTATCTGCATAAATAATTAACAATAATGATAATAATATATGTATATAGGCTGAAATATTTTTATAAATATATTATTTTATCTATCAATCTCATAGAATAATTTTATTTCGACCAATATCTCAGTTTTAAAAGTTTTTTCGATAATTCTACAAAATTTCAAAATATTTATACGTTAATAAAAATGATAATATAAATATTAATTTATTTATATTATTTATTTTAATATTAATTAAATGAAATAATAAATCAATAATCTAATTTAGAAGACAAGACTTCTTGAATTTGTTCTCTTTCACTATTACAAACTCATAGACTTTAATGTTGCTAAACTGGTTTTAAATTAATTTTCAATCATTGCGTATTCAGACATTTTTTTTTGATTTGTTAAAATCTCTGTGACTCCATATGAGATCACTTTAGGGTTTTTTTGTTTGAGAATACCTACTTTAGAATATAAAAAAAGAAATATTATGTCTCATAAATTGAAAATATATTATATATACATACGTATTATATATTCTTCCACGTCGAATTTATTTGTTGTCATCAGTCTTCTGATTAGAAAGGTGAACATAAAGTTTTACACTCAGGTCTCATGTAAAATGAAAATGTCAAAGATTTGTGGTGTTTTTATTCTCTTAAAATTAATTAAAAATAAAACAATCAAGAGTCATAGATGATAAAGAACAGCTCTTAAAATTTTTATTTTTCACTCGTTGATATTCAATTTGTCACAAAAGTACCAAATTATATTTTTTTTATATTCGTACATTGATTTTTTTCGAACAATAAAGAGTAATATATCTAAAGAAACCGATTAGAATCTATGTAAGAAGCTTTTTATCATAAAAAGTGAACACGAAGAAAATAAACGCATGATAAACATATGAATATCATGAAGCACATACGCGCAATGAATTAAAATAAACTTATAAAAAGTATGAACTCTCGAACGGTATTTAACTTGATTTTTTTTTTTATATTTTTCTTAAGATCTCCAAGAAGATCTAAATTTTTATAATTAATTAATTAATGAATGAGAAATCTTTGTATCATTGAAAACAATGGAATGATTTTCATTTAAAAGCATTCGTGAAAAATTTAAGTAAATTTAAATAACAGAATAAAGTCAACAAACGTAGAAACTAATTACGCGCGCACGTTTAGCGAAATATAATAAAGCGCATGCGCGGAAATATAACAACTAATGCGCATGCTCTATGCGGAAAGAGAACAAACGAACTTCAATTCTTCGATATATACGTGAAAATATCGAAAATAATTTAACGCGCGGGAAATTTAAATTTCGATAGGTTCGAACTGTAAAATACCTTGCATATCGCAAGATGACTTATTGTTAGCCGAATTATTAGAAACATTTCCATCGGTTACGTTACTTTTTTGTCCAACAATTGCAGTGGATATTAACGACGTAGTTATTACATTAGGAGATGATGGATCGATGATGGATGGGACCGTTAATGCAGGAATTGCGGTTGTTGTTGTTGTTGTTGTTATTGTTGATGCTGGTAACTGGGAAACGGAAACTGATATGGATTTGATAAGATTGACGGTGGATGATGTTTCTCCGTGTTGGGGTAAGGATTTGCGTCTTTTCAAGCTTTCATTACGCTGCCGTTGATCACTTTGACGTTTCTCGATTTTGCTTTTGTTGTTGTTGTTAGGTTTCTTCAACTGGGACACCTGTCGAAGCCGAAATA
This sequence comes from Polistes dominula, assembly GCF_049000335.1. Lineage (NCBI taxonomy): Eukaryota > Metazoa > Arthropoda > Insecta > Hymenoptera > Vespidae > Polistes > Polistes dominula. The sequence continues at coordinate 4,493,030 of NW_028301150.1, forward strand.
TGAGTAAAGGAGGTTCTCCATGTGATTTTTTTACAGATCGAGGTAAATATCGTCAAAATTGAATTTTTGTGTATAATATAATAAAAGCACTATCGAAAGATCGACGACTGATATTAAGTGAAAATTTCACTTATCACCCTATATGAAATTATAATAATAAATTAAGTTATCATCCCTTTGCTCTTTCTCTTTCTTTTTGCTTGAAAATACAAATGAAATTTAACAAGGATAGACAAACGGTAGATGATCTCGTCCATATACAAATACGCGCGCGTGTGTATGTGTGTGTGTGTGCGGTGCGTGTGCATACCAATTAGTGTTTTTCTTCTTTTTTTTTTTCCATGTATCACACGAAATTCAAAATGCATGTATGTGCACGTGCGCGCGTATACGAATTATTTTCATACGTATGATTTAATTATTTTAATTAATAATATTATTATTATTATTATTATTAAATTGATATTACTTATTTTATTATCATTATTATTATTATATTGTATTACTTATTTATTTATTATTATTATTTTTATTTTTATTATTAACTATCTTATATTTTTTAAACGGAGACAGAAATTTGCAACTAAAAGGATTCTTTTTTTCATTTGTCTTCCATTGATTTTTTTTTTTTTTTTGATTCTTCCTTTCTTAATTTACAAAAAATCTTAATTTACAGAATAATCTGATATATCGTGTGTGTTTCTCGTTAGTAGATTAAAACGATAGAAAAAAGGCCTAAAAATAAAAACGGACAGATCCGTATGTTTAAAATTTCAAAATTTGACTACGTCGCTGCCAAATAATAATAGAATCCTGAGCCCAGAGAAGTATATACGTTTTAGGGCAGGAATGCCAGTCTTACAACGACTGGTCGTTCCAACGACGATAGAAATGACTTCGAGAGAAATTTGATCACCGTACCCTCGAAATTCTATTTAAAATTATAATCCTCCAATATGGCGATTTTTCAGTCATGCGATTCAAAGATATCAGTTCTGCACATGCGCCATTATGAATTCGCCCTATCAAATATCTTTTAATATAAAATAAACCTTTATTTAAATTCCTAAATTAAAACAATCAAATAATAATTTGAAATTTTCCGCTATTGCTAAACCAATTCGTTTTTTTTTTTTTTTTTAAATAAATCAAAAAAGCTTCAATTTTGTCGTAAATTTTGAAATAAGTCGTCCTCGAAAGCTTTGTTTTTTCAATCCTTCAATGATACTAAATTTTTAGATTCTCCTTTTTTTAATCTTTGGTGCTTCATTTTCTTTTTTTTTCTTTTTATTTTCAATTTTATTTTTATTTGGATTACTTCATATCCCACAAGTCCGTGATATTATAATTAATATTATACACTCGCATGTACGAACACATACACGCATGCACGCACGCACGCGGATAAAGAGAACGAGAACGCGGGTGCATAAGGTTCTTTTTTTTTTTTCATTTACATACGTTTATCTTATTTTTCATCTTTCTTTAAGTCTCGAAAATTTGTTTAGATTTTTTTTTTATCTCAACAGATATTTCTCCATTTTATCGAAATAACGAAAGATTCCCATAGAAATAAAAAAGAATAATAGATCGATACGATTGAGAAGTGAACTGGGAGATAAAATTAACCCTTAACAGTACACCACCTATTTTTTTTTTGTTTTTTAATATTTATAATAATATTTAAACAAGAGAGAGAGAGAGAGAGAGAGAGAGAAAGAGAGAGAGAGATACATGGAAATATTATTTAAATTTAAACAAACTCTATTCATGAATTATCAAAATATTCGTATCTTTAAATATATTTAGGGTAATAACTTTTGAACCATTAAGGGTTAATAAACAAAGGTTTAGGATTTGATTAAACAAAAAAGTAACAAAATAATTAAATATTTGTAAAAAAACAAAAAACAAAAAGAAAAGATTGGACAACTTGAGGTCTGCATTTTGTTGGTAAGTATAGCGAGCGGAAGTTATTAAATCGATGGTTTGTTTGTGTGCATTGGTAATGATGGTACTAATTAATCATAATAAGAATAATCTTAATAATAAGTATAATGACAATATAATCTTAGCAGCAGCAGTGATAATAATAATAACCAATAATGATAATAATAGTAATGATAATAATAATAATTAATTTATATTAACTAATAATAATAATATGAATCATATTAATAAAAATAATAATAATAACTAATATAATAATAATAATAAGAAGAAGAAGATTAATAACTATATTAATAATAATAATAATAATAATAATAATGAAAATAAAAATTTGCATAACGTATAAGATAAGGATTTTAAAACGGAAATAAAAAACAATAAAAGATAATTCAAGAGAGAAAAGGACGAAAGATTATGTTCGCCATTGAATTGAGGGTAGAAGGAGGAGGAGGAGGAAGAGATGGAGGAATATTTGTAATGAAAATTACCACAACAACGAAGATGACAATGATCAATCATGGATCATGATAATAATAATAATAGTAATAATAATAATAATGAAGATGACGTTATGATAATAATAATAATAATAATAAGAGCTAATTAATAAACGTATTAACGGTAGAATCTTCATACTTATGGCGTGATACATTATAATATTTAGTACGAGCCGCAATTTTTCACGTAAAACACGGGGAGAATTTTCTGTACAAGTGTTTTTGAATTATTAATTAATTTTTCTTTCTTTTACTTATTCTTCCTTCCTTCCTTCCTTTTTTTTCTTTCTATCTCACTCTTACACACACATTATCTTTCATACACAAGTGTACGTTTATTACATTCGACGATCAAACTTTTTGCTCATACATACAAACACTCACACATACTTTTATTCTCTCTTTCTCTCTCTCTCTTTCATTCGTATATTGAATTTATAATATTTTTCTAACACCATGCAAAATGTGTATGGTACCAAATCTTTTATTATCTCTCTGCATATTTTTATTACAAAGCCAAATCGATGATGATAATTATTAACGTGAATTAATTGTTTTGCTCGTGTGGACATGTATTGTATGTATGTATGTATGTATGCATGTTAATTTGTGTGTATATATTTATCATTTTAATTAGAATCACTTGTTTGTGTTGTTGTTGTTGTTGTTGTTAATATTGGCCATATGTAGGTATGAAAACCCTACTTAATAATAGCAGTAATAATGATATAATAACAATAGTGAGAATTTAGAACTCACTAAATATTATATATAAACGTAGATGTGTGTATGAGTTTATGTGTGTGTGGACTTATCGGCAAACCACCATTTCTTATTTTCTTTTCTTTCTTCTTGATACTATATATATATATATTTATTTATATATATATATATATAGTATTAAGAAGAAAGAATCACCGATTAACCCCACACTGCACAAACGCCTGTAAAACAGCAAACGAAACATCCAAGCTATATTCTAACAGTCAACTTTTACTTCTTCATCATATTATTTTGTTCCTTCTTATTCTTCGACCTTTTGACCTCTCGTTTTCTACTTATGTGAATAAAAAGAACAGTTTTCGTTAGAGATAACTAATGGTCATATATAAACTGCGTCCCAATTATGCCTATTTGCAAATAGTTTAAATAATATTTCCATTTGTGTTTTCTGTATTTCTCTCTCTTTCTATTTTATCCCCTTGTATATTACCTCTTTTTTTTATTAAATAATTAATTAAGTAATCAATCAATCAATAAATCAAATAATCGATTAATTAATTAATTATTTGCTTTATTTTAATTATATTAATTTTTTTTATCTTCTTCCTCTTTTCATCTTCATCTTTTTCTTCTTCTCCTCGCTCTCTCTCTCTCTCTTTTTTTCTCTCTGTCTCTCTTTACCGCATTGTTTTTCTTAGTTTGTTTTTTTTTTGTTATATTTATTTATTTTTTTTATTTTTTTACCTCAATAGTTTTTTTTTTTACTTCTTTCACTAGACACAATTCAACATATAGAAAGTTTTATCACTATTATTTTTGTTAATTAATTAATTAATTAATTTTATAATTAATATTTATATTATTTAATAATTATTATTATTATCTTAAAGCTGTCTAAGGACTCGCTGCGTGGCAGGAGTATGTGAGTTTTTTTTTATTTTCTTTTCCTTTTTTTCCTTTTTATGTTCCTTTCTCAACTTTTTTGAAATCCTGTGTTTTTTCGTTTCTTCATCTTTTTCTTTCGTCCCCCTTTTTTTTCCTTCTTTCTTTTTTCGATGTTCCTCTCTCTCTCTCTCTCTCTCTCTCTCTCTCTCTCTCTCTCTCTCTCTCTCACTTTCTCTTTCTCTTCCTTTTCTTTTGTTTTTAACGTTAATTCGCTGAAATAACGCCTATTTGCCATTCATATTGCGAATCGATCATTGTATCATCACCAATCACAATAATTCAATTATCAGATATAAAATTCAATTTACAAAATGATTGATAAATTTCTATCGAATCTAATAAAACATATTCAACTTTAAATATATAAATATCTATATATGTATCACAAATTTATCACAATATCACAAATTTCTTTTTATCTAATGTTTTTTTTTTTTCATGTATTTTACTAAATAGAAAAATTAAATTATTGCATAATTCATTAAAATTTAATTACATGAATTTTGCAATAAATTAATTTTTTTTTACTCGAACCACATTTAGTCACTGGTACTAAACTTCAGGATAAATTTATCCTAAATCATTATTTTTTTTATGTTTATAATTAAATAAAATCAAAATATTAATATTTGAGATTTCAAACAAACGTTCATCGTCGCTTGAATTAAAAAATATTTTTACAATAATGTTAAATAAACATATATTTCTTTTTCTACTATTTGCTATAGAAAAAATTGGAATCATCATAATTGAATAATAGTAATCAATAATGATGATGATTATTAGACAATAATCGATAGATCGCAAGAATGGCAAATAAATCTTCTTATTTTCGCTTATTTAACGTGTAGATGCTTGCCTCTTATATATTTTATGTATGTTTCTTATTCTGTGTGTATGTATTTACGTGTGTTAAGTATTTAGATCTTTTTATCTGTCGCGTGTGTTTAGTGTATTATATGTAAAGATAAATTAGTTCATTTATTTTCATTTCTGTTTTTTTTTTCGTGTTTGCCTTCTCTTTCTCTGTTTAATTCTTTATTAGTTATTATTATTATTATTATTATTCATATTATTAATTATTTTTTTTTTTTAATAGTTAGGTACGTTCGTAGTCGTCCTCAATTATTAATTATTATTATTATTTTTTATTTTTAATAACGTGTTCCTCATTGTCATTTTAATTTGTTTGCTTTTTCATGCATCTCGCATAAAACGATTTCAATTGTTTTTCGTTTATTAATTTTGTTAACTTTTGTTTGTATTTGTAATATGTATTTGTGTTTGTTTTTTAGTTGTCACCATAGTGTTAACGTGCGTCACTTATTTATATTTCCTTAATTATCTACTACTTTGTGATGCTTTGTAATTTGTAATTTGTAATAGATCACAATATGTCATACCGTTTGTTCCATCAGTGGAAACGATTTCTTTCTTGTTCCTCTTGTTGGTTAATTTCTTTCATCTTCCTTTCCTTTTTCTTCTTCTCTATCTCTATTTATACATATATATATATATATATGCTTTTTCATTATTATGCAATCGTTTCCCCGATTGGAACACTTTTCCTTATTATTTTTACACGGACACACTAAATATCATGCTCTTCTTGTGCCATTTTATCGGTTTTAGTTCGACGATCCTCTTCTTCTCTTTTCCTTTCCTATTATACATCATTTCACACAACATGAAAAAAAAAAAAGAAAAACAATGAAAATAACTTAATTGGTTTTATTCGGAAATTTAGACGATCATTTTAAAAATATTTAATATTCTTTTCTTATGAACAATTTATATATAATTATACGAATAAAAACAATAATAAAAATATAAACTAAAATAAGATAAAAATAGAAATAAAATTGATATCGAAGAGAGGATCAGAACTTTTTCTTATCGACGTTCCCTTACATTCTCTAAGATTTTTCTTTTTTTTTTACTCATTTGTTTTCATTTTCTTAATAGTCATTGTTGTTGTGTTGCCATCATTGTTATTTACTCTTTTTCTTTTTCTTTATCTTGTTCTCTTTCTTAGTCATACACCAGTTCCAAATTTAATCACTTTTTTACTTTATCTTTTCTTTCATCTTTTCTCTATTCGTGATTCTCATATTTTTTCGTTTAATTATTTTATTTTACTTTTATTTACTTTTTTTTCTTTTTTTGTAAATATCGTCAAGATCCTATGTGCTAAGTAAAAATTCAGACCAGCCGAAATAGTTGATTTTATTGAATGAAGAAATTCACAGAAAAGAAAAAGAAACGCCATTTTTTTATTTTAAATAGAAATATTTCACAAGACGGATAGAATATTATTTACGTTTTAATCCTTGCAAAAAAAATCAATCAAACTTTGCATTAATTTCTTCTGTCCTTTTGGTTTTTCATCCTTTCTCTCCTCTCTCTCTCTCTCTCTCTCTCTCTCTCTCTCTCTCTCTCTTTCTTTTTCTTCCCAATCATTATTTTTGTTCTTCATTTTGTCGATAACATGCGTTGATAATTAAACACGATATTTTTATGGGGCGTGTCTCTTTCTCTCTTTAATAATAATAATAACTATAATAATTATTATAATAATAATATAATAATAATATAATAATAATGTTATAATAATTAATAATATAATAATAATAAATAGTTCTTTATGATAAAATATGGCGCAGTATATTTTTTTTTATTTGCAAAATTTTTATCAAATACACACGCCCTTTTACTTTTTTTTCTTTCTTTTTTTTGTTAATCGCGCTCTGTCGCATTTAATCCGCCATTCTTTTTTTTTCTTTCGCACCAGTGCGAAAGATAAAGGTTTTATTATTTTTACTCTTTTATCTTTATTTATTTATTTATTTATTTTATTTATTTAAATTTATTTATTTTTTATTTTCATTTTATTTATTCTTTTCTCTGTTCTTTTCATCTTTTTTTTTTTGGTGTTTTGCGATTCGAGTTCTATCACGAGATGTGAACGAAATGATCGATCATTCTCCATCTTTCTCGCTCTAATTCGTTCTTCTTCTTGACATTAGCATAATCGAAGCGTATTTTATAAAGGGTTTTCTTATTAATTTAAGAAAAACTCTTTACTTTAATCTCAATCTGTTGTTTTTCTTTCACTGTTTCTATCTCCTTCTTTTCATGTTATTTTCACATTCTGGCACCAATCATTCACATTTATTTCTATATATATATATAAACATGGATATGTGTATATGTACGCATTCATATATTCATACATGTATAATTACATACGTACACATATACATATACATAGATAAATATATGTTTTCCGTTTAATGCATTTCCTAGCTGTTCGTATTACATATTCACTATCATCGTTCTACCTAATCCCGTATAGAAAAGAAAAAGAAGGACCCAAACTATTGCAAATCAGCAACAAGGAGAGCATCATTTCCACTCGATAGATTTTTTTCTCTAATACACATGTTGTCTGAATAATTACAGTTGTTTGGGTCCACGGGACATTGGCATTTTGTTAGACAATTATACAGTTATATAGATTCTATATAAATACCTAATATGCATTCGTATAATACATATCTCCTAATATGCCATTTTGTGTTTTTATTTTTTATTTCTATTTTATTTTTATTTTATGTTTTTTTTGTTGTTGTTTAGAACTCGTTAACTAAACGAGACGTAATTACATACGATCACCCATTCTCTCTTTCTTCCTTTCATACATACACACATTCTATTCGTATTATTTTCATTCATTCATTCACTCATTCTCTCCCTCCCTCACTCACTCACTCACTCACTCACTCACTCACTCACTCACTTATTCTATCTTTCTCTCTCTTTTTTTTTATAATCACGTTACATACACATATACGCAACACATACATACAGCAGGACACATACATATGTATATTGTTAAATCATTTCACGAAACTTCGGGAACGTTTTTGTTTTCTTTTTCTTTTCTTGTTCTCGATATTTCTCCTCAATTCTAATCTTAACTGATTTCACGTGTACGTATGTGTTTTGTGTGGTGTGTTGTGTGTTCGTCTCTGGTTACATGGTTTTGTGTGGTATATGCAAATATTTCATTAGATTCCATTAAATTTATCATCTCTCTCATAGGGTTACGTCGAATCTTGTGTTTTTACTTATGTGTTGTACATCCTATATGTTTATAGATTATTTATTTATGTCCGGCATATTGATGTGATGTTATAACATGATGTAAAGTTGCCCTTCTTCTTCTTCTTCTTTCTTGTGCTACCAAAGTTCTCCTTTTCTTTATATCTTTCGTCTTCATTTTCATCTTTTTCTACTTCTTTTTCGCCATCTTTTTCTTCTTCTTCTTCTTATTGAATTTCTCTCATAAAAGCACATATATTAAAAACACGCACGCTTTACTTATTACATTAGCATCGCGTGCTATTTTTCTTGCTTCTCTTTATTTATTAATTTAAGTTAATTTAATTTAATTTAATTTATATTAATTAATTTATTCCTTAATTTATTCCTTGTATGTGAATGAATGTGAAGAACGAAGAGAAAAGATTTCTTTTATCTATTATTATAATTATTATTATTATTATTAATATTATTAATATTTAGTATTATTATTAGTATTAGTATTATTATTATTATATTATATTATTATTATTATTATTATTATTATTATTAATACTATTATTCTTATTTTCTTTTAATTTATTTTTTAAACATAGAAAATCACGCAAATAATAAGAAACAAAATCAATGACGAAGAAGAAGAAGAAGAAGAAGAAGTAGAAGAAGAAGAAGAATAAAAGAAAGAAAAAAAAAAAGAAAAACAGACGTGAAAGGAACAAATTTATAACGTAAAATTGTTTCGTTTTTTTTTTCTTTTTTTATATAATATACACATATTAATTAGGATTTCTTATATCCGGCTAATCAATCATTATTATTACGATTTTTTTTAAATTTCCATCCTATGTATTATATATTATTAATTCATAATTATTTTTTAATTAGAGACAAGTCGCTCAGTTTATAAACGAATATGCACAAGATGCGTGGTGTTTATTGTGTGTGTATGTATATTTCGCATGTGTGTATGTGACGTAGACAGTAAAGATTTTCTCGTTTATATTATTTTTTTTTGTATTTTATTTTAATGCATTTTTTTTTATGTATGTATATATATATATATATATGTATATGTATGTTTGTTTTTAATTCTTCTTCTTCTTTTTCGAAGGGGTGAGATAGGTGAAACGAATTTTTTTATTAATTCGATCATTTGACCTTTTTTTTTTTATTTGTTTGCAGTAAGATTTTAAAGAGCATTTTTTTCTCGTCTTAATTTTTTTTTTTTTTTTTTTTTTTTTATTCAAACAGTCTCAGAGTTGTTTTTGACTTCATTTTATTTTGTTTTCTTCTTCTTTTTCTTCTTCTTCTTCTTTTTCATATTCTACGACGCAAAACAAGTGTGTGGTCTCGGTATTCTTCTTTCTTTCCTAATATTTTTTTCACATCTGTTTTTTCTTTTTTTTTTTTTTTTTACATATACTATTCATATATCACCGACGATCTTCCCCTTCATTTTCTTCCATCTTTCTTTTTTTATTTCTTTCCTTATCATCTATCATGATTATTATGACCGATCACACCATTCACCATTTACTTCCGCGAATATTAATCGTTAATATAACAACTATTTTTATTTATAAATTCTGAACGATCAAATTCAATTATAACGTAATTTCCACTACGTTTCATTTCCCCTTATATAATATGTTATCTTAGATAAATACATAATAATTTTTTTTCGACAAATATTAATAAAATGTTTTATTTTTTTTTTTTTAATTTTTTTTTTATATTAATTTTGATAATATCATTGTTATCAATTATATTTATTATCCTGCTGATCATTTGCAAGGCTTTATAAATAGCCCTTAAGTTAATTTATTTAAAAGCATTGTGTGCAAGAAAATGTCAAAGAAAAAAATAAAGAAATTAAAAGAGAGAAAAAGAGAAAAGAAAAAATAAATAGACAAACATTAGCAAGAAGATATAAAAAGAAAGTACACACACGTATGTATGAGGAAATGAATAGTAGTATTCATAACGTTAATCGATAGTAGCTCGTATCCCATTTGGGGACATCGTGCAATAATTATACTCTCGTTTCTCCCACCGTCTATCTTTCGCACATTTTACTTACTTATTTTCTTCTCTTTTCTCTTTTTTCTTTTTCTTTATCTTTTCCTTTTTCTTATCTTTCTCCACCTCTCTACCTCTACCTCCTGATCTTCCATTTTTATATTTTCTTTTCTTTTACTCGCACGAGCAGCGGTAACTCGTTTTTATTTTTTTTTATTTTGAATATTTATTTCGTATTTTTCTTTCTTTTCTTTCTCTTTCCTTCTCTTTTTTATACTATTTTTTTTCCTTTTTTTTTATGCCTTTTCGTCAATCCTTTTATTCTTCCTTTTTTTAAATTCACTTTTAATAATCACTCTTTCTTTTTTTAAATCATTTATTATTTTCCATTCATTTCATTTCATAACCCCCGCCGCACCTATCAATTTTGTTTACATTTGTTTTTATTTCATTGATACTTCTTTTTTTTTTATTGTATTTACTTTGACTTTATCGTTTTTGTTGTTATTCCTAATTTTTTCATGTTGTACTTTTTAAGCAGAAAAAAAGATTGAATCTATTCGAACAAAACATGGTCAACCACTTTTCTAATATACATTTGATTTTTTTAATGTATATAACACTCTTCAACACTGATTGATGTTGATGTATGTAATATTCATTTTTGTTTCTTCTTCATTTGGAATAATCTTTTATGTTTTGTTTGTTTTTCTTATTGTGTAATCTCGTTTTTATAATTATGTATGTATAGATATATGTATATCTATATATATACAATATATATATATATATATATATATAGATATATATATATAAATATATATTTATAGTGAGGACCAACCTCATTGTTTTCGCGAATTGTTTAAAAGGCGAATAACGATGAGACGATTTTTCGGTTTACGGTGGCGGTGGCAATGATGATGATGATGATAACGACAATAATGACGATAACGATGATAACGACGATAACGACATTAATGATGATTAATTATTAACTATGAAACGTGTTGTAATTGTTGTTGTAGTAGTAGTAGTTGTTGTTGTTGTTGTAGTTGTAGTTGTTGTTGTTGTTGTTGTTGTCGATGCCGATGTCGATGTCGATGAAAATGGCGATGACGATGGCATAGACTCTGATAAGTTTCTTTAGTTCGCTTAATTAATGTCTTGACAAAACGAGTTACGATTATAATTCCAATGTTCGAGTTAAATTAAAGCCTTTTTCACTTGATTAAGGGTGAGTCTAAATTTGGATTGGGGTTAGGCTGTTGCGAGGTCGAAGATGGTGATGGTACCTGTGCCACTACCGAGCCTTTCCCCTCTGAAAGAACATTCCCACCGCTTCCACCGCTTCCACCGCTCATACCACCAACGCCAACCCCTGCTCCTCCACCTTCTTGCATTTTCTCGCAGTAATCCGCAAATATGTCACGGAAACGCGCCCATGATTTCTCCGGCACGGTTATCGCTGTTCGAAAGTTCGTTTTGACCTGAAAATTATTTATTTATCAATTAATAGATTTAATAGAGAAATCAATAAAAAGATATACAGGATAGGTCTCACAAAAATTTCCTAAATTGATTTCTGCTTTTGATAACTAGTTTTGTTTTTTAAATGATCAAACTACAATATATATAGGCGTCTTCCATATTGAAAAAAAATTTTTATTAAACTAAAAAATCTTTGAATAGAATAATTGGGTTTTTTTTTTTAATTATTTAGCTACTTTAGAAGTTGATTACTAGTTAGGTCAGAAGTTCATTGGTAACTTAAAAAATTAATTACTTTTTTAAAAACTAATTTACTTAAATGATATAACTACTAATGTTGGATGTTATGGAGGATCAACTTACCTCAGAAATTCTCATATAGATACCACGATTATTTTGACCTATATCAAAATAAAAATTCTTCCCCTCAACACGCATGTAGCGACCATCAGGTAGATCACCTTTAAAACCTCCGTCATCTGTACCAAATTCTTCCAAAAGATCCGTCAACGCGTCACGAAACTCGATCATACCTTGCGCAGGTATCGCAATCTGCGTCCTAGGTCCTCCCCGTGTTATCGTTTGTGATACCTAAATAACAAGTATAATATTTAATACAAAATGAAATTTTGTAAAACAATTACATTTCTTTTTTTCTCAGAACCTACAAAAAAATGTTGTCACTTGTTTCGTTTTTTTTTTTTTGACATTTATTCAAGAAGACATGTTCATTCATATTTTGTATCTTTCGATAAGATTTGCAAACGTTGAGAGAATTTAAATCGAAAACACCGTGAACGGTACATACAGGGTAACTCACCCGCAGGAAACGACCACGAGAATTTTCCTTGAGATCCAGGTAATACCGCCTGTTGTCCTTGACCATCATTTCTGACTTCAGTTTTCCATCGTCCGGCACATTTTCAGGATTTGGTGGACCTAACATTTTTATTTTCAGCTTTGAATTTTCTTTTGTTTGTTTATTTGTTTATAATTTGATTAATTGACAATAAAATAAAGAATAATAATGGGGTTTTAATTGATACACGTTATGTCAATAAATTTGACTTACCTAACGATGCATAATAGTCGCTAAATGTTGACAGATGGTTCCGAAACTCGAATGCTGTGCTGAGTGCTAAATATATTTGACTTCTTCTTCCGTCCGCTCCGATCTACGATTAATCGGATCAAATATTTCAATGTTTTGAAATTTTGTTTTACATAATACATAAGTGGGTTGAAAAGTTTTCAACCATGAAGTAAAAAATACTTTTATTTTTTTTTTTTTTTAAATTGTAGACGAGGTTCATGATTTTTCAACATTCCCTTTACGACAGGTTGTGCTTCTTAATAAAAATTCTCAGGTGATTTTTTAAAATAGTTACTTTTTTTGATATAATGTAAAATTACGAATCTAGGAATTTTTGGCCCACCTTTACGTACCTACACTCACATATATATATACATATAAAAAATAATATGAAAATGTATATAAATATACCTCGGCTACTTTGATAAATCTTCCGCGTCTATTTTGCTTCACGTCAAGGTAGAATCGTTTGCTTTGTATTTGCAACATTTTGGTCGCCAGTTCCTGCTCATTTTGCTGACTTTGTTGACCTGAAAACAAAATCCGTGGTCACTCGTTCGTAAAAATTAGAGCTAGAACTTACAACAACAAAAATTATACGTCTAAAAAAAATCAACAAAAGAAAAAACGTGGTACGGAGAGATGGATAGCATGAACAGGGGGAGGGGTACGCATTAAAAGAAACCACATATTCATCGAAAAAAAAAAGAAGAAAAAACTAAAAACTCGTATATATTCTTGGGAAAATTGTTCCTGATAAAAGGCAACTTGCCTTACGTTCAAAGAATCCCATCATATCGAACACGGACTCGTCATTCGTGTCCATTTTCTTGATAAATAAGAAGATAACGATCGCGAGTAATAAAAGAAAAAGAAGAAGAAGAAAAAGTGGGGATGGTGATGGTAAAAAAAAAAATCTCTAGAGACATTCGTTGAAACGTTAGGACAGGTTTATCTCTTTTTTTCGTATATATCAATCGAGACTCGACGAATCATCCCTAAAGCCAAATGTCGGGAGAACGTTTTTTGGAAGAAAAGTCAGAGAGGGGGGTTGTTTTGAAAAAAATAAAAAAAATAAAAGAAGAAGAAGTTTAAATAGATCACACGAATGAGAACGAAGCGGCAGGCAGCATCCTCTTTGGGATGGAACAAGAGTAGTAACTTTGGCGTAACGGTGGAACGATGTTGCGAGTCCTCTCCGATCAATAACAGCTGCATCAGAGAGAGAGGTTGTTGACCTCTTTGGTGTACCCCACTACCAACCAGATATACCCCCACCCTTTTGCCTTTTCTCTTTTTTTATTATTATTACTATCTTTTTTTCTCTTCTTCATTTTTTTACCACATATATTTCTCCTTTAGCATACACCGGAAGTCTCTTATCCTGTCTATCCTATAAATTGGAATGAGAAAATTCTGATTCGTTGGCTCTAACGAAAGAAACTAAAACCTTCTCTTATATATTTCTTTTTCTTCATAGTTGCCTTGAATTATAAACACATGTACGTTCTGTTTTCTTTATAGAGAAAAAACATTCTAAGAAAATTAAATTTTATTTAAAGAAAAACGATTTTTATGGTGTGTGTTCCATACACACAAATAGGGAAAACAAGGTGGTAAATATATGCTACAACCCAATATCCTTTTATTATCCCTCTTAATCTAGGAAATGAAATAATCCTATTTACTAATCGCGGATTACCGAGCCTAATTTCACGCGTAAATACATCATATATTAATTTGATATATATTTTATTAGACTCTTTGTATTTTATTAAAAGAAAGATTAATGCTAAGACAGAATTTGAACACGTTAGAATATCTGGACCATAGGAAAAAGGGTCCTGGGAAGATCGATCGTGCCCGTCGTCCCCAGTCGAGATCTGCTGCGCGAAATGCGCCTTCTATGATCGATCTAAAACCTTAAGAGTTTCTCTCTCTCTCTCTTTCTCTCTCCCCCTCCCTAGTTCTAGTTCCCCTTCTAAGTACTACGTACTGGATTGTTGCAACCTGCCCGGAATTGGGACTGGGCTGAGGTCGCCTTGAAAGATCCTGCTCTTGAACATCTTGACAATGCTTTGGTAATCCATACACCTGTGCATTCTAAGCAACACTTTCGCGAATTTCCTTTTTTTCTTCTTCTCCTCCTTCTCTTCCTCTGCGTCTTCTTCTTTTTCCTACACCTCTTTCCTTATTTCTTCTTTTTCTTCTCTTTTGTTTTCTTACTTTCTCCCTTTTCAACGGTTATCTTATTTATTAATTATTTTCTCTCTCTCTCTCTCTCTCTCACGTCCTTGATATCTTTCTATACAAACTTCCCAATCTTGTCGAGGATAAATTATCTCCTAGGAGATACATTTTTTCTTCTTATTTTTTCTCTTTCTCTAGACTTCTCTCTCTCTCTCACCCTCTCTCAATCAGTTTTATCAATCGAGAGGAACCAAGCGTTAACCACGAAAGACGTGTGTCTTCCTTGGACACAATCGATACGTGTCAGAACATTCTTCTTCTCTTAATATCTTTCTTTTCGTTATCGTTTTCTATTATTCTCTAACATATTATTGTTATTATTGTTGTTGCTGTTGTTGTTGTTACTATTTTTATTATTCTTCTTTCTACTACTACTATTACTATTATTTTTACTACTACTACTAATACTACTTCTACTACTACTATTACTACTACCACTACTACTATTTTTTCTTTTTACTATCTTTTTCTCTTGGACGCATGACACAGGCCAGAAATTTTGACTGTACCGAATAATCTCAATGGAACGCACATTACGTAGACAAACTACGATCGAATCCATCGAGTTTTCTTTCTACTTTTCCTTTCTTCTTTTTCTTTCTCTTAAATCTTCAATCGTGACTATGCCGCCATTGCTTTTCCATTACGAATCCACCCGGTCTTTTTCTGATAAAGTAATTACACTCAAGAGGAATTTGTTGTTCATCCATTCATTTGTTCATACTTTCTTTTCCATTACTACGATAACCAGCGCACCATTTTCTCTCCTCTTTCTTTCTCTCATCTCGTAACTCCTACCTCTCTTTTTTGACTACAACTCCTAGGTCACCATTTATTATCATGAAACTAATTGGTTCTCGGATACGACAACAAGGTAGTAGTCCTTTTCGTTCATTTATAAATTAAATGTTCGTTCTTTTTCAATTAGCTACCATCTCGTTCCATTCCATCGAACACTTTGCCAACTGACATGTTTGTATATGTATTCTTTGTTTCTTTCCTTTTTTATGTGAGAGAGTAAGAAGATACATGTTTTATATTGAATTCCTTTTTTTAATTTTCCAATTTTCTTCAATTATTATTCAAAGAACTCTTACAGTAGCTCGTTCTTCTCTTCTCTCTTTCATACTTTCTAGCTTCATTTTATTGCAGTGAAGAAAATTATAGGCTAAAATATATTTCAAAATGTCGGGCGAATTTTTGTTTTCTGATTTTTTACAACAAATTCAGTCAACACCTCGACGTTTTTATTTCTCTTTTAAAAATACTAAATTTATATATATATATATATATATTTGTCATACATATATATGTATATGGCTCTGTGTATATATATATATATATATATATATAAACAGCACGACGTGGACCGAGAATACGCGTATGGTAGATTACGAAGAAAACGATCAGAACGAGTGCATTGATCTCTGCGCCTGGAGCGCGACTCGCGGCGCTGCACCGACCTGCCTCAATGCGAACTGCATATTTCTCTCTCCCTTCCACCCTTCCCCAATCCTCCCCCTCCCCTATCCTGCTTCTCCTTTCTCATACCGATTGTGTCTGCCCCCGTAACTTCACCACCATCACCTCCACCACTATCCTCGATTCCATATTACCTCCCCCACTCACCACCATTATCCACCCTTGATTTTCTAACATAAGACAAGGACCTAGGACATAAGGAAGGATAAGACTAGCCACCTCAACCTTATCCTCACCCTTCCGTGTGACTGCTCTTATCCATTGAGCTATCCAGGGCTCATCACCTTATCTTAAACCTTATCCTCAACTCGTCATGGTCATTTTTTTTAACCGGGTAATCAATAAATTAATTTTTAGAGAACTGTATAGTTACTTAGGAATGTTCTCTTTTCCTTTTTTCCTCCCCCTTTTTTGTTTCTTTTTAAATTGACCCATTAAATCACGCCACGATCGAAGTCTACGAAATTGTGTCGAGAGAGTGAGAACTTGTCATCGGTCGCGAGTGTTCCTCCGCCACTGACCTTTTCTACGACGGCTACTACGAAACAGCTTTTACATTTTTTTTCTTCTATTAAATTTGCGCATTTAATTTACACATCGATACGATGTATTATGTAAAACAAGAAGATAAAAGAGTTATGTTGTGATAGATATACGTGGAACAAATCCTAGAGCGTTTAAATTTGTTGCAATAAGAAAAAAATTGATAAAACAGTCGTTCCAAAACTTGGACACAACTTGGAATTTGGGTTTTATTTAAATTGGTAATTAAACGACGTGAGTTGCATATATTAAGTATATAATGAACATCAATTTAAATTATTTGTATGAAAAACTGCAAATCATTCACAATATATAAATATAAATAGTTTTAGAGTTATTTTGGGAAAAGCTGCTACTTTTGTATCACTCTTGTAAACGCGTTTGAAACGACATAATCTCAATTAACAAAAATAATGTTTATTTACGATAATTTGTATTTTGTTTATTAGATATTTTGTTTATACGGAAGATGGATTGAAAAGTTTTAAGCTTTAACAAAAAAAAAACACTTTTATTTTTAGATAAAAATGAGTTAGATCGTAAATAAAATAATTTTTCTATGTTAGACTGAAAACTTTTCAATCCACACATGTTTCATTATTAAGATTCTAACGTAATTTGTTTGTAATACAAAAAAATGAAATGTATAATAATGGTGAATAATAATAATAATAATAATAATAATAATAATAATAATAATAATAATAATAATAATAATAATAATTTGAAAAAGCAAAGAAAAAAAGTTAATTCGATAGAAGGAGCGAAATGAGCGATAAAATAAATAAGCTCAAACCGGTACATGGCTCCGTATCGCCATTGTTATACGCTCCTGATTTCGATATATCACGTGACGTCGTTTGTGTCAGCTACCTTCGGGGCACCAGTACTGTATCTTGTCCATTATGTCGCCCCAGGTATTCTTCACCGGATTCCGCCCAACCTCGCCCTGCGAAATCTCCACGATTTCTCCCATCCTCATTGTACTGGTGTGGTTGTGTTGATTTTTTTCTCTTTATTTTCTTTTTTTTTTATTTATAAGTGCTTCCCTTTTTTCTTCTTCTTCTTATTCTTCAGAATAAAAAATCTCTCCCCGTAGCTCGTATTCTTCTTTTCCGCCGGTAAATATTCTTCGACCACATATCACAAAAGATTTGACTTCACTCTCGATAACGCCAAGCACGGCATAGCGACAAACGATGAAGTTAAACGAATAACGTCGGGTTTTATTGTTCTCTCTCTTTTTCTTTCTTAGAACGAAGAAAATAAAAAGTCACACAAGGTATAAAAGAAAGAAAGAAAAAATGAAAGAAAGAAAGAAAGAAAAAAGAAAGAAAGAAAGAAGAGATTGATTTGTTCTCACAGTTTTTAAAACACGTCCTAGCAAATAGAATATTCAATGAAGAAAAAGCACGTTAAATGAAACGTCGAAATTAATTTTAGTCTTAATTTCGAGAAACAATAACAACAATAACACTAAACAACGCTGTCTGAGGAAGACATAACGCGTACTAAACGTGCGTACACAATGGTCATAACGACGACGACGACGACGACGACGACGACGACGACGACGACAACACGACGGCAAGGAGAAATCGTACGTATTTACATGCATACGTATTTATTCTCTTTCTTCCTTTCTTTTTTTGCTTTTGCTTCTCTGTTTCTCTTCGATCAGTCTCGCGATAGAATCCCGGGAACTTTGGGGTGACTCAACAGGCAGTGACGATGACAACAACGACAACCGACAACGACACGACGAAAAGAAGAAAAAAAAGAATAAGAACCGATGACGACAATAACAGTAATAACTTTAGCAGGAAAGAAGAGTAGTTCTGGCAGTAAAATAACTCGTCAGTCTGTTGGTGTTGGTCGTTGACTTGACTGATATCCTTGGTACGCGGTGCATCGGTAGACTTCGAGTCCGGCTTTACCGTCCAAAGATAAAAAGTGCGTTTGCCATTTAACGAATCGTCGAGGAGGAGCGTCTACTAAACGATACAAATACTACTGCCGCAGTCGGCCACCACCGCTCCACTTTCCTTCTCCTACAATACTCCTAAGCAGCTTTTTAGCTGAATCTAAGCTGATAAAAAAACCTTACTAAGAAACAAAACTATTTCAACAAGTCCCTCCTTCTCGGTAGGTCGACGGAATCGTACTAACGGCATATTCACCGTACGCGATCTAACACATCACTACTTTTTTCTTCTTATAAGACACTATACATGATTTTTCCTTTCCCCGTCGTCCTCGTTCTTGTCGTTACTAATATTAATGCTATCGTTATCTTTACTATTGTTATTATTACTATTATTATTATTATAACAACTTGAATAATAAAGATTTAACATATCAACGAATAAATACAAGAAATCATAACACCGGGAGAATGACGAACCGGTCATTCACGAAGCCCGCCGTCATGCCGATGGAATGCGCGCATCCATGATGTTCACGTTTGCACCGACCAATCAGGCGCAACCCAGTACCGGCTTCTGCGTCTGCCGGCCAACGCTCGCCACGTGATTTCGCGCTTTGGACCACGTGATCTACTCTTCTCCCTCCCCTCTAGACTCCTCCTACCACGCACTGCCTCTCGCTCTCTTTTTCTCTCTCTATTCGTTACCACCGCCAACTACGGCGACGGTGATGGCGACGCGCGCTTCGCGACGCGACCGTGTGACGTCACGCACAGCTGACTGTGCTAGAGTACGCCGACGGTTTACCGTTTCTCTCCTTTTCCTATCGCCACTTTACTATCTCTCTTTCTCTTTCTTTCTTTCTCTCTCTCTCTTTCTCCCTCGCTCGTTGTTCATGCGCCTCTACTAGAACCCCTTCCACAATACCCACTCCCTTCACAATGCAAACCTCCCATCGTTTTCATACGGGTAACTCTCTTTTTCCTTCTACCCTTCTTTTCTGCTCTTTTTGAAGTGAAAACTTCTTCAGTTTCTTTTCTTTTCCATTCTCATCGCTATGTTGAATAGTATATAGTCTCATGTTTTAACGACTTCAAAATTAAATTTGATATTTGTAAACCGATTATACGAAATTTTGTACTAGTGAGTATAACGGTATATACGCCAAGAGGCGGTTAAACGGTAAATGAGAATAAAAAGCAATCAAATGATACGCCTAGACTCTCAAAATTACCTAATTTGTAATTTAGGTCATAGTAAAATGTAGATACAAAATACAGATCTCTCTCTCTCTTTCTCTCATTCTCTCTCTATGTTAGTGTCGTTTCTCTACATAACCTAACCACACGTCCCACACGTTTAACTGCATAATAAGGATTCTTCGATTTATTACACAAATCGAAGAATTCTTCGATATTTTTTTTTTACTATTCCAATATCTTTCATAACCAATGATCTTTATATATTTGAAAAATTTTTTAATAACTCGACGATCGGTAAATGTAATACTTTAGAGGAAATGTAAAAATAATTAAAAACAATCACTTTTTTTTCGTCGCGCTCGTACATTATTTCATAATTTCTCACGCCTACATAGAGATATATATACATATACATATATGTCGTATTAGCTCATAGTGTGAAGAATTTCGAGTTGGCGAAATACCAAAACGATAAAACAAACTTCACCAGAAAAAAAGGACCATTTTGGAAAATGTTACTAATCAACGAAATATTTATCACACGTACGTAAAATTTTGGCGTGCGCGCGCGCGAGATTCAAAATTTATCGTAATGATTGAGCAGTAATAAGGAAAGAATATTATTTCTTGTATTGCTGCTAACTTCAATTGAATATAAAAGTTGTCCATTAAGTCAATGCGGTTTTTTACTTATTGTTAGATAAAAAACCACACGAAATTATTGAACAATCTATTATTTCACAAGAAAAACTCCTTTCTCTCCATTGATAGTAAACTAAACTATGCGTGTATTTATTAATATATGCATATATTAATCGAGAAAAGTTAGTTTTAACTCGAGAGAAGAGCTCACGTTTCAGCAAATACTCCTTTATGTATATAACTGCTAATTTAAGAACGATTTACTCACCGGAGTCAAAGTCGGCTCCTCCAGCATCCATGCCACCTGGATTTCCATACTCTGCCGAAAAAAAGAGAGAGAGAGAACAAAATAAAAAACTATCGTTAGAAATAAATGATCGTGGAAAATCGTTCGAGAAATAATTTATATGTGTGCGTGTAGATCATCGGAGATAGAGAGATAAAAATTTCATTTTTAATCAGATTTTACTTATAAATTTATCTTCGTCGAGATATTAACAAAACAAAACAAAATAGAAAAATGGAAACAAATATCTCCGACAATCTTGGAAAAATGAAAATATTTATCTTACGTAATTTAATATGCGAATTTTTGATCGAAAGATTGAAAGAAATAATAATAATAATAATAACATCAGATAAAATACACAATTAAAAGGAATCGAATTTATCGATCGAGATTTGTATTGTGTTTCATGAGAGAAAAATCCATCCTGATTTTTTCTTGATCCTTTTAAAAGGATCAAGGATAAGTCGAAGGGGAAATAGAGACAACACGTGCGAGATTTACTCGAGTCCGTTGGTCGTCGTTGTCGTTGTCGGTCGTCGTCGTCGCTTCACCGTCGCTAGACGACGTCGACTTTGAGAAGGCGCGCGCGCATCCTAACCCCTCTGCCATTCCTCAGCTAACCTAAGAAATAGTGTCATGCTCATCGCAACTCTTTCTCTTTCTCTCTCTCTCTCTCCCTTTTCTTTCTTTCTCTTGCTCTCTTCCTTCTGATGTCAGCATGCGCGCGCGCGCCTACACGATTTACATAGCAGATCCTCGTCGAGAGAGGTTACATCACGCTTACTCGCCCGCACGAAACGACGAACATCCGTAAAGGATATCGTCGTCGTGTCATCGCGTCGTCACATCACCGAACTGCATGTGCCAACGTGTATGCATGTACAATATGCGTTACACATATACACACACGCACGCACACAACACACACACTCGTATGCAGAATAATCAAAGAATTTTCAATGGAAATCGATTTAAACGTAGCTAATGGTTGATGAGGAGGAGTGTAGTAGTAGATGATGATGACGATGATGATGATGATTAATGGTGATGGTGATGGTGATGATGATGAAGATGTTGATGATGTTGTTGATGATGATGATGATGATGATGATGATGATGATGACAAGATGATGTTGATCATGTTGATGACGACAACGACGTAATCGACGACGATAATGACGACCAAAGGAAAAGAAGTGCCGCGGATAGAGGGGGAAGTAGGAGGTATCTCCTTGGCCGTTGCGTGTGCTCGGCCATCTTGAATCCTTGTTGCCGTAGAAAAATCGTATTTTTCATGGTAATTCTTCATAAAATTGATTCGTTGGTTATTACCTTCTTGGAGAAGTGAAGGAAGAAAGAATGCTCGAGACTCGTTACTATCCCGAGACTCGCTCGCGCGCATTTTTAACGAGAGAAAGAGAGAGAAAGAGAGAAAGAAAGATAGAGAAACAGATAGATAGATAAATAGATAGAGAAAAAGAGAGAGAGAGAAATACGGGAGAAGGAGGAAAGGAAGGGAAGAGAGCGCGTGTTGAGAAAGAGAGAGAGAGAGAGAGAGAGAGAGAGAATGAGCGCCTCTCTTGCTCGTTTAACCGGAGGCGCCTCCGTACGGCAGAGCACGGGGCTCGAGGTACCACACGACGAGATGTCGGCTCGCGCGGATCTGCGACACGGAAAGAGAGATTCCCCCTCCCCTTAGCTGTCGAGGCTTCCGCGTCGGTGGCGCGGCACCGATCTAACGGCGTTTACCACGCGGATACGTGCTTCGACTCCTCCTTACTTTGTGGCTGATCGTCCAGGCTCTCCCGATCGGACATTTCTCCTCTCACGCTCCTTTTTCTGCTCGGTTCCACGCGTCGTCGTTCTCGCGATGTCTTCCTTGTTAGCAGCACCAGCAGCAGCAACAGCAGTGGCGGCAGCAACAGACCCCTGTACGATCTAAAAGCACGCACGCACAGCCAGATTTCCTCCTTGCGGTGCTACCCCGACGTTATCACCGCGCACACATACACATACACACCAAGCAACCAACCAACCAACCGACCGACCGACCGACCGACCGACCGACCGATCCGACCAACCAACCAACCAACTCGGCCAATCCAGCACACACCACTTGCGAATTTTCCACTTCTTTACACACCACGACCCGACCGCCGACCGACCGACCGTCCGTCCATCCACGGCACCAGTCGTCACCACCACCACCACCGCCACCTCATCCACATCCACCACCTCCACCACCGCGGCGACGACGACGACGACGACGACGACGACGACGATAGCGAAGACGAAGACGACGACGACAACTACTACTAACTACTAACACCACAACGACGGCACCGCCACCTCCACCTCCTCCTCCTCCTCCCCCTCCGTAACCACCAGCAAACCAACACCACACAATCGTCCGTTCGTTCGTTCGTCGTTCGCCTACCCGCCGGGCTGCCTGCTTGCCAGCCTGTCTCCTGCCTGCGTGCCTGCCAGCCTGCCTGTTTGCCTACCCACTCGCTCTCGCTAACTCGCGGTTCGTTCGCGCTCTCTTAACCGTTCCACGCTCGCTTCTCGCTCGCTTCTCGCTCTCGCCAGAAACCACCAATCCCCTCTCTTCTTCCCGATACAATCTGCGCGAAAGAGAGAGAGGCGAGACAAAGAGAACCAAGTTTCGGGAAGGAGAGAAAAGAGCGAGCGAGTGAGTGAGAGGAAGAAACTATAACGTGCTCTCTCTCTCTCTCTTTCTCTTTTTCTCTTTCGCGCATCTACTCTACGCGAATCTGTACGACTCCTCTTAATTGAACGACGTGTCTATCTTTCCTTTGCTTTAACATATATATATATACACATATGTATGTATGTATACATATATATATGTATATACATATATATTATGCGCGCGTACCCATTTTTGAAAGAAAAATTTCTTTCTCTTTGGCACGATCCAAAATTCTCTCTATCTCTCTTTCTCTCTTATCCCGGCGTCGAATTTCAATTTCACCGAGTATTTTGCTAACTATCCTATCGAAACGTCTTCTGTCTCGTTTCGTTTAGTCTCTCTTGTCATGTCACGTCACGTCACTTATCTCGCCCCCTATTGGTTGAACTACGTATCATATTAACTTCAACGGTATAGGTAGTTACACTTTTATCCGTCAAATGTCGCTACTAATCGTTTAATCTTCCTTTCTTTCGTATTAGCGCACAGTTCTCATGTGACCAACAACGTTATTTATGCCAATTCATAATCGACCAATCACATTCCTCTGTTACAAGAGCCAAACAAACGCAAGCATTTTTCATTGCAAATCTATGAAATATAATAATTTCGGTTACATTATCATTACACAAATGTTAAAAAAATCTGATTATTATCACTTAACGTACACAAAAATAATATCTGTTAAATGTTGTAAAAATTTGTTATAATATGAAATAATAAAATATAATTAATAGAGCATTAGTTATAAACAAATATACTTAAAAATAAAAATTTTCGATCTACGAGTATCATAATAAAAATAAAAAAATACAAAAAAACATTATTTTACAAGAACAATATTTAAAAGGAGAGTTTTTTCCGTATAGATATGTCTGGCATCAACTAGGATTCACCACTGATCGCATGTCGATCCGGTACTACCCGTTAAACAAGTATATATGTGTGTGAGCTGTATACGTGTATATCAGAAAACGTGTTATAATTCCATCGAAAATATAGGGAGAAAACACAAATATAAAAAAATAAAATTATTTGCTATAATAGAAGTTTTTAGAATTTATGGATACACACATATTGTTATCATGTTAAAAATATAGAAGAACTAAAAAGTTATAATAAAATCAATATTATAAAACACAAGTAATTACTATAATTTCTTACAATAAATATTATACTATTTCTTTCATGTTCAATATTATAACAGTATAAATTAATCCAAAAATCGGATTCTTAGTTTTTCTGTGATATATAATAAAAATGTTTCTGTGGTAAAAAAATATCGTGTTCATTCATTAAATAATAATTAATTATTATTTAAAAGATTGTTATTTTACACATAAAAATTCATCTGATTCTAATTTATAAATAATATTTTGAATCCAGGTAAAATGACTAGAAATTCGTGTATAAAGAGAATACGAATGACTATTACAAGTTTCTGTTGCTCCTATTACAGTTGAACTAATCCCTGAACTAACAATTCCTCTTAAAAACCATAAATTTCCAACTTGAAATAAAAGTCCTCCTCCACTATCACCATCACAGACAGATGTCCCTAAAATAAATGCACATTAAACTTTTGACATAATAACATATAACTTATAAACATTTCAAATACGGATTTTTATCTGCTACCAACCATTAGTATAACCCGCACATAATTTGTCATAAGTTATTAATTGCTCATATATAACAGAACTGTTTGCAGCTTTACATTGAGTAGGAGGAACATAAGGCAGTCTTGTGAATTGGAGATGAAAACTTGGTGACCCAGTTTCAGTATTGCCAAATCCCGAAACTATCCCAAGTCCAGATTCAACAAAAGTATTATCTAAACATGCTGGTAATAACCAAGATGTAAATACAAAAGGTACTTCGATCTCCAAGAGAGCTATATCCCAACCATAATTCCCTTGGAAGCCCAAATAATTACAATGGACATAAATTTTTTTCACCTAAAAAATGATATACATAATATATTTTACACACAATTAATATGTAACTTACATCAATTCGATGTTTCACATTTTATTGAATATAACATTGACTTTTTTCGTTCCCGTACCCTAGCTTTTTTAACAAAACGAGGATCATGATTTTCATAATCATAGTCACGAACAGTATTTCCAGTTGCTATATAATACCTTCCTGGATTATTTACTCTACTAATTGTTTCATCGTAAACACAATGGGCAGATGTAACAAGGAAATTCTCTTTTATAATAGTTGCTCCACAAATAAATTTCTTTGGTCCATTAAGACTTTTCTTTTCATACAAAGTAGCATGCCAGGGAAAAAATCAGCATTTTCACCTTTTACAATGAAAGGTCTAGCGTTTAGAGTTCGCACATATCCACATACTAAAATATGTATTAAAAAGAAAATTAATATGTTCAACAAATAATATTCAATACAATAAATCTTAAAAGATAATAAAAAATCTTAAAGTTGCAACCTTAAATAAGACATAACTGTTAAGATAAGATTAAAAATTTTAAGTAAGAATTTATTTAATTTTGATTTATTAACCAATAATAAAATTGGAATAATGCTATAATATTATTTAATGTACTGATTGTATGTCCTAAAAATTTGTTTACTATACAGTTTTCTTATATGCACACAATTGATACTTTATTTAGAATTATATTTATAAATATGAGGATTCGCTGGATGGTCTGAATTTTTCTTTTGCGTTTGGTATGTTAATGGCAATTTGAATATTATTCGAATTTGGAAAATTTGCATATAATAATTTTGTTAAGTGAAATTTCGAATAAAAGAGAAAAAATGTTATTTTTATCCGAATAAATTTGTAATGTCATATTTCCTTTTTCGATAGAAACATTAAAAGATAAATTACCTGGAATACATTCTATTGGATCAGGTTTCCATTGACCTCTTTCGTTACATATAACTTGATCCCTTTGTGTCGATAGGAATGTCGATTGTTTATTATAACCGTTTCTGCAAGTTAATTTAGCTTCTGTTCCAGGTAAAATTTCAGATTCGCAAGATGTCCATTCATTGTTATAAGTACAATCAGCAAATGTTGATGCAGAAGCCAGTGCTTTACAAGTTATTTCTAAAATAAGGAATTATTTACTAAAAAAGTAATAAAAATTATTACAATAAGCATATCATAGACATAGCAATATTGAAAAACTTCATTGTAATAATATAATCCTTAAGATGGTAATGCTTACTAGTACAAACAGGAATATTTAACCATTTTCCTTCTATACCACAAAATACATCACCGGTACCCCTTTGTATTTCGTATCCGGGATTACAGGTATAAACTAAATAAGATCCGACGGGTAATTTTACACCTTCCTGCACATCACAGTTTTCTTGTGTTTGGCATTGCGTCTTGTGTAATTGACGATTACCATTCACTGGCTTGGGTGGTGTTATACAAACAATAGGTTTTGGTACCCATGAAGAAGATGTAGTGGTAGTACTTGTTGATGTTGTTATAAGTGGTGCAGGTGTAGTAGAAGTCGTACTTGTTACAGTTGAATCACGACATGAAGGAAGTGGTTTAGATGTTTCTAATCGGAAAAGTATATCTTGGATCCAGCTTATGTGGCTTGAAATTCGTGTATAAAGGTTATAAGAGTCACTACAACGTTTTATATTGAAACTCAATACTGTACTAGCAACACCTCTTAGAAACCATAATTCTCCCGCATTAAATAGCAGCCCTCCTCCGCTATCACCAGCGCAGAGGGATGTTACTGGAACAAAAATATTCATCACTTATTATTATTTTTGAACATATTTAATGGGTGTAATTATTACATACCATTTCTATAACCTGCACAAAATTTGTCTGGTGTTATAAACTTCTCCCTATGAAAAAGTATAGCTACTGATCTACATTGAGTAGTAGTAACATAAGGCTGATTAATGGATTGTAAAACATCATTTGATGTATTTAAAGCATTTCCACTGAATCCTGCTATTATCCCGTTTCCAAACTCAGTAATAGCTTGATCTAAACATGCAGGTAATAAAAATGCTGTAAAATTAAATGGTGTTTCTATCTCCACAAGTGCTATATCTGATGCATAATTTCCTTCCATACCGTGGTAATTACACGGAACATAAAAGTTTTTAACCTGAAAAATAATATATAATACAATTTCATAATTATTATGTTGCTTACAGATACATTATTAATTAAATGTTTTTTTTATTATTTAATATAAGAATTAATTTTGCATTTCCAATACCTTAGACTTTCTAACGTAAAGCGAATTATGCAAAACAGAATCATAATCACGATGAACGTTCCCAGCTATTACATAATACTCTTTCGGGTCGGCTACAGTTTTGAACACTTCATCAAAAATACAATGAGCAGCAGTAACAAGGAAATTTTCTTTTATAATCGTTGCGCCACAAAAAAAAGACTTCTCGCTCGTAGAATTTTCTGATTTATATAAAGATGCATGCCATGGAAATTGAGAAATTACTGCATTTCTGCCACTTGCAATAAGCGGTCGTATGTTTGGCGGAATAACTCCACATACTAAAAATTAAATTAGTGAAACTAAATTATTCATAAATGAAGTAAACATACAAAATATTTTAATTCTATTACTCTTTACAATGTTTTAGTTGTAAGTATTCATTATAATATTAAATTAGATATAATTTACATGTGAAAATACAAGATGATTGCAAAGATAAGGTAAAAGATTTTGACAGGAGTTCCATTTGATTTAATACCTTAATTATTTACTTTAGCAATCTATAGTTGCTTCCTAACATTTATTAAGGAGGAGGAGTGTTAGTGTTGACAATATTTCAATAGCATTCCTAATAAAAATATTGAGAATTAGCGCACCTGGGATACATTCCACTGGATCTGGTTCCCATAAACCATTTTCATTACAAGTAATTTGATTTCTGCGTTTGATTAGGAATGTTGTATCTTCTCGATAGCCGTTACTACACTTTATTGTTGCTGTCGTGCCGGGCAAAACAGAAGACTCACAAGATATCCGTTGGCCACTATACATACACGTTACATTTGTTGACGGCAATAATAATGATTTACAACGTATTTCTAAAATGGCAAAAGATCTATTTTAAATAATTAAAAGTACTAGGGAAGACATTATATATGCATAGAACAATATTGCTTTAATGGTTTTTATAAGAAAATTTCAAATATTAATACTCACCAGTACAAAGTGGAATATTGAACCAATTTCCATCTGGACCACAAAATACATTACGCGAGCCAATTAATATGTATGAAGGATTACATTTGTAAAGTAAAAAGGATCCAAGGGGTAATTCTGTACCTTCCTGCACATCGCAGTCTTCATTTGTTTTGCATTGTAATTTATGTAATTTTCGATTTCCGTTTTCAGGCTGTGGAGGTGCCAAACATACATTTGCTTTTACTGCACCATTTGAAGTAGGTATGAATATTAAAAAGGCTATAAAATTAAAGTAATTATTTAGTTGTCTAATCACTTGTCAAGAAGATTTTATAAAAAAAATCATTCAGAGCAATAAACAAAAACATTTAAAAATAAAAGGACGTGTGCATATTAACTTGTGAATTTACACAAACCTTCCCTTTACTGTTTGAAATAAATCTTATTGTACTTGTTTTTTTTTTCTAATAAATAATATTATTCTTCAAGTTCGCGAATGTTTTATAATCATATATAAAGCTAGTTTCTGGTTCCGTATAACGAGAGTCACCCAATATTGATGTACTAAATCATTTATAATTCTCATATTTTATTTAAATATTATATTTATTTAAAAAAAAAAAACTTTTATTTTTGATTATATCAAAGAAAAGTTTTTACTGGACTTAATTCAGCAAATTAATTTTTATATAAAAAAAATATAACATATTTTAAAAGATAAATCAACATGTTTTTAATATTAAAGTTTCCTTATTAGTGTTACTGGGATTTTCCAAATTTGATAACCTTTCAATTCTTCTTTCGTAAAAATGTTTGCTTATGTCATTGTGACGTTATGGCACGTCCTGTCACTGATTTATACATACAGCGTGTTTTATTTCAAAATTTTAATGATTTAGACTTTGAACATACACGATGAAAAATTATTAAATTAATGAACATTGATGGAAGGAGTCTAGTTGATAAATAAATTTATCATTTAAATGTCATTTGAAGTTAAGTTTTCTTGATGCTATAATTGAATGAAATGTCAAAACAAAAATATAAGTTAGATACACTTTAAACTCATATTAATAATTTTTAAAATTTATATTGTAGTTAATAAATGGTTCTTCTTATTTTTGTATACTCACAGCCACATGTAATTAAATATAAACACTTTCTATCTATGATTTTCATTATAAACAATAGGATATTATAGAAAATTTATATTTACATGAAAATAATATTTAAAAATAGAATTATTTGGTATCCGGTTGTCAAGCATCAACTAATATTCACCACTGATTGTGCGTCAATCCGGTTTTACCCGTTTAACAAGTTCACAACTGCACTACTGTCTTTTTCTCGCCGTAAGGCAGCACTCGTATTTATGTTTTACCTTATCAAGCGCAGCTTTTGTATTTTATATGAATAGTTTTGAGATAAATTAAAATAAATCTTACATTTTTAAAATAAGTTTACATTCAAGTACTATTATTAAAATTTGTAATTACAAAGCATCTTTTCTAGTTATTAAAAGAACTAAGATATAATAGTAGGAAACGTATGAGGAAACAATTAAGTGTTAGGCGCAGTAATTACTTACCACAGTAAATGTGTTAACATTTATATGTATTTGATTGTATTGAATACATTTATACCGATAAACGCGCATTATAATCAAGTCTGTAGTTTAGAGGAAAGATATAAATATGGAGATAAAAAAATTCTTGGCTGTGGTAGAAATTCTTTGTAATTTATCAAAAATCGTCTTTGGATGAGTGAATGCAAACGTTAATTTTAGTCATTTAATTTATGTTTCGTATAGTAAATTACATATTATTTATTTTGAATTATATTAAGATAAGAAACATTATAGAAAATTCGTTTGAAATCAATATTTTATTTCAATCATCATTTTCTTCTTAAAGATTGTTATTTTATATTGTGTGCTATGATTTAAAAATAAAGCTATATATAGTGTATACGAATATAACACAACTTTAAAGATTAAACGTTGTAGTTACAAATAGATTTTACTAGTATCTATAAAGAATTCACTTATATTATTTTTTCTTTATAAATAAATTGTTTTAATTGACATGAACTTTTTTGTTTTTATATAGAATATCATAGCATGCAATTAAATATTATGGACACAAATATGCTACATTTGTCGATATAAATGCAAAGAACTTAATGTCAATTTGAATGTCAACAATTGTTTCAAGTCTTGTCATAATAAAATTATATTCTACTATTTCTTATGAAAATGATTAGTTTTCAATAAATATCAATTTACAATAGTTTCTACATTATCTGTAGATTTTGTATCAGTAGATTTTGTCGATAGATCAGAAGGTGGAACTGTAACGTTTTCTGGTTGTACAATATATGTTTTCTCTCCTACTTCTCTTGGTGGCATCCAAGTTGGTATAATCTTTGCGTGAAGACGCCATTTTCCATATTGGTTTGCTAAATGATTTTCAAATACGATATATTCGAGGACATCTTTTTTTAAAATTTCGCTTCCTTTCAATAAACGTCCAAACCTATCATAGACAGCTAAAATCTAGAAAAAAAAGAAAAATAATGTTATTGCTATGCTGTCCGATGATACTTCATTGGTATTACAAACAAATGTATCAGACAAACGTCAGATGTCAAAACACTAAGGTTTGATTACATCACTGAATATATTTCTCTAACATAGTATAGAACTTTTGTAACCTGTTGACTATGAATGCGAAGAGTTAATTGTCCAAAGACGTTTTCCTTAGAAAGTATCTCATTACATCTTGCATGTACAACACGATGTGGTTCTAACGATTGCACATATTTCCAACGAATAGTTTTGTCCATAGTGTTGTGTAACATTTTCTTCAATTAATTAATACATATATTAATTTTAATTTAATTAATATTAATAGCAATAGAGTAAATGTATTAAAAAAAGAAATCACTTACGGCATAGGCATTCTCTGTAACGTATTCTCTTAAAGCTTCCGTATCTTTCCTATAATTTACAAATTAATATTAAATATAACTTCAAAAACACATAATTGTTATTTTTTTTAATAACTTACGCAGCTAAGGCTTCATGGGCCTTTATATAAATATCTAAGGCTTCTTGAGGGAAATCTTTTAATACAAACGTATCTTGAAATGACTTTATTTTTCTAATTGCCATCATCGATTTTCCTTTCATCTTTACATCAGTCATTTTTTGCTTTGCTCCCTATGTTTTAATGATAGATTTGTTTGTTACATTGAATGATTATTTATATTCATTATATTACTATAAAGTAGTTTATATTCTATATAATTTTTATCGTACCTCTTTAGTAATCGTAGAGAATTTTCCATCGCCTTCCGGTGGTACATAAGATTCAAATACATTAGGAGTACAACTGATAAATATAGGCCTTTCCATCCATTGTTTTTGTGGAAACACTCCATATTGTTTCAACATTGAACGTCTTTTCTCCTTAAGCAGTTCTTTATCAGTCTCATAAAAATTAGGTAGATCTACTTTAATAACTTTTTCTTTCCTTTCTTTCTTAAATTTAGGATTCCAGTGTTTCCTTATATATCTGATTTGGTTTGAAGAATGTTGAGGGTACAAAATAAGACTTAACATTACAGGTGAATTATTCTATAAAATACATTATTATTATTATTATTATTATTATTATTATTATTATTTTAACAAGATTCGAAAATAAACTTATTTCTACAAAAACAATAAATACCTGGACATATTTTCCAAAGATACAAGTTGGACGTAACATATATTTTGCCATCATTTTGTTAATAATATGAAATATTTTTCTTATATGACATATAGTATACTAATTAGTATAAAATTAAGTTTAAAAAAGTTGACAAATTGGTAACATGTGTACAACGTATTTATTATACTTTAACTATTTCATTCCAAATATTATAGGTTAGTTCGAAAGAGACCTATTACTTCTCTTCCCACTCTTTACAAAACAGAGCACGTGAGTTGATTATGATTGGCCGACTTTTTTACTATTAAATTGATTCGAATTCATTCAAATAACAGATTCTAACTTTTTGGAGGAAAAGAAATAAACATTATATGCTTATAATATAAGTATGCACAATATTCGTTTATAAAATATCTTAATAAAAGCTTTTTATTTTATGTATAATAAATAAATATGAACAAGGGATAACATATAAAATTACCTGTGTTTATAAATTAATCCTATCAATTGCTCAAACAGGAATAAACGACTAATGAATAATATAAAATCAGTTCTTTGTTTTATTGTCAAGTTACATACTTGCATAAGAAATTATATTACGACATGGAGGAAGCGGTCTAGATGTTTCCACTCTGGAAATAGTTTCTCGAATCCAACTTATATGACTTGATATACGTGTATAAACAGAATAAGAATGACTATTACAATGTCTTGAACCACCAGTTAATGTTTCACCAAGACCGCTACTAACAATACCTCTTAGATACCATAAATTTCTAGTATTAAATACCAATCCTCCTCCGCTATCACCATCACAGACAGATGTTCCTATAATACAGATATTAATTGTTAGATATAATTTATAAACGTATTTTATTTTGCATATCGATTTTAACTATTTGTTATACCAACCATTCGTATAGCCAGCACAAAATTTATCGTCAGTTATGAGTTTTTCAGAATCAACGGAATTTATGGTAGATTTGCATTGATTAAGAGGAACATAGGGCAATAATACAAATTGTAGAATAAAACTCGATGATCCCGTTCCAGTCAATGCTGGATCGGTTCTACCAAATCCTGCGACTTTGCCTAAACCAGAATCAATAAAAGTTTCATCCAAACACGCTGGTAATAACAAAGATGAGAATACAAATGGATTGTCAATTTTCAAAATGGCTATATCCGAAGCATAATTTCCTTCGAAACCTAAATAATTGCATTTAATATAAATGTTTGTTACCTGAAAAATAATATATTATTAACTATATTATAGTTAATGTATTAACAAGGCACACACATAATTTTAACGTTAGATATTTAATTTGATAATTAAAATGAATTCTTTTCAATTTTCCATACTCTAGCTTTTTTGACGTATCGCTCGTCGTGTAGACTAGAATCATAGTCACGATAAATATTTCCAGTTGCTACATAATATTTATTTGCGTTGTCTACCCTTCGATTCGTTTGATCGTAAATGCAATGCGCTGCAGTAAGAAGAAAATTTTCTTTTATTATTGTTGCTCCACAAATAAATTCCTTCGGTCCACGTCGAGTTTTTTGAATATATAAAGTAGCATGCCATGGAAATTCAGCAACGTTAGGTATTGAGCCATTTACAATAAGAGGTTGTTGAGAGGTTGGGGCAATAATTCCACATTCTAAAAATTAAACCAGTGAAATTAAATTATACATAATTGAAATAAATATTAATAAATTTATATACAAATACTATTCCTTTTCAACAATATTCTAGTATATAGTACTTATAATATAATTGTAAATCTTAAATAATTATTAGGTTTGTTAGGAAATTATTTAATTTTAATTTATTTATAAAGGGACATGAGGAATTGGCGTTAGTTAGTTGCTACAATTTTTAAAGCATGAAATGATAGGTAATAAATTAAAATAGTTGAGAGATGGATAAATTATTACAATAGATTATGTGAAATTATGGCCCACAGTAAACATGTGGCCCACTTATGATTTAGTAAAATTTTTAATTATTTGTGTTATAACGACATTTAACTATTTAACAGATTTTTCATAAAATAAATAAATTAAATAAAAACATCATCATTGGATTAAATGTATCATAAATAAATAAAATATAATAGTAATTTACTAAAATTTGCAACATATTGCACTACTAGTGACCTTATAATTATAATCTTTTAATGTGAATTATCTCCAATCGTTTTATATTTGAAGAAATGTTTTCTAGCATGCTGAATCCTAATAATGTGTCTACAATAAAGCTTCATTAAATATTATATGGTAGTGTTTAAAATTACGCCCATATAGGTCTGGGTTCTTCTGGTTGTTTGGAAGTCTTAATTTGGTTAAGTATTCTAATATTAATATTAGGACTATTCGGGTTACGAGTATCTGCATGTATTATAACTTTATCAGGCAATACTTCGATTGAAGGAAAAAGAGAGTTATTTTTTTCATCATAAGTTTGAAACGTTATGTTGTCACTTCCAACATGAATATTAATAATCAGCGGACCTGGAACGCATCGTAATGGATTTGGTGGTTCCCATTCACCCATATTGTTACATCTAACTTGATTCTCTTGGTTTGATAGATAACTTCCTTCTTGTTGATAACTGTTACGACAACTTAATGTTGCGATTGTTCCAGGCTTAACAGGAGACTCGCAAGGTTCATATTTATCATTAAGTGTACACTCAGCATACGTTGATTCTGAAGCCAACGATTTGCAACGTATTTCTAAAATAATGGTAGAATCATTTAGAAAATAATCCAAAATATTAGAGTAAGAATTGCATATAAATATTGATATATTCTTTGTTGTATAATAACGCTTAAGTTATAAATCTTACCAGTACAAACTGGAATATTTTTCCATTTCCCTTCCGGACTACAAAATACATCACCTGGACCGCTTATTTTGTATCCAGGATTACAAGTATAAATTAAATAAGCCCCATCTGGTAATTGTTTACCTTCCTCTACATCGCAATCGCTTTGTTGCCATAGACAATATCTTTTATGTAATTGTCGATAACCATTTACTGGCTGGGGAGGCACTATACAATTAATTGATGTTCTATTGGTGAATGGTTCTATTGGTGAACTAGTAGTAGTTGTACTTGTTCCTCTGGAGCACATTTCAGGATCTTCGTCTGATCCATCTACGCAATCTCTTACATTATTACACTTGAAATCACCGTCTATACAAGCCCCATAGTTGCAACGAAATAAAAATTTATGACAGCTAAGAAAAAAATGTTTATAAACAAGCAATATTAATTAAAAGATACACATGTTTAGAGTTTAATAAAATAATTAGATTAAAATCGTATCCTATCTCTTACTTCAGTGATTTACATTTGGAAATAGTTTCATCAGATTTATCTATACAATCAACTTTACCATCGCAAAGGTCTATAGCATTGATACATTGACCATTATCGCATCTGAATTGTTGTAAAGAACATTTTCCAGAATTAGTATTATCTATTTTATCCTTGCATCTAGGTAATGTTTCGTCACTATTATCAATACAATCTCGTTTTCCATTACATATCAGATCACCATCAATACAAGCACCATAATTACATCTAAATGCATATGCAGAACACACTATATTTTCTTTAGAACATTGATATTCTGTTTCATCTGATTGATCTTCACAATCTGGTCTCCCATCGCATAAAAGCGAGCCATTTATACATTCTCCATTGTTACATTGAAACTTTCCTGAACTGTAAAAGATATTTAAAAAATATAATATTTTCAAAATTTACATACATTGTTAATTTTCTACATTTTTTAACTCACCTGCATTGGTTTCCTTGTTGCGTCGATACAATATTTAAAATAGCTAAGATATAAAAGCAATTGTTTAACTATTTATTAAGTTTTTTTAATTAGTTTAATAAATTAATTAAGTATACAATATTGAATATATATTTTGAAAATAATTTATCTAATAAATTATTAGCAAATGTTTACATTAATATACATTATTTTTGTCTATATGTTTGCATATATATTATATTTAAATTGTATGTTATAATTAAAATGAAATTAATATAAATAAATAATATTTTAAATTTTAATCAAAAATACTATGTCTATTAATAGTTACAATGCTAAATCTTAGATTAATTGTATTTTGAATCGTTATCTTCGTTATATATATATATATATATATATATACATATATATATAAAAGATTCCTCTCCGAGTTCAAGGTTATTATATAGTCATACACTAAACTGGTTTTTGATTACTTCTAACATGAAGCATCATACATTCTTGGAATTAAAATAATTGGTATATCAATTGTATATTATAAACATTATATCGATTATATATAATAAACAATATTTTTAATTCGCATAAAAAAACAAAATTAATTTGTTTCTAGATGTAAATAAATTTCATTTAAATCTTATTATCGAATCTAATATTTATGACAAATTAATATCTATTCTTTAATAAAATAAATTAACATATGTTAAGAATTCAAAATCTTTCACAGTTATCATTTGCTTTATCGAAGATTTAAAAAATAAAAATCATAATAGAGTATTATTATTATTATTCTCTAAATTATATGTGATGTATATATATACTATATAATGTTTATTTTAAATATTGGAAAGTGTATGTAACAATACATGTAATATTTTGAATTGAGAAATATGTTTTTCAAATATAAAAATAATATATGTACACAAAAAAATAAATATTTTAATTACTTACTGGTAAATGTGATTAAAGTGTAATACTTTCTATCTACGATTTTCATAATTAACTGAAAATTAATAAAAAATAATAAAAAAAAAGAGAAAGTAACTGTTTTAAAATGAAAATAATATTCGTCGAGTGAAATTCTGTATCGTGCCGTTCTCTGTCAACGATTGGAATCTACTGGGATCTTCCTGCAGTGATTGTGTATCGGCTTGGAATTACCCGCCTAACCAAGCATTTAAATTTGTATTGGGACGAGACTATGTGTGTGTAGATCGATGATAACATATGTATAGATCCTATACAATTATGTATGAAGAAATAAATTTATCTATATGGGAATAATAATATTCTACACTTATTGTAGAAATTCTGAGAAATCCATTCAAAATCAATTTGACAAAATTGATTGTGCGCTATATGTTATATGACATACTTAACTTATGACTTCATTTTCGTAATGATAAATTAGATATTTTATTTATAAATCTTATCAAGATTTTTTTTTGGAGGAAAATAAATATCTATAAATAATATCTTTTTCATATTTATTTCGTTAGATTATTTTTCTTTTTTTTTCTTTTCTTCATCTTTTTCATTCAAAAATTCGTTCTTTTTTTTTTTAAGATTGTTATTACGTTCTAGCATTTATTTACATATTCATTGTTATTAGCATTTATAATTATTAACATATAAAATGTATCATCATAATGGAAGGAAAATAATGTATTATTGATATTATAATGTTATAGATTCTTCATCCCTGATTGAAAATGAATGTAAAGGAAGAATGGCTAGCCAGTTCAACATTCTATTATATATTATGGTTAAGGTAATGATATAGGAGATGATATATTACTTTTTTTTTATATTCGAAATATTTCAATAAATTATTTCAAAGGATACGTCTTTTCTGCTATTTCTGTATTTACAATGTGTTTCACTATATATTCTGCTTGAAATTTTTCTACTTCTTCTTCGCATTCCTTCCAATCTAAAGTTTCATGTATACCATCCGATCCATATCTCTTATTATAGTGATCGTAATGTACCTAAAGAAATAAAATTATATAATGCTTTTATATTGCAATTAGGCGCATAATAGAATGAAGATATTTATCTCTTACATAATTTAAGGATAAACCTAAACCTGGAACTAATGGTATATCCATTTTCTCGTCCTTAAATGCTTGTTCCAAAGAATCTTCTGTTGCCATATTTCTTAAATAAGCAATAACCATAGAAATCATTTTTCTAATTTGATGCAACATGAAACTTTGCCCTTTTATTTCTATAATAGCAAATTCTAAATTTTCTGCGACGAACGTTTCTATGCATTGAAATTTAATGATATAACGTTTCGCCCGTGGATCCAATGGCTTTCTGCGGATATAAAAAAACATTGACTAACATTTTATAAAATAATATATATATATGCGTAATTAATAAATGGCACAACTAACACTTTAGACGTGAAATTATGAAAGTTATGAGTTCCTTGAAAAAGTTGCATAAATGAATTAATTTTTATCAAAGCTTCTGAACTTAATCTAAAATCAGTATATGGTTTTCCATCAATGACTGATAACTCCTCTATTCGTTTTTCAATGTCGCATTCCTCTCTGGATGGTAATGAAGCTTTATCTTCTGGTGCAAATGCAAAAGTAGGAAGAATATATCTATATGTTCTACCGCAACAATTTATTTTACTATTAAAACCCTTGGTAACGCGTTTGATACCAAATACTCTTATTTCATTTGGTAAGCAATCATTTATGCTATCTTTGTTGACTGTTTCCGCTAAAATAATGAAAATTACCAATTTAAACATTAAAGGTAAAATTATAATTGAAGATTTGTTTTAAAGATGTATCAGTTAAGAATATGCATCTTACGTAGCCTGAGTGAAACTACTTGTCTAGCAGCAGATACTCCCTTGTCTGTTCGTGCCGCTCTTTGAAAATTAAATGATCTTAAATTTTCAATATTTTCCATAGTAATCAAGTTATTTTTCAACAACGCATTCAACAAATCATTCTCGATAGTTTTCATGCCTGGATTAACTTGCATGCCGTAATAATCTCTACCGAGATAGCCCATCATCAAAGCGTAAGGCCTTTTTTTAATCCTTAATGATTCTACTTTTTGAATTTTTGCATCTGTATCTTCATTCTCATCTGCTCTTATCCTCTTTCTATTTTGATTATCTAGACTTTGTTCGTTGGTAACTGTGTCGATTTGAATCGACATATTTTTATAATTATTTGCACCTAAAAATAATATGATATAAGCATTTATAATTCAATAACAAGTTAATGCATCACATTATTTACCTAAAATGTAGGTTATGTGTTTAAACACGTTGTAACTACTAACTATACGATTCTTTATGCAGTGCAACATTTACAATAAATGTATTGTAAAAATGATATATATATATATATATAATATAAATATTTTGTTTTAATATTTACGATGAGTCTTTTTTCTTTAACATTTATCAGACTTTTAAATATAAGTTAAAATAC
Organism: Polistes dominula; assembly: GCF_049000335.1. Taxonomy (NCBI): domain Eukaryota; kingdom Metazoa; phylum Arthropoda; class Insecta; order Hymenoptera; family Vespidae; genus Polistes; species Polistes dominula. The sequence continues at coordinate 4,533,053 of NW_028301150.1, forward strand.
ATTGTTAGGTTACGACTCTTAACCTTTGTTTGTTACGTTCATCATTTCAATTGATTATCCATAGAAAAAATATTACATAGATGTATGTATGTAAATTTAATGGATTAGAAAAATTTGTATTTTTCATAAAAGGACAAGAAGGGAAATATATTTTTTATCTTTCTTAAAAAATTGTTAAAAATTCTAACATGGCGGAATTATTATAAACAATTAAAGTTACTTCATCTCTTTCGATTTCAAACATTTCGTTTTCTATCGATTTTATCGAGTTATCGCTAATATCGATTGATCGCATTTGATTTCATCTAGAGATTGTTACACAAGTTGAAATTATTTTTTAAAATTTAACTAATTGCTACCTGCATACTAGACAAATATTATAGCTCGCATGAATATTAATTTTATTTATATTAACGTTTAAAATATGATTAATTTATACTATGATTTTCATAAATATAATTTGTATATGAGACATAAAAATATAACTACATTTTCATTGGTATATGTGATATTAATTTACGAATAATAAAAAAGATTTATCAAAGTATAATTATATATATATATACAATATATTCCAGAAAAATCTACAAATATGATATATACATTTAATACTAAATATTATCTGTCAAGACAAAAAAAAAGATTACTTTTTACATCAAATTAATCTTCCTCTTGAATACATTTTTCTACCAATTCCCTTAAATTTGGATTTTCCATAGCAGCTGCTATTCGTTCCTTGTCATTTATTTGTTTGTTTACTGCAATCAAATGAAAAACATTAAATAATACAACATTGCAAATTCAAATTCATTTTCAATAATAATTAAATATTATTATATAAAAGAAATAAGATATATTTGAGTGTATAAAATTAATTCATTCCTACTTTCTTGTTCGGTTGAATGTGTTCCTTCTTTGATAAAAATATCCAATTTAAATACTGCTACTAAATGTCGTTCAAGTTTTACTCTTATACATAATCCTATGAGTGTTGCCAATGAACAATGTGGCACTGTAGGATTAAATTCAACGCGTATTATTGAAATACCACTGGGAGTACTTCCACAAATATTAACACAATCTTCGTATATTATATCAAGTTGTTCTAAGGTTTGCGGTTTCTCTGGATCCTTGATGGTTCTCAACAAATCTAAGAATACGACAAAAGTATATATCTAAAAGATTAATTTATACAATTTTAATTTCTTTATGATGATATATAAAATAATATGAAAAATAGGATTAATTCTAAATATTGAATAATTGTTTATGATGAAAAGTAATCTTATAAATTGTTTGTATTGCATAACAATTAGACGTTTTGGATAAAATCAAAATGATTAATTGTAACTAAGACAAAAAATTATAATAAATCAAACTTACCGTAAACGGACTCTTTTAATTCTAAATCTGTTTTTAATGCAAATGCAGTTTGATTTTTAGAATTTACGACATCTGTCGTTCCCATGATTGTTTCTGGGAGTATACCATCTTTAATCTTCAAACCGATTGATAACTTTCGAAAAAATGATAACATATTTATTCACACTTAATATTGTATAACAGCATACTGTAAATAATTGGTACTTATAAATAATTGTTTTTAAGGTTATGTTCGAAAATTTGTTACCAGTCAGTCTGTAGCGATACAACCGTAGGTCGCGCCCCCTAAAAGTTACTAGAAGGCTAGGGAACCATGCGAACAAAAAGTAGTCTGTACGAGTCTGTACTAGTGTAGCCTTCCATGAGTGTACACTATGGAGGGTAGAGGTAAGGAGTATCATCTGTGTATATGAAAAGTGTCCGTCGAAATGCATTCAATTAGGATGGCGCCACATTAGCATCAGGGTAAATTTTAAAAGAAGCGCCAAATATTATTAGAGTAGAATTGAGAAATAAACAAGGAACACAAATTTTACCCATAACTGTTTTGTTATTCACATACTTTTTCATAAAATTAAATGATAAAAAATCATTAAACGTACTATTCACAGTTCATGAAATAAAATCACTCTAGCTATACGTTTTCTCATAATAATTCTTTAAGGTTATATTTACTACATTATTTTGAACTAGGCAAATAGTTGAAATTTTCAATAATTAACTACTTTAGTCGCCAATAATATTAAATTTTTTAACTCGACATACTTCAATTCGTTTACAATTGCTACATTCATACCATACCCTTTGTCTACACCAGCGTCATTCTGGAAGGTTTTTGAACTGTTATTTATAGCATACGCTGGACACTTTTTCAAATTTTCTCCCATAAGAGATGTTACTCCTTACCTCTATCCTCCATAGTGTATACCAAAGTAGAAACGAGTCGCGTCCTCGAAATAAAAGTTATAAAGAAATTTAATCTAATATTATTTTTTACTGTAAAGAAACCCTCTACAAATTGTACGTATACAGCACCATCTTGCGTGACACAAGCAATATGTTTGTATATATAAATTTCTTTGTTTCTTATTAATTTACTTACATATTTCATTTTTCTTTAAATTATATATAAAAGCTTAAGATTATAATTGTTAGTCATTTAAAATGTATAAATATATCTCATCAAAATGTAAAACAAACACTCTTTTGAAAAAATATAAAACAACATATGAAATACTAATTCACATATTTTCAGCATTTATCAATATCTTGTCCTTTTTTATAGGGGTTGATGCCTTCGAAGGTACATCTTTTAGTGGGGAAGAGTTTGGAAGTGAAGGTAAACCTGTAATAGATAATATATATAATGTATATATAATTTGTATGTAGTAAATAAAAATATTTGATTTTACATACCTGTTACACTTAAATTTCTTAATCGTTGTTCCATATCTTCTAATTCTTTATTATTATTTGTATTAATTGTCAACTTATTGTCATTATCATTATCATTTTCATTATCATTCATTAATTCTGCAAGTTCTTTTTCTAAATCTGAATCCGTTACAAAATCAGTATTTGGTAATACTTCTGATAACGCAGATTGTATATCTTGACAGTTTTCTAAAGTCTGAAACATTTAACAAATTAAATATAAAATGATATTAAAATTCTATTTCTAAATAATATAAAAATTTCTATAATAATAATACCTCATTTAAATTATCTATAACATTTCTGACTTTTTGCTCCGTTAATCCATTATTTTCAAATTGTGACAACAAATTAGAACCAAGTTTGAAAGCATCAATTACGTTAATGTTTGAATGCGTATCCTGAATACTTAATATAAGATTACGTAAATTTCCAAGTACGTTTGCACGTTTCTCGATTATTTTATCTATTTGATTTTTTTTCTCAAATGAGTTTTCGCTACTTGTCGCATTTCCTTACCCAAATACGCTTTAACTTTATCCATAGCGAGCATTTTTTCTTTCTCCAATAATTCAATTTCCTTTTCGAGTTTATTTTCTTGATTCAACAGTTCGTACAATGTCTTTTCTACTTCTGAAATTTCGTTAATTGTTTGTGTAGAAAATTTAACTAACAATTCGTCATTGATTGAACTCTTTCTCAAAACAGCCTTTTTATGATGCTTAAGCCAAGTCAATGCTAATTTCAAAGTATTTTCATTAATATTATATCGACATTCTTCTTTTTTACATTTTTCAAGAATTTCTAACGTAGAAATAAGGACGTTTTCTTTATCATTGACCATCGTAGAAAGTATAAGTTCAGCTATTTCTTTTGTTGCTTTAAGATGTACGTATTTGGTGTTAACATTTATATTCTGTCCTATTACGTAATCTTTCATTTTATAAAAGGACCATTTAAGTGGCTTTTTAATAAATATATCCAAAGACCATATAGCCCAAGATTCGCTTGATTCTTTTAAAAATTCTTCTTCTGATATTATTTCTCCATTCCTGATAAAAAATAAAATATATGATATAAATAACAGTAACTCTTCAATATTCTTTCTATTTTATTCTATTAATCCCCTGCACTATAATAACGTGTAACATGAATAAAACAAATTATACAACTGCATTTACCTTAGCATTTCTTCGATAACTGTTGTTAAACAAAGGGGAGTGCAGCCCTTACGTTTAAAGATTTGATTCAAATCGAAGAGAGAAAAATGACATTGTTCTGTATGCCTTAACCATGTATAAATAAGATCATTCCAAAATTTGTATTTTGATACCCAATCCTGTTGATTAGCAGATTTACTACGGAATGGAGAAAATAGTGCATTCATTCTATTATCCTGATTCCAACAATCTGGCATTTTGTCAGATGGTAATGGTAACATTTCATTTGATTCATTTTTCTCCAACATGATTTCTTCTTTTCTTTTCTCTTATTTTGATAATTATTACCACGCACTTAATTCTAGAAAACGATGTTTTGATTAATACTTATTTATAAAAAATACCACTTTTTGTAGGTTATGAAATCACATATTCAGTCTTTATTTTGTTAAATCATAGTCAAATTGTTACTCAAAATTGGGATTTATTTTTATTTATTGTTAATTATTAATAACCTAGTATTATTTTACTAATTATATATATACATTGATATTATGTAATATATATTTACAAAAATATGCGATAGAAAAAGGCAATAAAATTAATTCGTTACTTTTCGTATGTACGTAGTACACAATAACAAAGGTAAAAAGGTTATTGCATATTCAAAATCTAGTTATTTTAATATATATATATATATAGTAAGAAGCATAAGTGAACCAATAATCACTAGTTTTGTATAAATCTTTATTTATTGCTAAGAATGTAGAAGAATATTAAAAAATGAACATTATAGTAAGTTTTATTACAGTTAGAAGTAACACATCAGAAATTTTGTCAACAAATAATATCTCCTCGTTTAGCATTGGCAAAATAAATGGATTGACTCGGTTTTGCACCTGTCCGTAAAAGGAATGTTTACGTAGAATGTTTCAGCAGTATGTTTACATCTAGCAGTTTAATATGTTTACAAAATATTAGTTTACGTTTCAGCACTGAATTTCTTGCAATCAGTCGAATGGAAAAGTATGCAAGTAAATTAAAGCAAATATGAAGGCAATTGATTCAAATTGTTTAAAAAAAGTAATTTCTTCTTTGAATAATGGCTTATCAACATGTGAGACAGCGCAAAACTGTAATATTAGTCAGTCGACAGTGCAGAGAATAAGAAAAAAATACTGTAAAAGTATGTTATTAAATGTTGGAGGAAGACCAAAAAAATTATCACCACAGGATGAACGAAGAATTTTACGGTTTGTCACATCCGGTGAAGCTTCAAGTGCCACTATAGCTGCAAAATTATTAAAAGAAGATACGGATATAACAATAAGCAAGTGGACAGCACAAAGAATCCTTAAAGAAGCTCAGTTTAGAAGCATTAAGAAAAAAAGAAGCCGATGTTATCGAAGAAAAATATAAAACTCCGTTTAGAATTTGCCAAAAAATATCAAAACTGGACAACTACTGAATGGGAACGTGTTATTTGGTTAGACGAGACCAAAATTAATAGAATTTATTCAGATGGCATGTCATGGTGCTGGATTTGTAAAACTGAAAGACTTAAACCACGACATGTAAAGCAAACTGTAAAACATGGTGACGAATCATTAATGTTTTGGGGCTGCCTAACAGCATTTGGTGTTGGATCACTACACCGAATTATGAGGGAGGGCATCATGAATCAGTACAAGGATATTTTACAAGATCATCTTATAGATGCTGTTGAAAATATGCCTTTTGAAGAAGAAAATGTAATTTTCATGCATGACCGAGACTCTAAGCACACTGCTAAAAGTATAAAAAATTGGCTCAGTACACACAAATTTTCTGTTCTGTATTGGCCTGCACAAAGCCCCGACCTCAACCCCATAGAGAATTTATGGGATTTACTAAAAAGACGACTTCGGGACTCATATGATTCCCAACCAACTTCAATTACAGATTTGTACGATAGAATTCAAGAACAGTGGGGAAAAATATCTCCGGATTATTGCAAAAAATTAATAAAAAGTATGCCGAAGCGAATTAGTGCAGTTTTGCAAGCAAAAGGGTTGTGAACGAAATATTAAAAATAAATAATATATTAAATATTGCCAAATATTTATATATATATATGTATATATTCATTATATTCATATTATTTATTAATTATATTAATTAGTATTTAACATATAAAATCAAAAATATAAATATAATGTAAAAAATATCTCGTTTCATTAATTACAATTTTTAATAAATTTTAGAAAAACAAATATTTAACAAATTATAGATATTTTAATTTATGATCCATTAATTATTATATATATACTCACGTATATAAATTCTTTATTTAACCTGTCTATCTATAACATTAATTCAATAATCATTAACAATCTGTGTAAGTTGAACGATATTAATTATGGCATTAACAAGAAAATTCATTCGAATACTGTACGTTAATAAATTTGTTAAGTATATCTTCTATTTATAAATAGTTTGTATGTGAAAATAGTTCTATTTTTTTTATTCAGTCTTGTTGCATTCAATATCTTTCATATGCATTTGGCATAAACTATTATTCCTTTATTTGTTTATTTTATTTGTTCTTTTCTGGACGGATTTATGATATAGTTGCACCAGTTGTTTTTTCAACCATTTAATATTATTCTCCTAATTCTTTTAAGAGACTACTTAATCTTTTATTACTTGCTTTTATAAGATCTCCAGTTTTTTTTCTAACCGTTGAACCTCTTCATATTTTTCTGATTCAATTGATGGAGCATCGCCACCACCTATTATAGAAGATTCTTCTAATGTTTCCTTAACAACAGATTGATTTAAATCTTGGAAAGGTTTCATCGTGCAAACTTTAATATCGCACAATTCATTTGTCAAGGATCCAATTTTTTCTTCGTCTGGCAAATTATTGTATTCCATTTTTGCATCACGTGAGATAAGTAACGATGATGTCAATGTTTCAGATAATTTTGTAACTTTTTCTAATATATCTGAAGTATATATTTATATATATATATGTATATGTATGTATAAATATATTTTATTCATATAATAAAAAAATATAATCTCACTGAAATTTGTATTCTTCTTACTTATCAGACATATTACCTGTTAAATCTATCGTCTCAGAAGAGAAATTAATTTCGCTTTGTTGCATAAAACTTTCTCTGCTAAATAAATGTTGCCTAACATTGGATAAATGTCGAGACTTTAATTTTCTCTGCATGCTCTGTTCATCAATATCTTTTGCCATTTTTTGCGGTGTTTTGAATATTATAGTTTGTTCTGTGCGTATGATACGTCCAGCTTTTATATAAGGAATTAAAGATGATAAATTTGCTTGTGTCCTCGGTACGCTATTGGCTGGTTGTATCGATAACGGTGGTTTATAATTTTGCACTATAATATTAAATAATTGTTAAACAAATACAATTAATTTAGTAATAGTAATATTTAATAGTTTTTTTTTTATAAAAACCTGTGTATGGCGTTCTTATATAAGTTAAGTTTTTTCCTTCTTGCGGCAAACCGTAAGCTGTAGTAGAATAATTTATACTTGAATCTAAAAATAAATAAATGAAATATGAAATTAAAGTATTCAGAAGTATATTGAAAAGTTTCATTTTCATATCATTACTGTGAAGCATATCCCCTTGTCCCATGCTTGCTTTGCCATAATTAGTATTCATTAACATTGAATTATTCATAACGTTGACTAAAGCAGGCTGCAATCGTTTGATTACATTTAATATCAATTCGCATCTTTTAATGACTCGCAACTGTTGCGGTTCGGTAGCATTTTCTACCAAAAGCTTTTTTGCACTTGCATCCGTCTCAAATATAGCTGAAAACATATAATATTATTATTATGATTTTTACAAACAATATCATAAATACATATAATATATGTTATCAATGTATATCACCTGCTTTTAATTCTCGAATCATCATTATAGTTTGTCTATCGATATTATCACTTCCAATATCATTTACAGTTACAGTTAATTGGCTAGACAATGAAACTGCTCTTAAAACAATACTTTGTACTTGTTGTAGAGTTACAGCTTCTCTATTGTCAAAACAATCAGACATGATACGTATACGTTCTTGAAGATCGTCTAAAACTACCTAGATAGTAAGTTGCACTGATTTATTCTTAGTTATTTGTTGAATATATTTAGAGATATGCAGTTAAATTACCTGGCAATAAGCAGCAGAATCAATAATCAAATTAACTGTATTATGTAATTTATTCATCTCTAATTGCCATTGAGATGTTAAAAGTTTAACACTAGCACGAAATTCTTTATTATCCGGATGAAGGTAGAATGCAGTGATAGCAGCAATCAATTCACTTTCTAACAATTCAATACTTGCTAAACAATTTCGAATTTTGTTGACACCTAAAATGAAATAATTATATTAATACATATGTTTATATATATATGCTTGTTATAAGCATAATTTTAATAACAGAATCATAACTGTGCAATGTGACAAAAGCAGAACGATATATGTATATGTATAAATATATTATCATATGAACAAATAAGCAAATAGAAGTTACATTTAAAATTAGTTTGATACGAATTCTTATGTCTGTCACATTGCATAATATATTATTTTCTATTGGTTTTACGAACGCTCAACATCTCTGCAACACGCGTTAGCAAATATTCCGATTAGCATAGCTTTATCCGTAAGCTGATCAAAATCTTCAATTGCGCTATGTAAATCGTTTTTAGATCTTTTTTTAGCGGTTAATGTAATTCCGCACGTCAAGACAAGTTTTCTCAAAGCATTAAAAGGATCGCTAAATACTTCCATAACAAGCATTAACACTGAAATATTGACTTTGCGTTCTAAACGATATAATGCGTCATTTAAAGTATTCATGAAGAGATTATTGACGCTAGGATCAAAAGTTTCAGAGCATAATTGGGATTTTAAATTTTCGTATTCTCCCATAATCGATCGACAAGCTGCTGATATTGCTTCAAAATTTTCCGGTTGACACATTTGTGCAATCGACATTGCATGTGAAAATATATCTTCTATACCCCACCACAATTGGGTACATTCTAATATCTGTTCGTCTTGAGTTTTTGTTGACATTTCAGCTATAATGTCGAGTACCAAATCCATTCTAAACAATAATGAAATTTATTTTATAATTATTTAATATAAAAATGGTTTTTTAATTCAATAGAATTTAATTTTGCATAGAATACCTATAAACAAAATGATTTTCTTTTTCCATAGTTTCATCTTCTGGAGATGGATTTGGCGCTTCCAGTACTTCAATTATTAATTTGAAACAAAGACTTATTCTTTCGCATATATATTTCTTACAATTCTGCAATAATTATTAAATTATTTTATAGTTTTCTTTTTCTTTTACTTATCCTACAGCAGATATATTTGATCATTAAGTATAAAATATCCTGTTTCAAACAAACTTATCGGACGTTTCATACTTAATAATATATTTTTTCAATAACAAATTATAATAAGTAACAATTTAAAAATATATCTTTAGTAAATTTGATAGATCACATTACATAAATTGATGCATTTAAATGATGTTGCTCCTGAACCAGCTGTGCCAACATACTGAACGTTGTATGTATCTGGAATGCATACAATGCTATTCTTTCCGAAAGAAAATTTGAAATTAAACTTTTTCTATATTTTTGTAACGGACCAAGTACTTCAAGTATAGAAGTACCAAGTTCCTATAACGAATACAAATATATTTTTATATATACTTTTTGTTTTTATCCCTTATGTTATACAAATATTATAAAAACATAATAAGAGGGAAAACCTTTATATTTTGAAAATCTTCAATTTCATTTTCAGCACCCATTTCTTTAACATAATCGAAACAATCTTGAAGTCTTTGTTTTAATGGCAAACATTCAAGATTTTCAAGTGCTTTTAAAGCCATTATAAATTTGTCAAGTAACGTTCCTATTGCATCTTTGCTCGTATGACTGTTGATATTTTCTACCTGAAAAATATATTGCTTCAACATTAATATCAAATTTCAATTGCAGTAATAACAAAATAAACATACCCATTCATTAGCAACTATTTCATTGGATAAACAAAATTCTTCAATTGTATTGGCAATTTTAGTTTTCATTTCTTGATAATCGGTAATATCATCCTTGGATAAGTTCTCAAATTTTTCACCTAGAATACGTAACTGATCACAAAAAACTGATTTTATATTTAGAACATCGGATTGTCCAGCCTCGCTGTCTCTTATCGAATGCTTCAAATTATTTATCTGAAAGATTTATTGCAAACATAGCTTTTAATATTTGTAATATTTGTATATTTAAAAAAAATAAGTATTATTATTAAATAACATAATTGATAATTTTACTTGTATTTCAATAGGATCCAAGATCTTTTGCATACGTTTGGTTTTTAAAGACATATTGATCAATTACTTTTTCATCAATTTATTTCACAATACTTTATCATAGAATTCAAACGTTGAAACGGTCATAGTAAACAAAGTGAAGTTAGCCACTAATTGTAACTACATTAATACAAAAATATACATATGCTTTCAAACATGATCGTAGTAACTTTGCATGTAGTTACATATATATATTTCAATGTTAAATATTATAATTTAATAATTTATAAACTTATAATTTTCACACAGTTAACTGAAATTATAATATAAAATAACATTTAAACCGATATTAAATTTATTTAATAATAAAATAAATGTACTCTATTTTTTGGTAATACATTTTCTAAGTTTAACGCCATCTAGCGAAAAAAATAAATAGTGATATTTTTTAAGGTTAAGTTATGACACAAATAAAAAATTAAGAAGATAAAAATATATTACATTTTTATACAAAATAATGTTTGAAATAAAAAATACACACATACACATACATATAAAGCTAGGTAACGATATAACACGCAAAATAAAACCAATACAATATTTTTTAATGTAATATATATTTTGTATTAAATAGTTGTATATTTACATAATAGATCTAAGATACTATTACTCGAATTTGTTGTACTTCTCATTCATCAGGTATATTCTCCAGTCCCATTTTCTAAATGACAATTAAATAAATATATGCATATTAATCTTTTTTATACGTTTTTCTGTAAATGTAAGAAATGTTAAAATAAGTTCTTACCCCTGCAGTCATTGGATGATCACATAAACGTGAATCTCTTATAAACATAAGCAAATCCCACTCTTCTGATAATAACCTACGTTTTGGCTAGAAGAATAAAATAAATAGTAGTAAACTATAAATGATATATATATATATATTACCATTGTATAATATAATGAAAATGAAATAAATAAATAAAACCATTTTTGCATCTATTAACAGGATTTAAAAGAAATAATGATTGGTTATGATAGATGTTAAATAATATAATACTATTATTAAAAATATATATTATGAAAAACGTCTACTCACAGTGTCAAACATTTTTAAACATAAATAATGGGCACCATAATGCGGTAATGTCAAACCAGCTACTATTATTACCATCGTCGGTATTACTTCATACCACATTTTGATCTAAATATCAATAATTCTCTGTTTAATCCGATAAAAGAAAAATATCTCAATACATTTCCTAAACGAAATCCTTCCAGACTTTTAATAGTCCTACAAAATACCACACTGATAAACTCAAATATAAAATGAATAACCTATCTGTTAACAATGCTACCAACTGACATTTTCTAATGGCGGTAATATTTAAAATGATTGTAGCTAGGATATTTTTTTCTCCTTTTTTTCACAAATTATTTTTACATAAAATATAATAAAACTTTGAAATTAAATATTCTTATATACGTTAAATATATTCTTCATCATCTTAATTGTAATAAAAGAAATGTTCATTTTATTTTTCATAAGTTTGTATGTAAATTCGTCATATATAATTATAATTAATTAATTAAGTAATAATATTATAATATATTAATAAAATGTTTACTCTCTAATAATATTCTTTGCAACATTCTTTATCTTACCTTTGACTAAATAACAACAAACTAAAATAAAAAGAAAGAACATAAAGCTATATTGTTACAAAAAACACATAACAATTAATTGCAACTTTTTATTCATATTTTTTAAACAAAAACACAACAAAATTTGAAGTACACTTAACTCCCTTACATTTTTATTTTAAATTCAACTAAAATATAATTGTACAGTAACGTGACGTTTTTGTATTTATTTATTTTTATTTGTTGTTGTTGTAAGACGTTAATATATTAGTGTCTACCACGTATTTTTCTCATACGAATGTGTGTATGCACGTTAGTTTTAATCACGAAGGGAATAAATGAGAGTTGTTGTTGCTGTTTATTGTTTTTTTTTCTTTTTTTTTTAATTATTTTTCACTTTTTAATATATATTATATTAAATCATACCATCAAGATATCCATTAATCAATCATTAAGATATATCATCAATGTTATATCATGCATGCCCAGAGATAAAATCATTGTCGCCAAGTGTTTTTTTATTTAAATTTTTTTGTTTGCGACTTCGAGCGTAATAATAAGTCTTAAGAGCTCCTTTTAATAACAATATTGTTTATTGTTGATATTATGAAGGAGTTGTTTTGCTTTGAACTGGTTACACAAATGGCCGCCACAGAATAAGGCACACAATTAATGCAACGCGCATTTAATATAGCGGTATTATTCGCTCCTATCATTAATATACTTTAAAGTGAATGAATTACTATTAACTTTATGGATTTATCCTGGAAATAATCGATGCTTTTCATGTACCTTGGAAAAATTAGGATATTGCAGGAACGACTGTCTTCTCTATATATCGCTGTTGCTCCGATTAATGATTACATTATTATTATTATTGTATTATTATATTAATATTAATATTAGTTATTATTATTATTTATTATTATACCTGACGTCAATATTGTGTGTGTGTGTGTGTATATATATATATATGTTTGTGTTTGTTTATTTGTTTGGATGAATAGCGCTTTTAAATATATACATTTTTTGAGGTATGTTTGTATATTATGATATGAGATACATGCGATATTAGTGAACCATACGTTTATTTTTTTTCTTTCTCTCTTTCTTTCAATCGAGATATACATTTTTTACCATCAACCTGAGGTATATTATCCTTTTTTTCCCTGCTATATGAAACTAATATGAATTATGACATAACAACAGCTTTTGTTATATATTTTTTGTTCTTCTTCTTCTTCTTTTTGCATGTGTAAGTAAGTACACGTATGCGTATACAAGCAAGTGTGCATCTATTTTATCAATAGTATGTATGTATTTATGTATGTATGTATCTATTTCAACGTAACTTTTATATTCTTTTCTATTGTTTTAGATAATTTTTAAATTAATGTGTAACTTTTTGCTCATTGTCCCATGTGAGCATTAACTTATGTACATTCTATATTAATTATTTTTTTCTTATTTCTTTGTATCTTACTTTTGTAATCTTTGTTTGTTTCTTTTCTTTTCAACAGCTAGGATATAACTACGTAATCTACTGCATTTTTTCTTTTTCGTCTAGATTATAATATATACCTAGCCAAACGTAATGCCCATAATTATATCAATATCCATATGTTATACTACTCAAAGTATATAAGAAATAATTGTTTCCGAGTTCTTCTTTCTCTAGTTTTTCTCTTTTTATTTTTTTTAATCTTCATTTAATAATAATAATAATAATAATATAAGCCCTCGGCTTAGGAAATTGAATGAAGCGATTAATTAATATAGCGATTTCTCTAGTACAAGCTGTATAGTATCTTCAATTATATTTTTTATCTCCGAACAACAAATTTAAGGTATTCCCTAAGCGAAAGTAGTTTTTTTTTAACGTGGTACACGAACTTGATTATTATGTAAAATTCGGTGGATTAAACGGAGCTTTTGTAAAAAATAGGTTTTTTTTTTTAGTCATTATCAGACATGGTATAATAATAATAATTCGTATCGTGCTTAATACGTACTTTTTTGTATTTTTTCTTTTTTAATAAGAACAAGAAAAATAATCAACGTGTCGTCGTAGCTTGTGTTTCCATTATTTTTCCATTTCCTTTCTTTTCTTTTTTTTTTTTTTATTCTTCGTCATTCTTAATGATTTCTATCCATTAAGTAAAGATAACGGGATGATATATATTCGATTAATCTTGTTTTTTTTTTGGCAAGATCATCAAAAATGCGCGACTTGTATGTATACTCGTCAACATAGAAATAAAAATATGTGCGCCAAGTAGTTTCTTCTACCCATCGTGGTAATCATTAATTCGTTAAAAACAATAACATTAATGCTTTTTCTTTTTTTTTCTTTGCTTTGATACAGTATGGGTAATAACGTTCGATTGAAATATTTGTGAAATATGACGAGATGATAAAAATATAATTATTTACAAAAAAAAGAACTAAAACAGAAAAGAAAGAACAGTCTTCTTTTTTTTTTTATATGTTTCGTTCCCCCGTAATTCATTCGAAACATTTCTTGAAGAATTATGATTTTTGTTGTACGATAAAAATATATTAACGCATAGTTCATATATATATATATATATATATAATATAATGAATGAATTTCGATCTTTCATTTTCGAGGCAATGGTGTAAACATATACGTTGATATATATATGTAATGTTTGTGGAAAAAGTACAGTGTCATTAGGAGTACAATCGAAATGTGCAGCCTTAGAACAATCATCGCGTTCTTTGTCTTTTTTTCCAAGACATTATATTTATAATGAAGTTATATAACTGTTGGTTTGTTAGTTATTTAAGATTATTATTGAATGCTACAACAAACTGCTCTGCATGGTACGGGTCCTTCGCCCTCTTGACGATTTAATGCTTTACGTGGTTGAAAAATTGAATCAAGAGTTATGGATTGTGATTTATCCATGTAGCAACTTTCATATACTTCATAAGCTTCATCGATGGGTACTTTAAGTTTTCCCACTATACTTGTGTCTTTTTCATTTGGCATTATTATTGGAATTTCTTCTTCTTGATAACCTTTGATCAATTCAACAGGACTATTTGGCACCATTTTGGATTTATTCAATGGCTTAAGATCGAGCGCATTTATTTTACTTTCTAATGGCTCCTCTTCAATACTCGTAGCGCTTTCGCGTGCGAATCTGTAATACTTTTGTACATGCTCTATGATAGCTTCCTCGGCTTGAAAATTATCTTCTTCAGCAGCTTCTCCTTCATAGGATATACCTTGACTTAGTAATATTTTCTTTGGAGTTCTTATTGGCTCAATAGTTTCTGCTTCCCAACATTCTAATACGTCAGGTTCCTCTATACTAATCAACGAAGCAACTGTACTTTCTACTTCATCATCATCGTCGTCTTCATCGTTGCTATTTCTTTTTTTCTTATCCATCTTTTCTTTTTCTAATTTATTATTAGCATCAACTATTGTCTTTTTCACATTAATCTCGTTCGTTTGATTAATACTTTTGGATACATTCTCAACATAATGCACGAACTGTGCGAACGGTGAAATTTGAAGAAATTTCCCATCTATTGAAACAATTATTTCTCCTTTTTCAAATGTTCTGACATTCATAGTATCCTCCTCTGCAATTCCTTCATCTTCCATACCAGCAACGTCATTAATATATCTTATCTTAACGTTCATACTTTCAGCCGGTTTTTTATGAATTTTCTCTGTTTTTCTCCCACGTCTGATGTTGTTTCTTTTCGAATTCATCCGAGAGCTGTTAGCAACCCTCATACCCGCAACACTATCCTTCTCAACAAATTCGCAAACTCCCGCAGCAACATTTGTTTTCAGCAGATTCTTTTTTCTTAATTTTCTTGTGAATTCTTCTGTTTCTTGTTGTCGTTCCTCCTTTTTCTGTTGTTGTTGTTGACAAGAATAATCGAAGGAAGAAAGTCTAGCTTTGGTGTTAAGAATATTATCATTTTTATTTACAACATGTTTAGCGAATCTATCTCTTGATATTTTCTTAATACCTCGAACATACGTTGTTGTTGCTGTTTTCCTTTTATTAACTGCTGATAATAAATTATTGTTGCGCTCTTTATCGTTCTCAATGTTGTTATTAATCTTTGCGAATTCGCTGCAGCTAGCCATGCACGATGATTGATCATCATCGGCTTTGCTATTAAAAGATAGTGCAGGTATGGGGTTGCCTTGCAAGTTTTTTGGCGGCTCTTCGTCGAAATCATCCTCGTTTTCATCCTCGCTATCGTCCGAAACAATCGATGATGTTTTAATAAATACGTCGGGTGAGTTAGCTCTTCTTAACCATTTGGTTACGGCTTCGGTAATACGATATTCGGGATGACGCGTTTGGGTCTCGAAACCTGAATCATCGTTCGAATTTTCGGCGATGTCTTCGCTAACAGTCTTATTATCGACATTGTCTCTTGTAGTCTCAAATGCGGATTCGCTCGACACACGATCTTCCACTTCAATTTCGTTATTATCTTTTCCAATAATAGATACGGATTCCGAATCAAAGGGTAATGAAAGTGTCGGTGGTTGTTGTGCGTTGTCAACGTTATTATCGATGGTATCAAATGAAATAACTGTTTTGCTCTCGCATTCGACTTCAATAGCAGCACCATTACTACTATTATTATTATTATTATTATTATTGTTATTACTATTGTTATTATTAATATTATTATTATTATTTGAGTTAGTTGGATCGGGTGTTGATTCTCTTGTTAACTTTGTACCCTTCGAATTGTACTTCTTTTTCGTAGATAATAAAATCGTTGTTGTATCCTTCGCAGTATCCAACGATTCGGATGTTTTTTGCAACTCTTCTTGTCGAGTATTAACGTATTTGGTTTCTATCGTTTCTTCCTCAGGATCCAATTGACTCGACAATCTTGACGACGACGACGACGATGCTGTTGCCAATGTCGATGTTGATGCTGATGATGAGGACGTTGTTACTGTTTTAGAAATCAAGGTACGATTTTCCAGAGATGGAATTTGATTCATTATCTCTGTATCATCATCAATATTATCTTCTTCTTTTTCTTCGTTCGTAGATAGTTGGCCATTTACTAATATTTCATTATCATGTTCAACGTATAATTTTGATGAAAATGTCTTATTAACGTCGCTATTAGATCGTTCGGATAATTCATTGGCACTGAACGAACTATTATTAGGGACGTCCTTAATATCAGTCCTTAAGAACGACGCTTTACTTTCAGTCCTTGCGTCGTTAATTACGTAGTCTGTAATCTCCTCGTTCGTTGAGTTGACTTTGTTATTATCAGAGAGGTAGTTGATCAGTCTATTCTCTGGATTAGTCAAAGAGTCAACTTGATTGTTAGATGACGTCGATACCGACGACGACGACGATGACAATGACGACGACTCTTTCACGAATGATTTCAAATTCTTATCGTGAATTTCATTCAATATTGCCATTTCCTCCTCTTCTTTGTTGTTCATATCCTTACAGGAAGTATTATAATACTTTGTATCATAAGAAGTATTATTACCGTTCTCACGTATTCCTTCGGTAATCGTACTTATTCGAAGTAATTGTTCAGTTTTTTCAGAGATACGCTGTTCTTCTTGTTGTTCTTGTTGTTGTTGCTGCTGTTGTTGTTGTTGTTGTTGTTGTGATGATGGTGATGGTGATGATGATGGTTGTAACGTAGGTAAAACATCACGTTCGACGACTGGACGAAGTTGAAATTCTTCGCACTCTGGATTAAGGGGTCGATTCGTCGTCCTCGTTGTCGTCGTTGTCATCGTTGTTGTCGTTGTCGTCGTTGTCATTGCTGTGGTTGTTGTTATTGTTGTTGTTGTGACCAGAGCTGGACACGTAGACCAAGAAGATGTCCGAGAAGACGATAAAGCACTTTCTCCTTCGGAACTGTAATCTTCTTCATCATCTTCATGATTAACCTGAAGAAAATGATAATAATATAAGTATATTATATATTCTAATGTTTATATACATGTAAAACATATTTGGATATAATCCAATTCAACATTACCAACGCGAGTCTTCTTTGCTTTCTACTTCTTTTCTTCTTTCTTCGTTTGTTGTAAGCAGTCGTCATTCTTGTAACATCTGTTGTTCTGATCATTGGTCCTCCTTGTATGGTTACACCTTTTAATAGAAAAAGACAATACAATTGTTCTTAGTAAATTTAAATAATATTTGTAAAATTAGTTATTATTATTATCCGAATATATTGCAAATAGAAATAATCTAACGAGTATACAGAACGCTTCTTTTATGAAAGGACAATTAAAGAATGAATATAGTGCACCAGTGTCCTTTTTTCTTTTTTTTTGTCGTTGTAGGCTGTTGTAAAATAAATTGTATAAAACACCTTTTGAGTTTAATTTCTTCTTCGTCCATCAATTAAGAGGAGGACTTGCTTGAGGAAGGTATGGAATGAACTTGGCTTTTTAACGTTTTCTCGAGAGCTCCTGGCCTCGCATCGACGCCAACGAATATATTTTTACCCAGACTCTATTTTAGTGTTTTAGTAGCGCAATGCGTTTACTTTGCCAAGTTTCGTTACTTGTTCCTTACTGTCTTCTCTTCTACTTCTACTTCTTATTATTATTCTTCTTCTTCTTTTTCAAGGAGGCAACGCATATTTCCGACGTGCTAAATGTCGAAGCAATTTGCCCGCGGCACCGTGACTCGTGATCGTCGGACATGAGTCAATGGACCTCTAAGATAAGAGAGATGGTTTTCGAATGTGTGCAACGTGATTGCAATGAGAGAACGGCGTGATCGTAAACGCGAATACGAGAGATAATTACATTTATTTATATAGATATATTATATTAAACGTAGTGAATGAGATGACACAGGTGAATATACCAGAAAACATCTTTCCTGGATACATTTTGATTTTTTGATTGTTTTCTGTACAAATACGAGACATCGAGCGTGTAATAGGAAGCTTTGCTGTTAGATACGATTGCAAATCAATTGAATTCTTGTCTTTTTTTATTTTTATTATTTTTTTTTTAATTTTTAACGCAAGAGCGAGAACATTTCAATATTTAATAGGGATAGGGGTTTCGAATTTAAATGAATGGTTTAAAATAATTGACTTGAAAATGAATGATCTTGGTTGTTAATTAAATCTTAATTAAAATGATCATTTAATGACTTAGTAGATTTGTTCATTAATATAATCAAAACCTTTCCTATTACGATCGTATCTAAGGCATGAGCTATTCCTATTTGCGTATTATTACCTTTTACCTTGAATGGGGTAGAGGCACGGTGGTAATAAAACAGCAATGATGTCGATGGACGGGACAGCAGTCATGTATCTGGGTAAATCCCTTTCCCCTGGCCGCGCATCCAACCGACACTGTTCTCGTTTAACATTAGAAACAGGTACAATCAAATGTACTATGCCCAATCTTGACGCATTACAGGGAAGGAAGTAGCCGATATTTCTCATTCTCTCTACATTTCTCTTTTTTTCTCTCTCCTTCTTTCTTTAGTTTTTTTCTCCCTTTCCCTGTTTTTTTTCTTCTCTTTTTTATATTCCCACTATTTATTTTACCTTTCAAAAGTTAGTCTCGTATATCCATAGTATCGAAAATACCAACGGTATGGTTTAAAACGATTCTATTTCTTACGATCGTATACGTCAAACAAAAAAGAAAAATAAATATTGTCCCCCAAGTTCTATTATAATACTCTCTGAAGTAAGAATATATAATTATTAAATAGAAAACTAACACAGTCATATAATATTTTCCAAGTTCATAATGTAAGAATATGTAAAGATAGCGGTCGATTGTGCAACGTTACGTAAACGATCATAAAGAGACACGTTACGCGCTTCCTTCCCAACGTGCGCTTTTTTATTTCCTCTACATATATATGTATATATGTAGAAAGATTCCTTCCTATATATCTCTTTTTCTTTCTTTCTTTTTCTCTCTTATCCATAATAAGACTTTTTATTTCGTCCGTTGTTCCGTCCATCCGTCCGTGAACAGAACGAAGATCTAATTGTATACGAAGAGCGAATAAAAACAAACTAACTATTCTTAGTGATTTAAAATAAGTCATAAAAACAATATCAATAATTTTTCGCATAAACATAACAGAGAGATTCAATTGTTAACCAACCATTAACGTTGACCAGTGGTGGGCCGAACATGTAGTGACCAGGATACATATATGGTTGTGGTATGGCTGGTATCACATGTGGCACGTGGTATACAGGTGCTTGCTGCATTACTAGTGGTTCAAGATAAGGACCACCACCATTTCCATCATCGTTGTTTTCTTCTATCATTGGACATTGATCCGCTACACCATAAAGCTCTTCTGTTCGATTATCCTCTTTGACCACCACTTCCCCTGTCGTCACGTATGTTTCTTCCCCTTGTTGTTCTTGTTTTTGTTGCTGCTCTTGTTGTTGTGGTTGTTGTTGTTCTTCCATCTCCTCTGCAACACTTCCATTGCAACTTGCACTTCCAGTAACACTTCCGTTCCATACACCATTAGAATTTTCTACTGGTACTAATTCATTGCCATGTTCTTCTATTACCACCGGATGACTTTCTGTACTTTGACCACTCTGTTAAAAATCATTCAATCGTTATTGATGACATTAATACCTCCTGTTTTTTCTAAATACGGATAAGTACAATAACACAGAGTAGAGTCAGTTTCACCTGATAATTATTATCATTGGAGTCCATTATACAATAAGATTGACCAGATAGTTTTGGTACGAAGGCTGGATTGATCCACTCAATCGGTCTCAAAGGTACTGAAGTACATGGCAAAGCTGCAAGAATGCTAGGTCCAATTGGAGCAGGAACCGGTGCAGGTCCTACCAACATCACTGGATACTCATAATAATAGCCGCTAGCGTGATCATAAAATGTCCCGTAACCAACTTGAGCAGCTGGATCAACTCCTGGAGGATATTCACCAGATGCACTATCCCTATCCAATAATTGTTGATCCTCTGTTGTTTCGCTACCATCTAAAAGGTCATTGCATTACAAATAAAAGATCAACTATTTTAAGAAAAATAAATTCAATAAGGTGAATGATGTAGAGATATGAAAATTAAGAAGAAGGAAAACATAATAAATAAATAAATACGAACGAAGAGAATGAATATAGAATAATCAAGAAGTTACCTTTTTCCTAAGATAGACAAAGACGACAACAGAACAAGTTAATCTTATTGCTATATACATAAAATATTAAAATAACAAACATAAAGGATAATAAAACTAAAGATTTGATGAAATGCTTTACGCTTCTACCTATACCTCTACCTGCGGTTGAATGCGAGGCTGATTGACTCTCAGTGGTTGATGGGGTAGCGCTGGTACTGGCGTTACCAGTCCATGTTTTTTTACGGGATAGATAACCCTTCTTGAATAAGACATCTTGTCTAGGTGTACTAATCCTTGCATATTCATCCTCGTTAAATATAATTTTAGGTTGCGACAGAGACCCTGTAGAGTCATCTCTTCTCGATCTGGATGTTCCACTTGCATAACCACTGCTACCACTGGATCCA
The DNA here is from genome assembly GCF_049000335.1 of Polistes dominula. Classification (NCBI taxonomy): domain Eukaryota; kingdom Metazoa; phylum Arthropoda; class Insecta; order Hymenoptera; family Vespidae; genus Polistes; species Polistes dominula. The sequence goes on from NW_028301150.1 coordinate 4,554,620, forward strand.
ACGATGCTTCTTCTTGATTTATACTCAGTCTGTCCGTTTCGATCGAAACTATGAGAGCTTGTGTCATTTTGTTGACCTTTTACGTATCCATTTCGTAAGTCTTCTTCTTCGTCCTCCTCTACTGGCGGAGCTGTTGAAAAAAAAGGTCATAAATTCAAAGTATTGTTCATTCGTTGTAAATTAGATTTGTATTTTTTTGTATTATTTATTTTTACTACTGTAAAAATCGAATATCTTTCAATAAATGTTTGGAAGAGTCATAGAGTGAACAAATATATATATATACAAGGATAGCAAATAACACGAAGTATGTTAGCCTAGATTTCGTGCCAAATGAATCTCTCTTTCGTGAACGGTAAGTGTGACAATTGCTGAAGGTTCTTTATACTATTCTATCTTAGTAATTTTTAAAACGTGTCATAATTTACAATATGATTAATTAATGTTACATTTATCTCATATATAAAGGATTATATTTCATATTACAAATCATTCCTCTCTCTATTTTTATATTAAAGAAGGATTACTGAAGCGTATAAATAAATTTATTAGCGTGTTAAATAATGTAACAACAATAAAAGGTGAGAGCGAAAAATAATTAAAACAAATTTAAAATTAAAAAAAAAACTACAAAAGATGTTTTGTTTTAACAAACAGACCAATTTCGCGAGCATTAACTCATGACAATTTGAAAATCGTACCATCTTGGTACCTTGCTAAAAGCAAAACGTGATTGGAGGAGCCGATCACGTGGGTAACCCTCCGTTGTCGGCGCCACTGCATGACTTTTTCCCTCCGCCCTTTTTTAAATTTTCCACCGTAGATGGATAGATAGATAATCCGTTTTCAAGCACTCTCCACACGACGATTTAAAGTTTCTAATAATGCATTTACTTATTTTTTCATAAATGCATTATTCGATGATAAATATAATATAACATTAAGAAAGGGAAAAGAGAAGAAGAAAAGAAGGAAGGAAGGAAGGAAAGAAAGAAAAAAATGTTGTTCAAAGAAATCCCTCAAAATTCTTACTACAAATTTCGAAAATAGTTATTATTATTATTATTATTATTATTATTATTATTATTTTCCCTCACTCTACCATTAATTAAATAATATGATTAGATATCTTTTCAAATCACTATCAATCACCCTCTGCTACCCTACCGTACTTTCATCCCTTCCACCCCCACCTCTTTCTCTCTCTCTCTTTTTCTCTTTCCTCTCTCACCGTCGTTTGTCTCGATCGTTACGGATGAGTGATAAGGGACGAAAATACACGTAACGAGGATGCAGCAGCGCAATAATGCTTCGCACGCGATGCCCTGAGATCGACTAAGGTTGTGCGCGGAAAGGGGTGAGCGTAGGTAATCGGAAGGTGGCGGGGGATAAGTAGAGAGAAGAGGAGAGGGAAAAGAAGAAGAAGAGAAGAAGAAGAGAGATACAGACAGATAAAGAGAGAAAGAGAGAGAGAGAGAAAGAGAGAGAGAGAGAGAGAGAGAGAGAGAGAGAGAGAGAGAGAGATGAGACGAAACGAGACGAGGGCGTTCGTAGAGTGTCGTGCGCTCCGGCGGACGTAGCCGATTGGCTACCGTGCTAGCATAGGACTAGAATAGCATTGGAATTAGAATAGAAGACGAACGATGAAACGAGGGATAGATAGATCCATCGGCAAAATTCTCTGGTTCAACGAAGGACGACGAATACTAATCCTCAAACAATATTTCTTTCATATTTTTCTCTATTTTATTTATATTACACTAAATATCTTTTCATTTTTATTCAATTATATATATGACAATTTATACACAGGTGATCTATTTATAGGTTATCTATTTATATATATATCGATAAACTATAAGATATTTATACCTTTTTAAATATAGAGAGAGATAATATATATATATATATATTTTTTTTAAATTTAAATTTAATATTTAATAATATATAATAAATTTAATATTTTTAATAGTTAAAATATAATTTAATATGTATATATATATATATTAATAATTATATATAAATAATATAATTACATATTATTTATAATATGTATTTTTTACATATTATAATATTATATAATAATATAAAAACATAATATTAATAATTATATATAATTTAATATATATGTATATATATTTTAAATATATTCTTATAATAAATGATTAATATACTAATAGTATATTTGATAATATTAGATAATGTATATATATATATATATACCGTTGTTGCTGTATAGAAAACATTGGTAATTTTTGTTGAAAAACTAATAGAATTAATACGTGAACGATAATCAATGTTAATTAGTCTTCTTCCTCGATGCAAATCGGTCAAATAACTTCTCGGTTCTCGAACTAACAATAAGACTAATTTTTAATTATACTTTCTTCTATATACCTTTTCTAAGTTTCTCTCTAATCTTCTTTTATTATTATTATTTTTTTAATCCTCTTAGATTATCATCTTTTTTTAGCATAAATATAATATCACTTCCTACTTTATGGAAAAGGTCGACGATACGATTTATTTTTCCTTCATTCCCTTTGACTTCTCATTTTTTTTTCAACCTAGATTCTCAGTATAGTTCGATTAAAGTATGTTCTATAGTTATTCATAAATACATTCGCACATATATATACACACATTTATACATACATGCATGTATACTTTCCTATGTTACTGTATTCATATTGAAAAGAGTACGCGCTTCATTGATCGATCCGTTTGCAGGTAATATTACATATACATAGATATGAAATCGTATACGTGTAACAAATTCGAATCCGAGTTGTTCTTATTTATTTAAACATTTATAGAAACACAATCAAATTCAAAATTAACTAATAAAAAAAAAATAAAAATGATAGAAAAAAATCAAACACCAAATTCCCGACCGAATTTGATCTCGTTGATTTAAAGAGAGAGAGAGAGAGAGAGAGAGAGAGAGAGAGAGAGAGAGAGAGAGAAACAAATATTATTGATATTATATATGTAAGCATATATTTGATAGATGTGTATTTCATTGAAATCATAGAAAAAGCTATCAATTTTCTTTAGTACATTACTCTAGTATTCTACAAAAGAACGATGAAAAAGAATGTTTGTAGTCTTTAGAACTTTTAAATATTAATATATCTATCCAACTTCTTCCGTAGTCGTTTGCGTGAAACAAGTTTGTAAAACTGTGATAACGGAGGGCAGGGCTGATAACCGGAGATTAATATCGCAATTTCTTACATTTCTTTTATACTAATATAGTCTTTGAATTTGGTATTCTACCAAAAAAAATATATGTACATAAAAACAAAAAATAGAAATATGCCAAAAAAAATAAAAACAAAAATCAAATAAAAATCACGATAGATAATACGATGAAAAAAACAACATCGGAGACATTTTCTTTACGATGATAAAGAAAATATCTATAAAATTTTGATTACAAACGACACACTATTAAGCCTATAAATATATAATACTAATCTATTTAGAGTCGAAGGTAAAATCGACCACAAATGCTTGAATACATACTTAAAAAGCACGCACGTATGCATACATGTATGTACGAATACATATAAGACACATATATATTTACACTTCAAAAATTGAAACGATAACGTTAAAGTAGGAGTCTATAAACTTGCCCTCCGTTATCGTTGGTTAGCTTATGCAACACTTCGTCTTCACGAAGCCTATCTTTATCTACTACTCACGTTCCGTTTCTAGATTTCGTGTATAAAAGCGAACACATTTTTACCACAAAGTCAAACAAACATCTATCCCTCATTCCCCCTCTTTCTTTTTTTCTTTTTCAAAGCTCTATGGTCCATATTTTCCCTCTGCTGTATATAAATTAATGCGCATATCGGGTTTATTGGTTTATATATATAAATTAATTTAATAATATTTGAATGGAATCCCCTCTTTTTATGGTTGACCCTACTTTCCAGCTCTCACCACCCTCTCATTTTCCTCCTACCCTTTCTCTTAGATTTACCACCCCACCTTCTTTTACGTAACGCCATGCAATGTTCACTTTATCAAACTTACTTGTATTATATTTCACAAACTTTCATTATCGTTTTTTGTTTTTTTTTTTGTATACACTCTCTTCCACTAGCCTTCATTTTGAAACCCCAATCTTTCCTAATCTTTTATTATATAAAATTATCGATGAAAGTTTAAACGATTGTTTAATTGTTGTGTTAGATTAATAATTGTTGTACCTATAATGATATCATTTCATATGTTCAAATATACAAAGATTAAAAATTCCGATTAAAGTGAAACGTATAGTAAGTTTATAGATGTATGTTATACACAGAAAACACACGCACATATAAATATGGTTATCGAAAATATAGTGTTATTCGATAAGATAGAAAGGTAGCCGACGTTCAAACATCGTACACGATCGATGTTAGATTACGTAATCGGTTTAAATTCAATCTCGCAATCTAATTTCAATAAATCGAGATCATTTTTACTATTGTTTGATTGATTTTTAATTGAAAGGGAGAAAACGATATGAAATATTTATGAAAAAAAAAAGAAGGAGAATAATGAATGAATTAACGAACAAAAACAAATATTAATAATGATAAGGAAAAAAATTACAAGAAAAAATGAAAACAAAATTAAAAAATAAAAATGAAAACAAGACAAGAATGAAACAATAAAAAATTAATCACTATCTGTCTTTTTTTTCTTCAATTGCACTATTTTTATCTTTATCTCTTTTTAATTTGTTCAATTTGTTAATCAACTTTGTTTTTGAACACCTTTTCCCTCTCTTTCTTTCCTTCCTCTTTTTCCTCCTCCATTTTCAAAAAAAAAAAAAAAAAAGAACAAATAGACAAGGAAAGTATTTTGTCGATGAAAATTTCACGATTAGAAACGTCAACCCGGCAAAATGTTTAGAATCATAGACAAAAAATATGAACGAAGTTGCGAACACACGGTGGTGGTGTATGCCACACTGATCACCCCCCAACAAACTCTCCTCTTTTCACTCTTCGATTTTCTTCAACACGAGCCCCGGCGACTGTGCGGAGCAAAACGATTTTCCTAACTCATCCCCCACCCTCGCTTGAAACCACCCTCCACACAACCATAACATCACCCCCTACTTTTCTCGTCTCTTTCCCAGATCCTCAAGTGCGCGCGCGCGCGCGCTCACATAATATTACAAACACATTTCCATCCCCCTTTCTCTCTTCGATACTCCAAAGACGTTTGCGCAGGATTATACTAGTCCGGGTTGTTTCTAAGGATTTAATTAGAATTGTCTTCCCCTTCTCTAATTAAAATGAATTTTTGTCAATTATATATTGATCGTTGATTTTCAAAAAGTATACGATTCAATAAAACAATAAAACGGGATACAATGTTCAGGGGATACCAAAAAATCTGATCAACATGGTTCAAGCTTGCAAGGAAACTAGGGGTAAAGTGAGAATAGGTAATCAAATGTCGAGAACTTTTAGTATGCATAGAGGGTTAAAACAGGGGGACACACTGTCACCTCTTTTGTTCAATTTAGTATTGGAATTTGCTGTCAAAGAACTGCAAAAAAGTAAAGATGATCTGCAGTTGAACGGGACAACGCAACTGTTGACATACATGGACGATATATTGTTTTGTTAGGGGACAATAAAGAGTCGTTAATTAATAACGCGAAAATATTAATAGATAATACAAAAGAATTGGGACTACAAATAAGTGTGGTAAAAACCAAATACATATATGATCACCAATAGAATTCAGAATGTGCCTAATACTGGAACTTTGGTCGTCCGAGATAAAATTTTGAAACGAGTCAGCAACTTTAGGTGTTTAGGATCGATCATAAATCAGATGAATGAAATAAATGAAGAACTTAAGAAAAAAATCAATTTAGGCAATGTTAATAAATTACTCAGCTCGCGGTTGTTGTCTAGGTGCTTCAAAATCAGGATATACAGGACAATCATCCTACTGGTGGTCCTTTATGGTAGCGAAACGTGATCACTTACGTTATGGGACGAAAAGAAATTTAGGATTTGAAAAAATAAAGTTGTTTGTACAATCTTCGATGCAAAACACGATGAGAAAACTTCAGAACGTAGAAGTTCTGTACAACAAACCGGACATTATTAACGTCATAAAATCACGCCGATTAAGATAGGCTGGTCACTTGGCGCGCATGGGGATGGATCGAACGGTGCATAAAATACTGGTCGGTATACAGAATGAGAAAAGATCACTGGGTAGACCGAAATGTAGATGAGAGGACAACATTAGCAGGGATTTTAAAGAAATAGGCTACGAAGACCGCGAATGGAGAGGAGGTCGCGCTCAGGGACAGAAATACTAGCGGGATTTGGTATTTGCGGCAATGAACTTTCAAGTTTCTAATACCAATTAATAATAATTATAATAATATAATTGTTTGAACGAAAAATTTGGCATTTTGTTTCCTAATAATAAACAATTTAACGTTATGATTAACACTAGATATACCAGACCAATCATTTTGACTAGTCGGGGCATTTTAATTCAAAATTTCTAGTTCATGTAACATTTGATTTCTGTAAATAAATTAAGCGTTTTGTTATCTAAAAATATCTATAAATCCATTTATCTATTAAAATTATTATTGTTAAACATTTTTTGTTATTTTTTAAGAGTAAATAAAGACTGGAAGTCTCAAAAAGCATTTTTTTTATGCACCAGTCATTTTGACTAGTGTGGTAGAAATAGGTATACTGAAAATGGTGGTATATCTAGTGTTAGCAACGACGACAAAAATCAAAAGACAAATCAGTGTATTGTAATTTTAGATGTTGAAACAAAATTTTTTCTAATAAATAAAATTTTGATCATATATTGTTTATAAATAACCAATTTCGTGTTAAGATTTTGGATTGACAATAATGATGAATAAGGAAGAGAACATAATACAAAATGGGGGATGAAATGAAATGGTAAGATCCTCTCTTCTTTTCCTCTCCTTTTATAGTGTGTCTCTAAAGATTCTTCTAAAAATTCGACTAGGTGTGAAGATACACACCAACCATTCGATAAATAGAGACGATTGAGAAAGAGAGAGAGAGAGACAGAGAAAGAGAGAGAGAGAGAGAGAGAAACGACTGTGTTCTGGTGGCGTGCGCGTTTCGTTTTTCTCACTGAGAGAAGAATTATATAACAACAGGACAGCGGCTTGTGCCTAACGTACGTCGCCGACACGACGACGACTACAATGATGACGAACATCATTTTACTTTGTAGTAATCGAGTAATTATGTAATTCGTGTGGATAGACATGACATACATCAACGGAAGATCAAGTGCGGTGTTTGCCAAAATGTTACTTTCTTTTCTTTGTTTATACTATTTATGCACAATTTAAACAATTTGTAAGTTTACAACGTACTGACATAATATTTAAATCCTATGAAATAGAAAACAAATTTTTTATTTTAAAATAATATAGAATATCAAAAATTATATGTTTATTCATTTTTGTATTAAGTTTTAAACCTTTAGACAATAACGGCTATTAATATATATATATAACCATGTTATATATTATTATTATTATTATTATTATTATTATATATATTTAATATAATTTATATAATTATATTATATATATTATTATATTAATATATTAATATATTATTAATTATTAATATATATATATATATTAATTATAATTTATATAATATAATTATTTTTTTTTCTTCATATATTTATATATATATATATATATTTTTTTTTACTCTTATATCGAAAGTGAAATCGAAAAAGACACGCCCGTTGCTATGGCTACTACTACACAGTAGATGCGTAGATTCTTTTTATTCTTTACTTCTTTTTCTTTCTTCCTTTCCCTTTTTGGCAATCAAAATTTGAACTTGTGCCACAACGAGGAGTCCCTTTTTCCTTTTCCCTTAGAGACATCTTCATTGATCGGCCGGTTACTCAAGAGGGAAACCCAACTCTCTCCTCAACCTTTTCTGTCTATACGTATGTCTGGACTCTCTAACAACATCTCCGATGAATAAATCTTTTTAATGTTGTTCTCCCGTTTTATTTTTTATTTGTTTTCCTCTTTTTCAATTCATATCACTAACATTTACGACAATCGCAATTTATTACTAATCGTAAAAAGAAACATGCCAAGTTAAATGCAACGAGCGAATCTATCATCCTGATCGAACCTAGAAGATTATTAATGATGTCGATTGTATAATGAAAATTGAAACACACAGGGTAGACCACACGAATCGTTTTTAAAGTATCCACCATTCAAAGTGCCAGATATTTTTAAAGAATAGTTTTAAAATATGGTCGTGTGAAATGTTATGATGAAATATTTTCAAGAGTTATGCGTATACTGTCGAATTAATAGTATTGATTAATCGTCCAATTACGTTTTGGGTTGCAATAAGAGCTGAATATGCTGAAATGTCAAGTGTGGTAGTAATTTTTTTTTATTGTCCTTTTTATATTTTAAATTGCATACACATTGAAGTTTGCGTAAGTAGAACTTTTAACGAATAAATTCATATCAAGATTAAAACAAAGGTTAATCGTTCTTTGTTGTAAACCATTTACGGTGGGTAATTTTTAAATAAAACCAAAATATTATTATAATAAATTTTATTAAAAAATAGATTTTAATTTCACGATATCGTTAAATCTAATTGTTTAGTTTTATTATGGTATTGTTTATTTATTTACAATTTTTTCGGACGTTTCTTATCTTTTTTTAATCATTTTTACTAGTAGAACAAAAATGTTGTTTCTAACCATTGTCGTTGTTGTGAACGATGACAAAGTGTTAAGGATAGTTGAAGCATAAGTGATTTGGAACGTCGGACTATTATAGAACGGTCTAGGTACATTGTCGAAAACATTGGACCGGTTTTCTATCTATCTATCTATTTATCTATCTATCATTAGAGTTCTTCGTTTCGAATTCATTCCCACTTTCGCCGCCATTTTCTTCATGTATAATATAAAATTGTATACAAAAATTCTTATTCATGTGTTTATATAATTTTTTTGGACGTATATATTTTTTGTAAATTTCGATTTTGTGTAAAATTGCATTTTAGTGAATGTATTATTTAAAAAAAGTGTTTATATATATTAAGTATTGTATGAATATTAAATAAAATATATCGTAGATCGCATAATCGATGAAATAGATGTAAAAACATATGTCTTACTTTGGCAAACTAACAAAATATTTTGACTACTAGGTCGTTGAGTAATTGTTTGTTGCACATTGCAACAAAAAGTGTTTTTGTATAGGTCATTATTGTAGTGACTATGTAGTATAATGATTAATAACTAATTAGGAAACTATGACAAAACAAATATGAAATAAAAAACAATATATTTGTAAATTATTGTATTCTCCAATGTCAGGATATTTTAAATCTCAAGTCTCTTTATGCCGTTTCATTGATTTATAGGTTATGTTCAATGCGTTACATAATGGCCGAATGAGTAAAGAAGATGTCCCCGAGATATATAAACCCGAACATAAAATTGTAAAACTGGAGGTGGGTTGTATTTAACTGTACTAAGAAATTTTATGCGTGTGTGAGGGTATATTTAAATTGTCTTGTTAGAAGTGTGAAATCAATCGATGCTAAATTTGGCTTACGTTCAAGAGTTCTTTAACCTTCCAAGGTAAGATTTAAAAGGCAAGAATGAATAAACCAATGTCTCTATTAATTAATAAATTTAATTAAATATTAATTGCGTAATATGTCACATAAGTTCCTATGGTGTATCTTAAAATCAATTTTTATTTTGTCTCCAGTTATTAATTTATTCTTTAAAGATGGTAAGATTTAATTGTTCACAATCTGTACACAATTAATCTAAAAAGAGTAATTGATTTTTAGAAATAATTAGAATCATTTCTGATTCATCATAAATATAAAATTTGTTAGAATCAAATTCAATAATCTCTCGTCAAAGTTATTTGGAAAATTTTTAAACGAAATTCTAATAATATTCTTCTAATGTTAAGTCAGAATATTGTAGTAGTTACATATTTTGGAAAACTCGTAAAGACTCCTTTGGCCGTGTAGAAAATGAAAGAGTGTGAGTGAGTTTAAGTATAAACGACTCGTGACACACGAATCATTCGAAAAGCGAACTCGTCGTCTGTGCGTGGCACGGTATGACATGTGACTCGAGTTCCTCGTGGTCACTCACGTGCTATTCATAACTCAAACTCCAAGTATTTTCTTCCAAAGATTTAACAAACGTTCAAAGAAAACTTACTTTCTACATATTCATCAATCTATACACATAATATAATATATAATATATTATATTATCAATCTATACACATAATATATATATATATATATATATATATATATATATATATATACACATACATACATCTAATAAAATATTACATAATCAAAAAAATAAATTGAATGAAAACACTAATTAAATGATTCAAACAATTTGGTTAGACAAATATACCTCTCTTTTTTGCTTCGGGCGCCATATTGTTTCTCCTAGAATGCTTTAAGGTACGCCATTATACAAATAGTTAACTAATTTGAAATATCTTTTTTTCTTAGAAGTTATTTTCGATTAGTTTTGATTAATAATAAGTAATATTTAATAATTAGCAATTCAAATAGTTTCTGTAGAATTTTCTGTCTTTTTTTTTTTTTTTTTTGAATCTACGTGTTTGTAAAAGAGATTAAAGTTATGTGCATGGAAAATGAGTTAGAAAGAGAGAAAAAGAAGAAGAAAAGAAAGAGAGGTGACGCCCCGCATATAACGTAACGTATTTTAAAAGTTGTGCGTTATTACTGGCGGCATTGGTTAGAATTACGTAACACCAGAGAACGCGTCATTCGACGCCCGAGGAAGGTCTACGATCTGCAGCACGTGCAACCTGCAAGAACGACCACCACCGCGCTTTGACGTCGCGTGGACAGAATTCCCGTATTCCTTTTTTTCTCTTTTTTTATTCTTTCTATTTTCCCTCTTTTTATCCTTTTGTTTTTACTTTTCTCCTTTGTCATCCCTTTTCTCTCAAACTCTTTGAACCGATCGCAATTTCGCTGACTGAGCTACTAACTCCTTAAGAATCTTATTTCTACATCACATATACAGGGTGTCTGTCCAAGTTTAGAACACCTTTATGTATGTATAGTAGAGAAATAAATATATTATATATGAGTGTGTGTATAGAAATTAAAAAATATGATATTAGGATCCCATTGTTTGGAACAATGAAGGGTACACATGTTTATAGAATTTTGTTTCTATTTATGGGATTTAATTCTATGCAGTATTTTATCTTGTCTTCTAATATTCATTTATTATATATTTGCATAATTGAAAATATGTTTCAAATTCGATTGATATTAATAAAATATATAAAAATAAAATAAACGATTATTCTAGTTTATGCTTAAATATTCGTTTCTTAATTAAAGTATATTTTCTAATGAATTTTGTGTTGGCTCACTCAACGTCTTCATTATCGACTAAAATTAAATATCTCATTTTCACATCCTTCTTGAAGTATACTTTTATCACATTCTGTAGTATAATGAGTAAGATAAGAAATATATATCAAGATATTCCTTATTCAATGACATTTTTTCATTTATTCTTTTGCATACTCTTTATATGTTTATAAATAACTTACTAATGATTTATTTAGAACAAAATTAGCTTTAAAAAGAAATACAAAGAAAAGGATTATCATTGGTATACAATACGAGCATAAAACTTCCTCCTGTTGTTTTTATTTCTTCATCAAAATTAAATGAATTAAATAAAAATAATATTACATAATATGTGGATTATGTTTTATGCACATAAAAAAAAAAATTTGTCTATTTTTATTTGTCTTACAAAAAAAATTAGGTGAATTAGATGAAAATAAAATGAGATTTTGTTGCTTATGAAAATAACTTTTCTGAGGCCTTTCTTTGTTGGATTCATTGTTCCAGATAGATATTTTCTTAAACTAAAAGAGAGTAGAGAAATAGGAAAAGAAACGCAAAAGAGAGAGAGAGAGGGAGAGAGAGAGGGTGCTATGGATCGATGTGTGCTGTCGCGAGATGGTCTCGCAGTCGAACGTTTCTGACGATCTTAAGCGTGTCTTTACTACTACACACACAACACGGGTCCCATAAGGATATGTTTATATTTACATGGATAAACGTAAAACTCGACAGATAAACTCGTTCTCAAGGACGTAAACATATATATATATATATTGTTCTATCTATTTTTCTTTCTTACCTTTTAATGTAAGAGTGGGGTTGTTTTTTGAAACAAAAACTTACGTCGTAATCTTTGTCTAAGTGCTTTAATACTTATTAAAAATTATAAAACATTGAGAAGCTCGTTGGTATCAAAGAAAATTGTATTAACCTGTCCTAGTGACACTATTCTCTTTTTTTTCTTCCCTTTCTCTTGTCACATTCTCATTCTATGTATGTATGCATAACATATATATATATATATATATATATATATATATATATATATATATACACGGACGTGTAATACATGTATACAAACAACGTATGGGAAAATATTGAATCTTTCAACTTGCGGAATTGAAAAATTGAATAAATGTAATAAATGTAGAAACAAATTGTTGGTAATAAAAAAAAAGAGACAAAAGGAAGTAAGGAAAAAGAAAAAAGAAATATGTAAGGTACATTAGAAATGTGTCGTCCTTATCGTATCGATCATTACATCTCTTGCTTACAACGTTTTAATAAAAATGATTTGTGGAGATGTCGAGTCTAAGAATAAGCCATTTCTCGACTAGATTATATTATTTTAATGTTCGATATCCAACACATTTATGAATGTAATGTATAAACGACATTATCGACATATAATCGTATTATCTTGTAATAGGAAAGTTCAGATCGTTATTTTATTGTTTTAAATGGAATATGGGATCATCGAAGGGGTTCAAGGAAAACATGTGACATTGATGAATGAGTAGGAGGTGGAAAATTTATCGGAAATATTTGATAGAACGAAAGATGTATACTTATTCATGGTTAATACGTGAAATGTTTAAAGAAGAAAAGAGAAAAGGTGAAACTACAAACAACAATATCAAAGATTAAAGAAAGAAATGAAGATAAGAATGAAATAAATAAATGAACTGGATAGATTATAGAAAGGAAGTAAAGGTAGAGAGAGAGAGAGTATCGCAAAGGCGAGGCAATATCTGGTTGAGAGCGATCGATGGCCCGGTCGGACGTCGGGTAATTCGCGAAATATGGAGAAAGGTGAGCAAGTGAGTGAGTGCGCGCGCGCGCGCGCAAGCTCGTGCTTGCGTCTTCTGCGAGAAGGGTGTACGGAAGAGAATCTCGTAAACGAAGAGACGACGACGACGGCGACATACACACACACATACATACACACATACATACATACACGAGGTGGGTATTATGGAAAGGGTTATGTCAGACCAAATTATTGTCTAGGAAAACTATGAAGAGAAAAATGCAGACTCACCACCAATACTTAGGGTTCTCCATCGGGTCTTCCGCTTGGAGCCCTTCTTGCCCATTTCTTAAAAAGACCGTGACTACGGTCTTTTAAACCTCCTATGCCCTTTCGTTTTTCTTCGATTTCTTTTTATTTCACTTTATATTTCTGTCTTTCTTCTTTTTTCTATCAGTCTTCCTCTTTCTCTCTCTCTCTCTCTTTTTCTCTTTACATTAAAAGTTTCGTTGAAATAATCATCTTGGTGGATCGCTTTTGCACACCACTATCTTCTATTATTCGGTAACATCTTTTCAAAAGTAATTTGAATAAGCATCGAACTCTTTACGCGTACGATTATCTTTTATTTTGACAGACTATTCGATATCTATGAGAGAAATGTCTAAGAGAAAAGAAGAAAGAAAGGAAAAAGAAAAAAACGTACGTTATCAAATCGTACCCGAGTGAGAAACAACGAATAGTTTCACGGAACGATCTCTCATGGCATAGACCAAACCGCTCGAACGGCGATCGCACACTGCGCTCCCCGCTTTGCCCCTATTCACTAACTCCCCACCCGTTTCTATCGATGCTCTTTCATCTCTCTTCATCCCCCATTGCATACTCTCTCACTCACTCTCATACTATTTCTCTCTCATTCTTACTGTCACTCTGCCTATCTCAACATTTGTAAATATTCACATATTTCTTTCATTCTTGTATTTATCTAAGGTTTTTTTTTAATGTTTTTTCTTTTATTCTTTATCGAAATTGAAAGGACATTTCGTTGACGTAACCCACAAACAAATATATTTTATTTATTATCACGTATTTTTCCTCCTTCAAGATTCTTTTACTATTTTCATTTTGAATTGTTCTAATTGTTGCATTTGTTAATGAGAATACGTAATATCGTTTGACATACCAGTTCTGAAATATTTTCTACGTAGAAATAATGTGTTTTAATTACTTGATTTAATTGTAAAATCTTAAAGGAGCTGGTATTGAGATAATTGGATAGAGACGGCACTGGTCTTACGGTTTCAACAGTACCATCTATCGGTATTCTAACGACACACTTTCTAATTGATTTGAATTTGATAGAAAATATTGAATATTGATAAAAATTTTTTTCTTTCCATTCATTATTTTTGTTTTCTTTCTTTTTAATGTATCACATTTATTCGGATGATGCATATTCATTTACAATAATTTGAATAATTTAAATATAACGTTGTTTTTATCAGCTATTGGTTTGAGACTTTCAATTGGTGTTCCTTTGAAACACCAGATGGTGCAGAAGATCGTAAAGAAAAATTGATTAGGTGTTTACAAACGTGTTAATTCTATTTGCAATACTTACATTAATTAATTGTTTCATCCTTACCGGATAAAAGTGTCAAAAATAGCGTTTAGGGCATTCAATGTATCAGGTATAATTCTTAACTAATATTAACAAATAAAATTTTATTTTAAAGATGAAGCTTCAAATATGAAAACGGTTAATTTAAAATTTTTTCAAAACTAAATTTTATACATTAATAATTCTTTGAAGGACAGTATTGTTTAACACGTTCCATGCCAAACCCTTTTTACCTGACTTGCCACTCAGGCCATTTAACTTTGCTTTAACAAAATCAACCATTACATGTAATTATTAATTATTATAAATATAACAATTAAACAAACTTATGTGCTTTGTTTTATACTACATTCTGTATAATGCATTAATATTTTAATAGGAATATTTTAAATTTGTTATAAACATATATTTTAACCGTATTAAATAAATGTGTCTAATGGTAAGTGTATCATCGGTGATACACGTGGCCTGGTGAACAAGTTTAACGTGTACCACCGGTAGTACACGTAGCACGGAATGTATTAAAGCTATTTTTGCTAAAGAAAGGCTTTTTTTAAAATTTTGAATTAATTGTTTTAATGTTTAAGTTTTTATTTTTCAAATGAGATCTTCGTCAAACCTGAACTGTTGATTAATAATTGTGTTTGATATGACCAGCGACAAAAATACTGTTTTCGAAATTTTTTGCAAAAAATAAGTCTTGTATGTTGGAGTCTCATGAAATTTGATAAAAAGAAAAAGATCCTACATTTGATATTTCTTCGATTATCGAAATATATCGAAATAGTATTATTTCGTGTTTAGACAAGTGATCATGAAAGCTTTCTTCCCCATGCAAGTAAACTTTAATTGATTAAGCTAGTCAACAAAATTTTTACTTTCAAAGTCATTAGAGCGTAAAAACGATGAAATAATTACTTTAGAATGAACAAAATGCTTAAGGCCGAACGTTATAATCTTGAATTTTCTTTATTAGAATTATTATTTCCGTTGCACACATGCTCAATATAAACAAAATTCGTATAAACAACTTTCTAATCAAAGTTTTGTTATAGAGAACAATGGGTCAGTCCATAAGTAAATTTCGAAGAGGAAGGTACTCCGAAAATATATTCCGTACTTTTAAACAATAATCGATACTTCTATCGATTAATTAATTATTATAATATTCTTATACACTCTACTTATATTACAGCATAATTTAACACTCGAAGTCATCACTGCACATGAACAATAAATTAATTACGTTAGAATGAATAAAGTAATAAAATCTGAACGTTATAATATTGAATTTTCTTTATTAGAATTATTATTACCGTTGGACACATGTTTAATATAAAACAAAGTCATATAAACAACTTTCTAATTATGTTTTGTTTTAGAGAACAACGGCCCAGTCTCTAAGTGAATTTCGAAGAGGAAGGTACTCCAAAAATATATCTCGTACTTTTAAACAATAATCGACACTTCTATTCATTAATTAACAATTATTATAATATTCTTATACACTCTACTCATATTACAGCATAATTTAACACTCGAAGTCATCACTGCACATGAACAATAAATTAATTACGTTAGAATGAATAAAATAATAAAATCTGAACGTTATAATATTAAATTTTCTTTATTAGAATTATTATTACTGTTGTACACATGCTCGACATAAAACATATAAACAACTTTCTAATTAATGTTTTGTTTTAGAGATCAACGGCTCAGTCTGAAGGGAAATTTCGAGGAAGATGGTCCACCTAATATATACACAGTGCTTTTAAACTACAATACGAATTCTTTTCGATTATTTACAACTTATTTCATTATTCTAATACACTTTAATTATTTTTCAGATTGTTTCAACGCATATACATTGGTTTAAACGTTACATACCTATTAACATACTTTGAATAGAAAGTAATTTTAATATGAATTTATTTTTTCAGTTTATCAGATAACTGTCGTCAACTTGATTGCATTTCTGAATCGGAAGGTAATATAAAATACTTCAATTACTTACATTGAAAATAAAATTGTATTAACATTCATGAAAATTTCTGTTTCAGAAGTGGTTTAATGGGTAGCGGGTAAATTTTTTGTTCGTAAAGGGTGGTACCATTTACGAATAAAGAATTTACTTCAGGGATGCGACCCTGCCCACGCGAGTCATGATTCCATCTTACTCCCAAGGATAGAATCATGTTCATTTAACTTTTAAACTGGAACTATCGTCTTTATTTATTTATTTTTTTTATTTTTTGGCTTTTTGATATGCATAGTTAGATATGCATTTAGCATGGGAAACTAAAGCTTCATTGTATGGAAAGGCATCTTCCGCTAATTGTTAGACGGACCCAAGGATTATTTTCCGTAAGTTCGCTGTTAGTATTGGTGTTAGACTGTACCTTGGAGTGTAGGTTTCTCCTAAATTTAGCGTCAGTGGACTAGTCCAATCGGGGGGAAACCACTTAAAAAAAAAATCGTGAAAAGTTCCGCTTTAAAAGTTATACCCATCCCCCCTTTTTTCCTATCCCTTTTATTTTTTAACTCTTTTTTATCCCTTTGTTTTCTGTTGCAGATTGGACTATGGTAAGGAAACGACCACAGGTGGACCAAAGGAGGACCATAAAGGAACAAGAAGTGGACTTGGTAATGTAGGATAGTATAAAATAATTATTTGTATAAATAAAATGAAAATTTATATCTTTATATAATTCTATTTGTAGCATCGCACATGCGTGATCATTATTTTTAATGTATTTTCTTTATTTATGGGTTCCATAGAACAACTCATAATTGTATACTCTTTTTAATTATTATACTTTATTTTATGTATATTGAAAATTATGTATGTAAATGTATATAGATTGTATTTCTATAAGTTGAAGTTATTCTAGGGTGTGTTAGTTTTAAGTATCATCGATGATTCTATTGAATTTCTTTTCAGATTACACTCCTTGTTTATCATTTTGTATTTTTTAGTATTGAAATTTTTCTCTGGTATTTTCGATAATAATTTTAACGATTTTTCGGATGGTACTCTTATGGTGGGGACTAAGAGTTAGATTCGTCCTTTGAATTGTATTCGGATGTGAGCATCTTTATGATGCACATCCCTCTTGGGTCTTCAGAAGCGGTTACCTCCTTGTGGTTAGACCCGGGCAATGGTATTTTACTTTCTGTGTAATGTTGATCATATTTTTATATGCTCTACATTCCATGGCAAGTAAAATCTAGCTAAAGACCGCTTATCATTAATATTATAATAATAATTGGTTTCTTTCATTTTCCTAATTAATATCATATTCACATTCCTCTCATTGTTTTCCCTTAAATATTCACCTTCATATTATATTTCACATAATAATACTCGATTTATTTTGTAGTAACTTTAATCATGTACATTCTTTTAGTCGATTTTTTAACGTGTAGTGCGGTCGGTTTAAAACACGTCTCGGTCGCGATCGCGTTCGCGTTTGTAATAAAAAACTTTATTATAGTTTTTTATTTTCGTTACCGTCTACTGGTCAACGTCATCTTAAGGGTAGGAGACCCATCGGGCATTCATCACAGAAGACTACAAGTAAGTATAAATTTTCTATCAAACATTTTAATGATAATTTTTTAATTGTCTTTTATATTATGACGATGATATTAATAGTTCTTTTTCATTTTTCTGTTTCAGACTACCATTGCAATCGTGCGTGTTGGCAATGAGGGGATCGTTTGTTTGCATCGTTCAACAAAATCGCGAATTAGAGTCCGTGTTTGTTCGCCGTATATAAAAATTTCGGTTTTGTTCGGGAAAAGAAACTACGTCAGTTTCGTTTATTCGATTTAAACGCTCACGCATCGTCATCCTAAGGGTAGGAGACCCATCGGGCATTCATCACTGAAGATAGAAGGTAAATTAATTTTGATATTAAACATTTAATTTAATATTTACTTATAATTTTGAAATGATAACAATGATTCTAATCGTTTTGTACTTTTATCTTGTTTCAGAAGGATAAGCAGTGTTAGTGTTTGAATTTTTGGACTGCGTGCAATGCAGTTAATAAAAATTAGAGTCAGTGTTTGTTTGAATAATTAAAGTAAAATTAAATCGCGAAGTAGATTCAGTGCCGTGATCGCGATAAGAAACACGTAAAGTTTCTCCGTCGTTTGAACCGTCTACAGCATCGTCATCTTTAAAAGTGGGATACCTGTCGGGCATCATCTAAAAAGATGAAAAGGTAAGTTAACTTTTCTATTAAACATTTCTTCAATAATTTTCTATGATTTTTAAATGATAACAATGATTCTAATCGTTTCATTTTTCTTTTTTTTTGTTTACAGGTAAGACGTGTGTCGGGTTTTGATATTTCAACTGTCTGGTATACAGTTGTAAAAGTAGAGTCAGTGTTTGTTCGAATAATTAAAATCAAATTTTTATCGCGAAAGTAGAATCAGTGAAATGACCGGGAGTGAAATTTTCGTGTGTTTGCATTTGACTGCGTGCAATGCAGTTTTTAAAGTAGAGTCAGTGTTTGTTCGATTAATTAAAAAGTACAATTTTGATCGCGAAGTAGAGTCAGTGACCGGGCGGGCGTAAATTAAATTCAAATCATACGCGTGTGTAGAGTCAGTGTTGTTCGTCGTATAAGAAAAATTTCGGTATCGCGACTTATAATCGTTTACCGCGTTATTAGAGTCACGCGAGTGAGTGAGTGCAAGGAAAGTGCATCAAGAAATTCTCCGATGGACCTGGTGGACGAGGGATGCAGCTGGGACCATTTTCTACGAAGTAGGAGTGTTTTGGAGCCACCGCAGAACTTCTAATGCCAACTGTTCATGTATCATATATATGACATTTTATTCTAATAAAATGTCACATCTATGTTATATAACATTGGTAATGAGTGAGTGACAAATTTTAAGTCCCTCCGGTGCTCAATCATGCCGAGGATGAAACGTCCGAATCGGCACGAGCTACTGGTTGTAATTTTTACCAAAAAAATTATTGACGAGCACATGAGTTTATTCCAAAAAAAGAGTTATTCCTTTTTTGGAATGGCTCATGAAACTGTATATTTCATTGTATGTATGTTTTATTAGTTTAGGATAGGTCTTCTTGTCTTATCGGTTAAATTCACTTAATTAACAGTGCAAATTAATTAATGCATTTTTATTTTTTATTACGTGTTTGATTCGCGTATTAGTAGTGGTGAAATCGAGTATTAATTTACTCGATTTCGTACCAATAAAGCATGTAATAAATGTCTTACATGTATTGCTTCGTACTTAGTTTATTTAATCGCGATTAATTTCGGTAACATAAATAAATGAGCAAGAAGACAAACCCCTTTCGCGACGGATAGACTCTGGCAATTAAGTGGCGGCTGTAAAAAGCCTAGTTCTTTAATTAGAACAGCCAACTTAATCAAAGGAGTCGTCCGAGGATTTTTAATTACTTTCAATTTTTAATATCTAATATCTTTTTTTTGAAAGTCTTAAAGACTTGTAGAGTCATAGCCCGCTTAGATTTATTTGAGAATATATTTTATTGTATTAATCAATTTTTAGATTAGGATTTTCAGCAACTAATATACTAATACCCCCCTTTTCTCCCCCCTATGCACGCTTCGTTCTCATCTATGCGTGTTACCCAGGTGTTACACGTATGGGTGAGAAAAAGATTGCATGGGTTATTAGTTTTTAAGTTTGCCTTTGGCGGCTGTCATTGTGCTAGTGATTGCACGGTGCACAGTGCACCTGTGTGTGCGTAGTAGGTGGTGCATTGTACATTGTTCGCGATACGTGTAATACCTCGCATTTTTGAATAGTTATTAAAATTAAAATAACTAGTAGAGTCACGCGTAAGATACGAATTTTTCTTTTAATAATCGTTTTGCATAGTAGAGTCACCCACATGTATTTGTGGAAACATACACGTATATAACTAGTATGCATATATACTAGAATATACTTGTATTTTTGCAGTAGTTTAATTTGCAATAATCACTAGCCTTGACAGACGATTACAGCAACTGGTACGTAACCTTTTAGAGAATATAAGTTTAGAAATACGCGGTTGAACTAGGGTGTCGGAGGTGCCCCGGGGCATACTCTCTAGTGTAGGCTTTTGCACCCTGGTGGTATGTGTGAGAACCGTGGAGTGAGTGGGTGGGCATGCATGTGTTTTTTACTGAGTGAATGTGAAACTTTAATTTTAAGTATATAGGACCCCGGAAAAGCACATGGTGCACTTGCACTTTAATAGAGCAAGTCCCATCTTCGGGTTTTTTTTATAAAGAATTGTCACAAAATTATATCTTTTTATTCTATCATGCTTAACTCGTAAATTTATTTTGTGACAATTCTAGAATATTTGATATGTATCATGATTCAAAGGTATTTGCAACCATTTGAAAGATTTATTTTTACTTCGATTTTATCTCGAACGAGATATAATCGAAATTAAATTCGCAAAATCTTTGACGAATTTGATACTTAGTTTTAAGTATAACAGGTTTAACACTTCGCACTATCGCGATTTAATCTTTGAAATGTTTGATATAATTCTATTTAAATTAAATATAAATATTGCAAAGAGATGCATTGCATTTTTAGTATTATTTTTTTTTCAATTCGGTTTTATTACTTGATAGTAAAAGTGCGAAGTATCATGGATTAGCTTAATTAACTGCTCGGACATTCGATTAAATGTGCTCGTGTAACATGTGCACAGTCGATGAACTCTAAGTTCATTGATTGTCCACGAGCTAGGATAGCTAACGGTAAAACGCGAATTTATTTTGTAATAATTATTTAACAGATTTATAACGAACATCGGAATTATTTTGCAAAATGATATGTACGATAGAAAAATAAATGAAATTATTTCATAGGTATTGTAATATGAAATGTATTTTATTTATATTAATGTTATAAGCAGTTGAGAGTAATTGGGTGAAAATGTCTTGAAGTCGTTTCTAAATTGTAGGACAATAATCTGGCATGTTACAACGGTATGGTATTAGAATAGAATCGATCATTTACATGGTTAATAATATTCCTTTCGACGAAGTGATATCTCTCGATCAAAAGGTAATCATTATTTTCTATGTAAAAAAAAGCTCAGGATGTTTTACTAATCACATTTTTATTTTCAGGGTTGTGTTAGGGTTGGTTAGGTCGGGTTTTTTTTTTCATTTTATAATTTAGAATCAGGGACGATTCTGATTCTATATCATTGATCGTTGTAACATGCTAAATTATGAGAATACTTTTTGGGAACGATTGACGTATTTGGTCAATGATTCTTTTCATGCTCGCACGTAGGAAATGTCCGACAGTAGGCATCAAGAAAGAAGAGGCTAATTGCCGAAGAGGCCCCCACTTAATTGTGGCTCAAGAGGGCAACTATGGACTCAATGAGTTATTTGCAAATTCAACAACATGGTTGAATTTTTGCGAATAGCTCGTTGGTCATTTTATATATTGATTGTTTTATTATTTTGCTCGTCAATAATTTATAGTGGTTTTTTAAGAATGGAAGTAATTAATATAGTTTTTTTTCTGTTATAGGTGAACATTGTTGGAATTACCACCACCAACTCTCTCTCTCTCTCTCTCTCTCTCTACCAGAGATTTTTATTGCCAAAAATAAATCGAGTATTTGATAAATTTGATTTTATAGAGTACAATCCCATTTAAAATCCCCCCTCACTTTAATATCATATCATTTTTTCATTTCCAATTACCCCACACCTTTCATTTTTCATTCTTCATTTCATTCGTAGGAAACTAATTATTTTATAATATTTTTTAATATTTCTTTTATTTTCTAGGTATTAGGAACTTAATTTTCATTTTATTTTTTTTCAGAATATGATTAATTCTAATGCACTTGTAAGTGCATCGGATTTTTCATCAGGAACTTTCCCTTCGATGCATTCATTGCATCTTTTCAGACCCCCAAAATAATCTTTTCTTTTTCTTTTTCAGGTTCTTTTTTAAATGGGTAGCGGGTAGATTCTTTCTTTGGTTTCTTCACAAAGAAAGGTTTACTTCAGGGATACGACCCTGCCACGCGAGCCATGATTTTGTCCTACCTCCAATAATTGGGAAAAATCATGTCCCTTACCTAGAATTTCACTCACAAACCATAACTTTCCTATTTTTTAAATATTTTGTTAGCAGGGTAAACTATGATGCAAAATTCTATTCAAAAGGAGGGGGAAATGGACACCAAAAGAGGACTGAATTATGGTAAAGGGTAATATAAAATTATTATTTTTAAAAATAACTGAAGTATTTTAATTCTTTTTTCAGGTAGCACCTAATATCTTTTTTTTTTCTACAGGTAGCATTTAATATCTTTTTTTTTTTTTTACAGGTACCATCTAATATTATATATATTTATTTTTATTATATTATATTTTAGGTACATTAAAATATTATTAATAATAAAATTGTGATAACTTTTAATTTGCATATGTGCATATATTGAAATTATTTTAGGGTGTGTTAGTTCTAACTAACATCGATGATTCTATTGAAATTCTATTCGAATTGCACTCCTTGTTTGTCATTTTGTATTTTTTAGTATTGAAATTTTTCTCTGGTATTTTCGATAATAATTTTAACGTTTTTTTCGGATGGTACTCTTATGGTGGGGCCTAAGAGTTAGATTCGTCCTTTGAATTGTATTCGGATGTGAGCATCTTTATGATGCACATCCCTCTTGGGTCTTCAGAAGCGGTTACCTCCTCGTAGTTAGACCTGGGCAATGGATATTACTTTCCATGTAATGTTAATCATATTTTGATATGATATACATTCGATGGCAAGTAAAATTCAGCTAAAGACCGCTTCAATCCGTTTTTTAGATTTTGCTTTTAAACAAAAATACATATTACTTTTAATTAATTAACAATTGTTGAATTATCCTAATACACTTTACTTATATTACAGGAAATTTCTGTCCTCGAAGTCATCACTGCGCATGAACAATAAAATATTTACATTAGAATGAAAAAAATGGTAAAATCGGAACGTTATTATATTGAATTTTCATTATTAGAATTATTATTACCATTGCACACATGCTCGACATAAAACAAAGTCATATAAACAACTTTCTAATCAAAGTTTTCTTATAGAGAACAACGGCCCAGTCTGAAGGGGAATTTCGAAAAGGAAGGTACTCCGAAAATATATTCCGTACTTTTAAACAATAATCGATACTTCTATCGAATAATTAACAATTATTTTAATATTCTAATACACTTGAATTATTTTTCAGATTGTTTCAACGCATATACATTTGTTTAAGGTAGTACCCCCCTGTGTCGATTTAAAAAAATCAAATTTTTTTTTTCACATATTTCGTAAGAAAAACATTTCAAAAATATGCTTCGAAAATTTCAGACGGATATTCAAAGTATTCTCAAAGTTATAACCGAAAGTATGGAGCGCGCCGTAGTGTGTATAACTCAGAACGCCTCTATTTTGTTTCTGCCTCTATTTACTCTCTGTTAGGTATTGTGTTGTCATTTTTTGTCGAGTTATAAAATTCCTAAACAAAAATGAAATTTGTCTAAAAATCATCAAATTTAAATCTTTAATATCATTCCAATGGATGACTATTAAAAAGTGCACAATACAAATTTTGGTAGGAAATTAACTGATCTATAAAAATGGTGTCTTATGTTTTGGCGTTTAAATTAAGCGTTCAAAAGATATTCAGAGACAAAAATCAGTACACATGAAAGTTTGATGATCAAATAATTTTCTCTTTGCTTATTTATCCACGTAAATTATTTAAATGTACTAGTTAGATATTTGGGTTAGCAAATTATTTGAATAATTACTTTCTACGTTACAAATAATTGTTAACAAATTCAGAAGCATATGATCAGGCATTTGAAGCAACAGGGGGTACGTGTTCTATAAAATTAATATTTTTAAGTCATAGTTGAATCACTTACATAGGTAAGTGACTCATTCTATATTTAGAATGGTCATTCGGATTACTGAAGTTTAGATAATCGAAGTTTTACTGTATCGTTAAATTAATCAAAGTGATTTTTTGTACTTTTAACAATAAAAGATTGTTGTACACGATGATAGGAAAGATGAACGTTAATATAAAAATTCCATCTGTTTATATATATATAATTAAAATTGATAAGATACGATACAAATAGCAATTTGTTTCCTAATATCTCCAAAGTGTGTTCAATGGAGTAAATAGATAAAGTAAAAAAAAAAAAAAAAAATGGAAGAAGAAATGATCAAGAAAGACCATTAATTGATAAAAATCAATGAAGAAAAAATGTTCCAATTGAAGAGAAAAACTACTTAGTAACCATGGTACCTAATTCGTGCTTATCTTTCAATAATATTTGACAAATAAATTCAATTTTCAAAAACCGCAGTGGACTTATAAAACTGAACCGCGAGATAGAATCATTGATTTTTTTTCGTTAAAGTTAAACTCTCGATCGAAGATTAAAATAAATCAAAATGAAGATCACAATATTTTTATTGACAGTAATATTATATTTTAATAAAGTAAGTTCTAATTCCGCGAAAGACAAAGTTAAAGAAAGTTTAAATGTTGTTGAAGAAGAAATTAAAAATTCTGTAGTGAAAATTGAGGAGGAGATTCAGGATGTTAATAGATATAGAAATAGTCTGATATTTAATTTCAATAGTAAAATTTTTCCACGCCAGGAAGATGATATCAAATCTATTCGTTGTTTTAATAATGTTTTATTGGACAAAATTCGCGTAAGTGTATTGAATTGAATGAGTATAATTAATATTATTTATAGTATATAGTATGATAGTATAATAAATAATAAAAAAAAAAAACAAATTACAAAAATATATTAATTTTTTGTAAATTAAATATTGAAGTGATACAGAATGTCGTACTATTTTATACTATTATTTATTATACTATTTATGTTATTTCTTTTTTAAAGAATATTATATATAATATAATTATATATATGTTATATAATATATATATAATATATCATAATATACTATTATTTTTATAAATATTAAATAGTAATTATAAATATATATATATACTATATACTAATAATATATAAATATATAATAGTATATTATAAATATATTAGATAAATAACATTTGAAGTATCATAAAATTCAATATTATTTCTTTTTTTATTTTGTAAAAAATAATAATTCAGGTATTTGTCACCAATGCAGAATCAAAAGGGAAGAATCCAACTGAATGTGATGAAATAAGTCAACTAGCTATGAGAACAATAAACATCAATGGTTATGCTTCATTAAACAAATGCACCAAAAAAGCTACCAAATTTATTGAACAAGTTGAAACGACCATCGAAGAAATCATTTCTGTACGATTGTTGTTTTGTCATATATATTTAATTTTTTTTTATCCATTAATGAATAAACAATTGATCAACATTTTGATCGTATTATTTTTTACAGACTGGTCAGACACTAGTAACAGAATTAAATCGTATCTTCCCAGATTGTTATAGTCGTTTGCCAAAAATAATGTTACATTGTGTCAATAAAAAAATGACAAAACTTGAGGTAAGAATTAAAAGCTTTGAACCAAACGCAAAATCCATAAAAACAATTGGGGACACTGCTTCTGATCAAGGTTATCTTCACGGTATCACTTGTTATCAAGATGTTGTTACTGAATCACGCGAAAATGCACTAAAGGTTCTAACTGAGGCTGAATATTGTATTAATAATTCTTAATGATTTTATTTTTATTTTTATCGGAAAAACATAAAAAAAATAATTATGAAGCTATATGTTATTATAATTTTTGTTCAACTTATCGTTATGAAGAAATAAGATTAAATGCAAAAAATGAAAAAAATGGTTTCTTATAAAAATAATTAAACAATTTGCATGATTAACTGGTAGACAAAAATTTATTTAAATGTCCAACGATAACCCTTTTCCTTTTTATGTCTTTTATCATTTTACGTCATTTAAAATATTTTTATAAAACACTATTTAGAAATATAATTTCTCTATAATTAATTCATAAATAAAAAGAAAAGGCAAGCATTTTGACAGTATTGAATAGGTGTGATATGAGAAGGTGTTCGTAAAAAGTATTGACTCGAACCCTTAAAAGGGAAAACAAAATGACACACTTTACTTCTTACAGCTTATCATTTTTTTTTTCTATTATTTATGTGTAAAGTTTTAATAATCGGTCAGTAATCTGAATTGATTTCAGACAAAATTTATTGTTATTATTAATATTATTATCTTGATCATTATTATTATTATTATTTTTTTTAATTATCCGATAAAATTTTCCAAGAAAAAGATTGTTAGTCAGTCTCTCTTCCGCGTTACAATCGCAATTTCTAGAATTTCAAGGAAATACATATATATCTATTTATATTATAAAATGATAACGATACACTGTAAACAATTCAGTCAATTAAGTTTTTTAAGTTGATAAATTATTATTATCTCGTTGATATCATCGTAAATTGCAATCAGCATGAGTTTGATGAAAATATTGATAAATTCATTCATTCCTTAAAAAAAACAAAAAAACAAAGAAAAAGAAATTATTGTATTGAGCAATTATAACTTGACCAAAAACCAAAATCGTTCATCATATTACTTTCATGTTTATCCCTAAACTTAATTTTTAATCACATAACTATCTATATTTCTATATAAACTTAAATATATAAACTAAATATTAATTATACAAGATGTCTGAGATTTTTTCATATTTTACATTTAAAAATAAGACAAAAATGTCATATTAATATAAATCATTTTAAAACTTTATTTAAAAGTTATATAGTACATATATATATATATATATAAATGTTATTATAAATTAAATATTTTACTTGTGTCTATATTTTATATTTAATAATATACACATTTAATCCCACACTTTTGATATTTGTACAAAATTTATTTCAAATAAAATATTTTTATATTTTATAATATATTTAAAAAGTTTTATTTATTTTTTTATTTTTATTTATTTATTTATGAAAAAGTTAATTTATTAAATTTTATAAATTTGATTTTTAATTTATTATAATTTATAATAATTATTAAATAATAAATGTAATAATATAATAATAAATATAAATAAATAATAAATAATATTTTAATAATAAACATAATAATAATATTATAATATAATAAAGTATCTATTATATACATTAAAAATTTAAATGTTTTAAATTTAATAATTTTAATAAAATTAATTTTTTAAATAAAATTTTATCAAAAAGTTCGTTCGTTTATTAAAATAAACTTCCTCTTCTTTTATAATTTTTTCCTTACATATTTTGCATCATTTTTTCTTGTAATTAGGCCTATATACAATATGTTACCGAAATAAAAATAAAACGACTGAAATTGTAGAATGTCAAGATTCATGTACTGACTTACAATTAGTGTATGTCCAAAATATTAATGTATAAAAATAAATGCAAATAATTTGTCTTTAATCGACATATTTGATAAGTATTGACAAACAATTATGTGAATCTTAATATTCTTAACAAATGTGGGTCTTCTACGATAATCTATCGATCTCAAGTATATTTTGAGAAAGTTTAATCTATATTACTATCCACATATCCGGTCAATAAGATTACTTGAAAAAAAAAAGTTTAAATCATTCTAAATCGTTTATTTATTTGATATCTAATCGATTAGACTGGTTGATGTTACGGCCATTCAACTGTGAACTCGAAATGTTCGATTAAAAACAAGTTATTTAATCACATTCAATATGATTACTGTTATAAAACGATATCATTAAATTATTATATGAAAAGATAAATATGTTTAGACGAAAAAACAGTTATTAAAAAGAAAAAACACTATATATTTCTTATCTCAAAACCTTGGATTCTTTTACCGTTACAATTTTTATATCCATTCTGCATTGGTTATTTGCTCGTGGATTTTCTGTAAGATAAAATTTACGGGGATTCCTGCTCTTACCGGTGATGAGGGGATTGAGAGTTGGGAAATAACATACACGCAAACGTTAATTTATATATATTTGTTATTTACATATATGTACATACATATGTGTAAGTACCTACTTATGTATTTCTACGAAAGAGTTATCTGCTTTCTTTCCCCCACTTCATATTCCTCTTTCTCACACGATCATCCTTATTCACATACGTAAATACGATGTTGTGTTCAGTCTTTATAAATGATAACCGACGTATTTCTAATTTCATTCAACTGTTTTCAGTGTATCAAAGAGCATCAGTATTAATTGCAATTTTTCATTAGTCAATTATTGCATATTTTTCATTTAAAAATTATTTCACGATGAATAATTTAATAATTTGTCTCGTTGTTGCTTTTTGCATCGTTCAGGTAAGAACGTTCTAAAAAAGTTCATATATATATATATATATAACATGAAATTTGTCTAAAAATCATCAAATTTAAATCTTTAATATCATCCAAATGGTGAGGTTTACGGAAAAAATATAAGATACCTTTTTTGTAGAGCATTAAATTTTCTACAAAATTTGTCTAAAACATTTTTCTGTACAATCAATAAATAATGAGTTATGAATTTTAATCTATTGGACTGAAAAAAAAATAAAAAACTGCGATGCGGAGGATCTTCCTATTAAAATTAAGAGCTCATATTTGGTGAGAATTGTTTTAAGGTGTCAAGCAACCCATTTTTCCGTGGCACTTGAAAACAAAAAATTAAGTCATTTTTTTAACCCACCCTAATATATATATATATTTTTTTATTTACTTATTAGTATTAAAGAAAAAGAGAAAATAGTACGCATTTGTTACGAGTGAAATTTTATTATCTTTAGTGTATTATATTTGTAAAACAATTTTTTATGATATCTAATTAACCTTATTATTTTCTTTCTTTTTTTTTTTTTATTAAACTTAAAAATGCGGAGGAATAAATTCGTTCGAGAATTGTTTCGAATCGTTGCGATAGATTGAAAATTAAATAGGAAATTTTGCAAACAATCGTTGCTTGACTATTGATCATGTTTTTTGTAATAACAAAGCATAAGAGAAGTACAGATTTATTTGACAAGAAATAAAATTCGTTTGAGAACACGTTTACCGTTTTAGTATATTTTTTGCATAATTAAAAATTGTTCGATAAACAATCGTTACCGATTGATTAATATTTAAAATAATAATTTTTAATAAACAAATTATTTTTTTCATTCACCTGTACTTCGAATTCGTTTTTAAATATCTTTGTAATTTTAGAGACAGAAAATATGTATTTTTTCATTAAACCTTATCTAATCTCGAGATAAAGTTTCTCCATTGATTTTAAAAAATAAATTCCATTATTATAAAAAACCATGAATACGAAAATATAATAAATGCAAACTAAAGACGTTCTTATATTTTTCCTTTTTTTGTTTTTATAAATATATACATTTGAACATAAATGAAATTAGGCCACTTTCAAAATAAATGGCTCATATATTATTAATTAATATTATTGAAATAATAAAAACACGCGCATATATGCATATAAATATGTCATAAATTAATATATTAGGGGGACCGAAAAGTAATGGCGTCGTTATTACGCATGTCTAATTTTTATATTAATATTTTAATCAAAAAACCAATTGATGACTTTTATCGTTACGATATTAAAAATTTTGCATACCAGATAGAAAAAGATTGTTGATAACGTGATTAATTAATTAAATTAATTGATTAATAATAAAAACTTGTTTGAAAAATTTATTCGTATGAATTTTGAGGTTAAAAAGCTACATTACTTTTCGGTTCACCTAATATTAATATAAAATATTCATAAACGTACACGTAAACATATACAGAGTGATCTGTGTAACAGTTACAGATCACCCTGTATATACAATTAAATTATTAATATGAATTTTCTTAATAACTTTTGTATCATAAAATTATGTACAAACAGATTAGCAACGTTCAAGCAGAATCTTTAGAAGTTTTAAAAGCACGTTTGCAACAATCCAAAGGAAATGTCAATAGAGTGATCAGTGATTTAGAACGATCGAAAAGAAATTTAGAATTTGACTTGAATGTTAAACTTTCCAACACTAAGATCAATTCTATGCAAGCAGTAAATGACATGACGAATCCTGCAATGGCCGAAATTCGTGTAAGTATATATCAAAATAAATATAATTAATTTAAAAAAAAAAAAAAAAAAAACTTCATTTGCATTTTCTAGAATGCTATTAAAGCTGCTAAAGAACAAGGAAAAAATGCCGATCATTGTTTAGAACCTGGAAGACTTGCCCTTAGAGAAATTAGCCTAAGTTCATTCGCTTCATTAGATTCGTGTGTAAGTAATGCCAAACAGGGTATTGTACCAGCACAAAATAACATGGATGCTACCATTGGTGTAAGTATTAATGATATATTGCATTAACATAAAAAAAGAGGTATAATTATAACTTAAAGCAGTATAATTATAATTAAAACAAAGCAATATAATTATTATCATTTTTATTATTTTATTTGATTAATTTTACTTATCTAGGTCGCCAGACAACTTCTCTCAGCATTGGACAGCATATTCCCTGGTTGTTATTCAAGTAATATATTCCAAATGCAAAGTTGCATTTCTCTTGCCCTAGGCAAAGCTAACGGTACTATCAGAAGTCTTCAAAGTACTGCCGAAAATGTTAAAAGTAGTGGTAATGTAGCATCAAGCAATTCTTACATCAAAGGAAATTCTTGCATGTCTGGCGTTGTATCCTCAACTCGTCCAAAAGTTCCTGTTGCTGTGAATAACGCGAAAGCGTGTATAGAAAGTGCTTAAAAAAAAAAAAATCATGTGTGTTTATCACACAAGTTAGAAGTAAAACTTTCAAATAAACAAGTTTCGAGAATAACTTATTATATAATATTATTATAATATTATTTGTACTTTTAATTTGTAATTATTACTTAATTATTAATTTAATTTTAAAAATGCGCGCCTGTTCGTATGCAACCCTCCAGACACACTTTGAAAATGTTGCTTGCGAGCGCCATCTACTGGGACGGAATTTTTTTGCAGTCAAAACTATTTATACACGTAGTATGATGGGTTGCCTATCTTTCGGGCAGAAAGTTTATAATAATTACAAAGAAAGTAAATAATAAAACACTTTAAAATATGTTTGCAAATCAAATATTTTTATAAATAATGATATGTTTGTCTCTTTTTCTCTTCTTACGTAGTGTTAAGGTCGTTTCTTTCCCCCACTAGATCACCGCGTTTCATTTTTTCAACTCACATCCATTTTAAAGAAGTTTTCACTTCCAAAAAAATAAATAAACTATACGAAAGATTGATTTCAATGTGAAGTGTGATAAATTGAATGTACTACGTATAATAACGTGTAATTATATTTTTACAGAGAGTTGAATTTAACTTTAAACAAGATTTCATTTTTAGATAGAACGAATTAAAAAAATCTAATCTTTAGTAACATTAGAAAAAAGTATTGACGCAAATCTTTCGAGAATATTTATTATAGTAAGTAAAAAAAAGAAAAAAGAAAATTTGTTCGATTGGTACAATCAAGATTCGCACGAATGAACTTATGATCAATCATGTGAAACAATATACTTTTGATGTAATAAAAAAGTTTAATCCTTTCGTCATTATAAGATAAAAAAAGAGAGAGAGAAAGAAAGATAGTAGATAGTTAAGTAACAATAGATTTATTATAAACTAGGTAATATGTCTTATCAGAACAAAAAAAATATATGTTTACGAACTAAATAACAATATATCGATCTTATTAGAATTGAAATAATGAATAATATGAAATAAAATCAATTTAGATTAAATTCTACTAGATTCAACCATATCATCAAATTCTTGTTCATGTTCCGATTTTGTTAACATAAAAGCTGGTAATGTTAATCCCAAATTTTTGTCATAAATAGGTCGAGTTTCTGCAACAGATTCGTAAGGTTCAACTTCCTCTAACTTTTCTTCCTCCGTTGTTTTTTCAACACTTTCAACGGGTTTCAATTTTGTCACATAAGAATCTTCACTAGCCGATGGTATTGGTTCAAGAATTTCCGTTTTCTTTTTTAATTGACTCTTATTCAAACTCGAACTCGATGACTTGTTATCAGGATCAATCTTATATTGTTTAACCTCGCGATATGTAAATTTGTCATTACTGTTATTATTAATATTATCCGGTTGTTCTTGGTCACCTATGAACATACATTCTTCCTTTCGAAAATCATTCTCATCTGTACACTGATAACAAGTCATTTGATCCTTCATTACTTTCTTACAATTCTTACGATCCTCATTTTGAAATTCTTTCAAAACTTTCTCTATATCAGCCTTCTTTTTTTTATTATCGAAGTAAGTATCTTCGTTGACTTTTTTAGTCTCATCGATAGCTGCTTTAGTTGCAGCTGCTGCTTCCTTCAAGGTCGACGGTTCGAATATCAAACGTTCCGAATTTTCCGAAGGATATGCTTCTTTTTCATTAGAATCTTCATTTTTATCGTAACCCTTATTATAATCCTTATCGTAAGGCTTATTATAATACGGTGTTTTGATAATCTTTCTAATATTTTCTTGTACGTCATAACCTTTAGATTCATCCCCATTGTCATCAGATTTCGTAGGACTACCGTAAGAATTACCTTTGGTATATGCGTAAACTTTGTCCTTAGGTTTATAAGCGTAAGAACATTGTTCAAAATTATCACCACTTTTAGGATCCTTGCAAATCTTACAAGTCATTGAATCCTTTTCAACAATTTTGCAATTAGATTGATCTATTTTTTCCGAATTTATTTCTGATTCTGATTTATATTCCGAAGGACTTTGATAATAATCAGGTAAAACGTCGTATGAATCTTTTTTATCATTGGTATCGGATTTATCATAATAACTTTTAGATTCGTCAGGTAAATTATAATCTTTCGAATAATCCGAATATTTGGATTCGATAGGACGATCAGATTTTTCATCTTCGTCTTCTTTATTCGAACTTGATGATATTTTTGACGAATTTTCAGGATAACCGAATGATTTAGATCTACTGAATTTGTATACCTTATCTTTAGGTTGATAAGCGTAAGAACATTTCTCGTAATTACCACCTGTTTTAGGATCTTTACAAACGGTACAAATTTTACCATCCTTTTCGAACTTTTTGCAATCAGTCGTAGATGATTTTTCTTCATCTTTGTCAGTTTCTTCATCGTTTCTTACTTTCACCTGTGATCTTTCATACCTTTCACTTGGATACGATGATTCGTAATATTTTTTTCTGGATCAACCTTTAAATTAAAACATAAATAAGTCATAAATAATAAAATTAGAAATTTCAGATTCATTTCTTTTTTTACATTTGATAAATGGTTATAGGAATGAGAAGAAAAAATGGGAACGTAAATTTGAAAAATTATTTACTCTTTTTTCAAATATTTTGGATCTATATAATTTGTTTTAAATAATATAACTATTAATTTATATATAGTTTTTAAAATTACAAACCTAAATTATGGAAAATGTTAATAAAAAGTTATTAATTTTTTTAATAAGTAAAACTTCTTTTAACTCACCTAAATATTTATAAACTTTATTAGTTTATACATATTTTTTTATAACTTTTTATAAACGTAATAATTAAGTTAATTATTGTTATAAATATTAATTATAATAATAATATTATACTATACAATAATTAAATTATTATTAAATAATTATTACTCAAATTATTATATTAATATTTTATTTTAATATTAATAAATAATTATTTTAATTAAAGTAAATTAATTTTAATAATTTTAATTAAAATTATCAAATAATTATATAATAATTATTTAACATAATAATTATTATATATATTTAAATTATTTATATATTTAAATTAAAAATTATATAATATTATATACTATATATTTTTAATTAAGTATTATATTATATAATTAATTATTATAATAATTATTATAAAAATAATTATTTTAATTATATA
Source organism: Polistes dominula (assembly GCF_049000335.1). Taxonomy (NCBI): domain Eukaryota; kingdom Metazoa; phylum Arthropoda; class Insecta; order Hymenoptera; family Vespidae; genus Polistes; species Polistes dominula. The sequence goes on from NW_028301150.1 coordinate 4,589,498, forward strand.
AAATAATTATATAACAATTATTATTATAATTATATTATAATTATTATCGTGATTAACTTAATTATTATATAATTTTATTAAAATTTTTAATAATTTTTTAATTACTTTTTTCTAACTTTTATTAGTTTATAAATATAGGCCATAATTTCCTAATTTTAAATATGAACAAAAGAATACTTTTAATTAATAATAGAAAAAATAAAAAACTTTTTTTCTTGATAAATGTTTCAGACTAATTATATGTACTAGCTAACTTTATATAATAATATAATATAAATATGAAAAATATATATATTTATTTATTATATTATTACCTTTGATTTTTCATCCGGTTCTGCATCCTCGTCATGTTCTTTTCCAAATGACTTTGATTTGCTATAAGCATAAGATTTTTCATTAGGTTTAGCTACGTAGGAACATTGTTCATACTTCGCTTTACTTTTCATATCCTTGCAAACCATACAAATCATAGAATCCTTTAATACTTTTTCACAATTTTCATGATTTTTTTTATACTTGTCGGGAATGTATTCGCTAGCTTCGGTAAAAATTTCGTCACTAAATCTGTAAGGATTTTCAAACTTTCGATCAAAATTCGAACGATCCTTTAAATTCTCGATGTGTTCAGAGGCAGCAACTTTTAATTTGCTATCATCCAAAGACATTTTTGTGGACGGTGATTTTTCTATATTTTCGATGTTTGAATTAGATCTTCGTTTTCGTGTTGTCAAATATTCCGAATAATTATCGTCCTTTTTTGGATTGTAAGTACAGTAATCATAAGTATTACCAGTTTTTAAATCCTTACATTTGTAACAAGTATCCTTATTAATTTTATCATTGTTAGAATGAATTTTGATTTCTTGACAATATGGTAAACCTGATTTCAAAACAATATCCTTGTATTTGGCACTATCTTTATCTATTATAGGATAAGGTGGTAATATTGTTTTTTTAAATGTTTATCTTCTTTGGGAATTTTTTTGACTCCAATTAAATCCGAGGATTCTGAATAGACGTCAGTTTTTAGAAAAAATGGTTCTTTTTCCAATTTGTCGGATTTTAATGAATCCTTGAAATATTCATATTTAAAATCTATCGATAATACTTCACTTATATATACAGATAAAGCGATTATCAAATAAATCTGCAATAGGAATATTATAAATTATTATTGAATAATTAATGAACATAAAAAAAAAGATTTGTAAAATGGATAATATTTATTTAATTGTTTTTTATTGCCAATGTGAAATAAAAGATATAAGTATTACATCGATTAATAAAAATAATTGTTAAAATATACGAAATGTAATTGTTAATATTTATAATAAAATGTAGTAATATATTTTCGTATGAATATGTATTGTTAATAAATGATTTGAAAGATTTAATAATTTATATTTAAATAAATAACACTAATATATTATTATTAAACGTATTATATTTAATATCTAAATAAATAATACACTGTGTTGAATATTTTGTACAATGGTTTGTTTTTCCTTTTTTTTTATATTTAAATTAATATTAAATTATATTTTTTTTAATAATAAATAATATATGTATTAATATATATTAAAATATATTTAAAACAATTTATATCAAATAAATTAATTTAAATATAAAAAATTATTTTATATCTTAATATTTTATGTGCAAAAAATACACGAATATTTTCTATATTAAAAATTTTCAATATTAATTATTGGCCAGAATGAATATTTAAAAAATTGACTAATTATTTAAATATATTTAAAATTAATTTTTTTAAAAATCATACCGACTAATAACGTTTAAAAATATTAATTCAAATAATTAAAAATGAATATATATATTGACGTAAATAATTGACGTACCTTAAAATCGATCATCCTTAAATGTAGTTCATCGACACCTGCCGTATCAGAATAATCAAATTTGAAATAAATCGATTCTCAATTCTAGTGTTCAAACGATCTATTATTACTTTCTATCAAAATGATACAGTTCTACCAATTCGAATGGCTTTATATATTGACTATGTAAATCTCTTTTAAATCAAACCCCCACTTATTGAATATTTCGTGTTCCTCTCTTACTTCGGTGAAACGTTCTAACCAATCTCCAGAAAATTGCATTCAATATTATATATAATGTATAATAAAAGAAAGGGAAAAAGAAAGAAAGACAGAGATAAGATTCGCATGAGTTGAGATGTTGCGATTGATCGATTACCTAAACGTTCGATTTTCTTTAATACAAGTGTTCTTAAATATATTGTATTTTCTTTTCTTTTAATTTAACAAGTACATTTTATTTATTTTGTATTTTATTTTTTTTATTTATAAATTTATTTTTAAATAATATATAATAAGAAATTATTTAAATATATTTCAGTAATTATAATATTATATATATATATAACGTTCAGGAATTGTTTTAATCTGTTGTCTACACATTTTTACGTCAAAAAGAATAAATTTTAATTCGATTTTTCAATTTATTCGAATTCTAATTAGTTTCATAATCATTTTGTAAATAATTATCCTTGTTGATATTATTATTTATTAATTTCATCAATTTTTAATCGAACTACAAATGTTCATTAGACAACTACAAATAATTATATGCGATTGTGAAACAAATTATTTGTATTTTCACGTAAATTTTCACTGTGGTCACATCGAAAACTGTACAAATTAAGAAAAAAGAAAATATATTTTATATTAAATTTTATAAAATAAAATGAAAAAAGTTTAATTGAAATAAATAGATAAAATTACAAGTGGATAATACAATTGAGCGTTGTGAATCAAGAAGTGCTTTTTTTTTCTTTCTTCTTTTTACTTTATTTTGTTTTTTTTTTTGTTTTTTGTTTTTAACATTTCTATCGATCGTTATATTATATCAAGCTCTAGTAGAAAAATACAATGGAACGCGTTTAGGTCGTTGATCTCAATTCCTAACTTTCACCAACTATTATTTCGCATTTCTCGCGGAAACGATGTAGAAATAATGCTAATATCTGATTAGTTTTAATCGAACATCACCCTACACATTTGTACTTTTATTTATTTGCATGTTAATAGAACTCATAAATAGATTGTGTGAGAAAGAGAGAAAGAGAGAGAGAGAGAGAGAGAGAGAAAAGATCAAATAAATGTTTGTTACATGTTGCAAGATCAAATTACTTAATTAAAATTACAACGTACTTGTAATAAAATCTTTGGAAGTATAAAATACTGTAATAAATTATTATGAAAATTTAAATTTATGATACATCATTTATTTATAATAATAAATATATCCTAATTATGATATATTTATTTGAAAGTAGGTTTATTTGATAAAAGGCTATTTTTTTTTTTTAATTTGCATTGTACTCCTAAATATAAAATAATTATAAATATATTTATTATTAAAATATATTTAAATATATAAATTATATTAATATAATTACTATAATTAATTATATGTATATAATATTACTAAATGAGGTATATTGTTTAATGTTGTTTATTGTTAAGGTATGGCTGATAAATAAGACAACGCAGAGTTAATATTAAAAGTAAGATTTATTATAAGAAACGGTGGAAAAGAAAGAACTGTTGAACAAGCCTAGAGCGAGACCGAATACAGAATAAGGAGAGGGCGCAATAGCGCCCTGTACTAAGGGACTGTGCGGCCCATAGGAGAAGTAGGGGTAAAGAGTAGGGGCGGCGGAGTGAGAAGACATAACGTCTCTTATATACGCTATTCTTAACATTTATATTGTTTATATTGTTTTATATTGTTAATATTAATATCTAATATTATATTAGGGCATAATTAGAATTAAGTATATTGTCAAGGGGAACGAACATGTAGGGGGGGGGGCCTTCGGGATAAACACCCTAAAGGGATATACCTGAAAAATAAAACATCTTCTTCTTCTATATGTATATAATATATTAATAATATAATTAATATAATAATTATATATATATAAATTTATATACGCCGCTCGAGTTAACTCGAGCGTGCTGCTGAAGGGGTTAAGGATAGAATTGTAAAAGGAGTGTAACCCTTCGGGGAATCAGTAAAATGTATCTATTTATCTATCTATATATAAATTTATATATTTATTTTTATTATATTTATTCTATATATTATGATTATTATAATTATTCTAATTATTCTATATAAAATATAAAAAACTACAATGTAAAATTCTTCTATTAAATTGCATGAAATGTGTGAAAATTATTTAATTATTAAATGAAAAATATATACATATAACACATAACAATTTTGATGATACCTAAAAAATGAATATTTTCAAAATTATATTTATTTTCAAGTTAAATATAATATTAAATTAGATAGTCTTGTAAAAAGTCATATTAAAATAGTTCATATTCTTTTTAATTTAATTTAACATCTTATTGAATAATAAATTGTAAATAATTTTTATCTTATAAATAAATAGATAAGTAAAAGGAGATAATAAGGTATAGTCGACTTTAAAAGTTTTATTAAGTTAAATATTTATTTATTTATTTATTCTTTACGGATTTCCTATTGACAATATTTCATCTTATATACACCATAATTATTATATTTATAATGTGATCGCGTTATATTAATGTTATAATAATTGTAAAAAGATCACTCCTTAAAAGGAAAGTTTCGTGGATAAACGGATATATGTGATACACGTGGTTGACCAATTGTTTGGTGCCTGTTGAAAAATGCATCGGTTGGTGCAGGTTTCATTTGTAATTTTGAAGCTAATTTTTTGATAATCAACTTTTCGTCGGTTTCTATTTTCTTCGTACTTTTCGATTCTTTTTTCTTTGTTTTTCCTTGAGAAGCATTTCTTTTACGATAATATAAAACTTCACCTGCTAATGTTATCATTGCCAAAGCGAGACCAAACAAAGTTGCTATGAAAACACCACCTGATCAAATTAATTAATAAATATTATTTTTTAATTTTGTGATAGTTTATTTTTATTTTTTTTAAAATAACAATATAATAAAATTCATTTAATTAATTATTATGTCGTTTAATTTGTCATCAAATCGATAGAATTTTTAATTCATTTTATATTTAAACAGTCTATTTAATTTTTTCATTTTTTTTTTTTTTAATATATTAGGTTGTCCGGAAAGTTCGTGCCAATTTTGACGGAAGATTGAAATGCAACGCATTTAAGTTTTTTTATTTGGTATATATTTGTTAAATTATATATAAGTGCGATTCTGTTCCACGATTTTTCTTCATCTTTAAGGGTAACTTCCAAATTTCGGCCTTCCAAAACTTCCCAGATTTTTTTAGTAAAACAACTTTTTATGCCACTTACAGAAAATCGACACGAACTTTTCGAACAACTCAATAATATATAAATATATTTAATAATTTATTATTCTAAATATTTCTTTCTTTAAAAAAAAAGAACAAAAGAATTAATTTCTTATTCTAAATATTGAATTATTTGTTTTTTTTTTTAATTTACTTGATTATTCGATAAGTTCAATTTAAGAATAATTTTTTTTTTCATTATAATTTTATTATTATTATTATTATTATTATTATTATTATTATTATTATTATTATTATTATTATTATTATTATTATTATAAGTTGGCGTTAGGAACTCGAAAGTTCATTGCCGCAAATACCAAATCCCGCCATTGTTATTATAATTTTATTTCTTCCAAAAATATATAATATAATAATAAAAATACCTAAACTTTCCAAAGTTATGCCCTCGCTATCATCAGAATTAGGACATTGAGCTTTCAAAGATTGATTCCAATATTTAGACGCCAAAGTTTCGAAGTATCTATCCTTTTGTAAATCAAGTATTCTAAAAATACAAGAACACAAACATAATTATATATAATAAAGTATAAATTCATTATATATATATGTATATAATGAATTTATATATGTTCGTTTTTGTGAACAATGTGAACGTTTTGAAACATGTTGACGTTTGTGAACATGTGAACATGTATACATACATGTTCGAATGTAAATATATGTATATACACTCACAACGTATGTAGGAAGAAATTTCAGACACGTTATATAACAAATGATAAATAAATTATATAATATACCTTCTACTTATTTCCTCTTGCAGATGACTACCCTGTTGAACTGCAATGGCGTAGGGTTGTTCAGCAAACACTTCACCTACTTCAGTCAAATTACAATTTCTTGTAACTTCATATTTGATTTGCGATGAATCATGAATAAATGCAAATTCAGCATTCTCACTTTCTATCACCTATAAAAATACATAATAAAATAATCATAATTAGTATTATTATTAATTATTTATCAATAATACAGATAAATAAAAAATGTTCCAAAAATTCTTACAATGATTTTAAAATTTAATTAAACTTTCTAGAAATTTTCTAAACTAACATTATTATCAGATTTAAAAACTACAATATTTCAACTTGAAAATTCAAAATCGTATAATTATAAGTTTATAAAATATTGACAAAAATATATTTTAGTTGACAATTAAATAATTGCGAATTTTTCAAGGAAAATGATTGGTGAAATCCGTAATTACTTAGTTGTTTTAAATGAATTAATAATAATTAAAGAATAATAATTAAAAAATATAAAATAATTAAAAAATAAATAAAAATTAAAAATAATTAAACCAATAATTAAAGCATTTTAAATCACCAATGACCATTTGACTCAACCAAAAACTTTTCCTTGATTCTGTTTAAAATTATTAATGTGTGATTTATTTAAAAATCAAAATAAATCTATTTACTTTTCTGAAACCTTCTTCCATAGATTTAACTGGTCCAACTTGAGTGATAGCTTGTAATATATGTCCATATTGTTCTTTAATGGGATAATCCCAAACACGATACTCTACTTGATCACTTGTACTGTTTAAAGTAATTTCTTTCCAAGCGCTATAAAAAATATATATATACACATGAATGAGAAGAGATAATGAAAACGTTAAAAATAAAAAAAAAAAGAAATTGTTTAGCTTTCTACTCACGTATAAAGTTTGTCCTCGGCATTCTTCATGTTTATAAAGTATTGATGAGCTCCAGAATTCATACGTACCGTGTAATTTATTCGTGATTGGCGTGCCAGTTGTTCCAGAGATTGGACCGGTGACTGGTATCATACGAATGAATTATTATAAATTAATCACATTGTATTTTTAATAATAATAATAATATATTATTCAATTTTTAAGATCATTAAATTTTAAGCTTTTCGAAGAACTATTTATTTTTAAGGTTATGTAATCTTTGTATTCTATAGGTAGCTAAAAATGTCCTAATTAATGGACGAAACATTTAACAAGATCAAAGTAATATGTTCTAATTGGTTTTTTTATTTATCTAACTAACCTATAATATAAAGTTTTTATATATTTTATTTTGTTGACGTGAAAAACAACTAATTGAATTAAATTTTTACTTTAGATTTTTATATTTATATATTTTTTATTATTATATTATATTAATTTATATAATTATTATTATATAATTATTTTATAATATTATATAATAATATATTAAAAATATACAATTATAATATTATGTGATATATATATTTATATAATATATTTTAAACTAAAAATATATTATATATAAAAATATAAATATCATATATACATTATAAAACATCAAATATCGCGTAAACTATTGACATTTCGATGACCTTTACTTAATACTTTTTAACGCAGAATAAAAAAAGAAGTCGAATAGTGTAAAAAAAATATAAAGTTTCATTTAAAAAAAAAAGTGCAACTGTATGTAGCGGGTGCATCGATGCATTTTCAAAAAAAGTAAAGTCATAAAAAGTTGACATTTGTTGTGCCATATAACTTTTTCCTTTATGATTTTTTTCTATTGTTACTTAAAAAAAAGTTATTACCCCTCCCCGTTACAAGAATCACCCTGTTTATCTTATCTCTATAAAATTCCCCTGTCACAGTGTTTGTTATTCTTATTCTCCGAAACGACTTGACCGATTTATATGAAATTTTTTGTGTATATTCGGTAGGTATGAGAATAGTTTTTCGTATATTTCTTATACCCCTGAGTGATAAGGGTGATCCACCATAATTATTTTTCCTTTAAAAGGATATTAAGAAAAAAGAGAAAAAAAAGACAAATGTTATGTGCCTATATTCAGACAATGTAAAATTATATGATGTGGAGTAAGTGGTGATCTTATATTACCGCTCATGCGCAGTTGGTTTGATATTAAGAAAAAAAGAGAAAAAAAGACAAATGTTATGTGCGTAGATTCAGATCTATCTATATATTTATTAGCCACAGCAACGCGTGGCCGGGGCACCCCTAGTATATATATAATATTTATCGTTTATGTGTATAATAAATTTATATATTATTATTATTATTATTTGATAAATATCATTGACATTATTTACATACCTGCATTCTTTCGACGGTAAGAAATGCAGCCAAATTAGCAGTAAATGTTGCTAACATAAGCACAACAAACAACCAATAAGCAGCCACTAATGTTCGACTTGACAATGCTTTTGGTGCTTCTCCACCACCTTGGGGTGTAAATGAAGTTAAAGCGAACCAGAAACTTTCTTTTAATGTAAATTCTCTAAAAATACAAAAAAAATTACATCTCATTTTTATATTTACATTATTTAAATATAATTTAATAATTTATAGTTAATCAATATAATTTATAATTATGAAATAATAATAATAATTATATATATGTGTTTTAAAAGAATTAATTTAACTGTAATAATATTTCGGGTACATATGTTTACGGTATATTTATTTTTGTTTTTAATTATTTGGTAATGCATGTATTTATAAATATATATATTTTATTTATAATTATTTTGTATTTCGGGGTATAATGCACAGTAAAAGAACAAAAAACCAATAAAAATATCAAAATTTAAAAAATTGGACGTTTTTTCCAAAATAAACTAATATTTCTTAAAGAATTTAACTTCAAATATTTTGTTTTTATTTTTTTTCAAAAAGTACATTTAAAAACAAAAAATGACAAAAACAAACGTCCTGATATATCAATTTTTGACAAAATTACGGCTATTTGAACAAAAAAAAATCATTTTTTTGTAACACCCAATAATTTCTTTTGGGTTAGGCAAAAAAATGTAAAAAAAATTTCTCCAAGAGGTTTTTAATGAAGTTAAACATAAACATACCTGCAAGGATAAGGATAAAGCCTTTTATTATTTCTAGCACTATACGGTGAATACTTATCCAATATCCAAATCATAATTCCAGTTAGGGTCAAAGCACCGACAATACTTAACCAAACCTCAGGTCTTAATACCGTCATAAATTTAAACAGTGATGGTTTGCGAACAGGTTTTCTCATAACTAAAAGAAGAATTAAATCTTTTGTAAGTATTGTATGTTTGACAAAATTCAATTAGGTTAATATTGTTTAATATTAGGAGGTCATCCCAAAAGTTTCTTCTTTTATTTATTTTATTTTTTTTTAATAATTTTACGAGTACAATTACAATATTTTTTATGTTGATTAATATACAGTAAAGAAAAAGGTAATATATATTATGAATAATAATATATAAATGAATAAATATTAATTAAATATATAAATTATTAAAAATAAATATAATTATTAAAACAAATATAAAATTATTAAAGTATATTTAAAAAATGTAAATATAATATTTTCATTAATAAATAAATGTAAAATAAATAAAAAATAAATAAAAATATAAATTTTATTTTTTTCTTATTTTTAAAGAATTTACTTTATTATTTAGTAAAATAACATAAAAAATATTATTAAGCATACAATATTGTGCAACTTATCACCAAAAAAAGGAAGAAATTTTCGAGACAACCTGATATATGAAAATATACCTTGAAATAAGGTTCTTTAATAATTTATTTAAGGATTATAAAAAAAAAATAAATTAAAAATGTTTATCTTACCTATGAGAATACCAGATTGTTCAAAATAAGGAGCAACAAAATCAATAACTTCTTCTCTTTCTGAAGTCATCGTCAATGCACCAACCGCTATATCTGTTTCCTATAAAACAAATTATAAACGTTTATACGTTCGTGTATAACTAGTTGATATTCTTAAGGGGCAACATTTGATTTCATATCTTGAAATATTAATGTTTTGTTATCGAGTATAACCAGTTGACGTATTGTAGGAATTAAATTTGATATTGTATTAAATTTTATTAAAATATTGATTGTTGTGTGTGTTTAATTTATATATAATATATAATTTTTTTATAATAATATAAAAATTTAACTTTTTTTTTTTTAATATTTTTTTTTAATTTTTTGTTTTTAACACATTCCGTGCCAAGCCCTTGTTACTTGACTTGTCATTCAGGCCATTTAATTTTGCTTTAATAAAATCAACCATTACATGTAATTATTAATTATTATAAATATAATAATTAAACAAACTTATGTGCTTTGTTCTATACTGCATTTTGTTTAATGCATCAATATTTTAGTACAGAATTCAATTTGTTATAAACATATATTTTCAGCGCATTAAATAAATATGTCTAATGGTAAGTTTACCATCGGTAGTACACGTGGCACGGAACGTGTTAAATATACTTTTTGAAAAAAATATTAATTTGATATTAAAATTTTACTTACACCTTTTGCTAGATCGCCAACCAATCCACTCCACTGACCATTTGGTAATTTTTCACCAAAAGAACGATCCATGGGAATTACCAATTCATAATCAAATTGCATTTCTATGGATAATTTTTGAATAAAATCGATACAATATCCTTCCCATATCTCATTACCATCTGAGTCTCTCATAACTTGTCCAGTTTCTGGATCTATCTTTGGCATCGACCATGGTATCGACTAATACAAATTATTAGAAATAGATAATTAACAAAAAATTGTATATAATTGTATAAATATTAGCTTTAATAACAAAAAATTAATTAATATTTTAACTTTTTTCCTTTATTTTTACAATAAATATATTAGATATATATATATATGTATATGTATATACGTTACGATACATAATAAGAAATACACAATTTAATTTATAAGTCAAAAAAACAAATTATTTATTTTATCAAATTATCTTCTAACTTTTCTTAACTTTAATTTCAACTTAGAAGAAATTTGTTTGTACAATTTCATTTTTTATTCGTACAACTCTCATATTATGTATTTTTTAAACATTTGTTGGAATTCAATTATAGATCTTACTTTGGTAGTTCCAATACGAAAAAATCTTTTGGCAGGACGAATATGAGTACCAGGAGCTTCAGCGATCTTCCCTCTGGTCCATGTTCCAAGTGGTTTCAAAACTCCCCTTTCAAGAGTTTGTAAAGAAATTTCAGCTTTGTACGTGATCGTTGTTTTATCTTGCCAATATTCGAATGTGTCGTTGTTGTTCAATCTCTGATGTGTGAAATATCAAAAAGAAAAAAAAGAACAATTAGATTATTAAAATAAAATTGAATTAAAACATAATATATATTATCGATATATAACCAAATTGATTAATCTTACGAAACAAAATCTAATAAAAATTTTCTAGTAGAACAAAATATTGAAAAATATTGAATACATGTGTATTTAATATAAATGTGTAATATTAAATACACATGTATTCAATATTTTTCAATATTTTGTGCTACTAGGATTAATATACACGTTGTTATTTAATTTATTAAATGTATTCAAGTTATTTATATTAAAGTTTTGAATTTAATATAAAAACAACTGTGTCAATTAAACAAATTTTCATTTAAGAAAAAATAAAAGGATTTTTTTTCTATCGTAACTCAAAACTTTTTAACCCAACCACGTATAATAAATATTAATAGAATGTATTAACACTAAAATTTCCAAAAATTGTTTAAATTGAGATAATCGATTTGGCTTATGAACGATTGGTATATATATATATATATACTGGTATGTATTATGTATACATGTGTATTGATTCTGTTAGATTTGTAATAATCAATCAATATCGAGTTAGGTAAGCGCTTACAGACATTAAAAATTTATTGAATGCCTCAGAAGTTTCGTTCGAAGTCGATGGTTCTGGATTTATAGTCAAATCCGAAGGACATTGACCTGATTTAGGTTCCACGCTGATTCCAGACTTTTGTATCTCGTTCATGACGCTGACCAACAGACCGATCAAACGTTTGAAACAAATTGGAAATATCTGACAAAATAAACAAAAATAATAAATGCTAATATAAAGGTAAAAAAAATCATTGGTTTTTATTCTTTTTATATAATGAAACAAATACAACAAATAGAAAAAGGTAACAATATAATAATTTATTTTGTTTTATTTTCTACTTAATTTCAAAAATGTTTAACACGTATGTGTAACACAACACATTTCTATTGTTTTTTGTTTTTTTTTTTATTCTTTCGCATAAGCTCAATTTTTGTTTAATGAACTTACCTGAAAATCGGTTGGACAATTGCAATTAGCTTCGCCCAACAAATGACAACAAACGTCAGGATTCATAGTTAAAACTGTACAGGATACATTAACCGAATCCACACTAATATATTTGAAATCTTTATAACGATTATCGGTGAATATCAAATTCCAAATGTCGTCCCTTTTAACTAAACCACCTTCGATAGCCTAGAAAATAAAATGTTGTTTATGAAACATATATTTCATCTAAAAAAAAAAAAATCGATATTTTATAATATAATAATATTTTATGTATAATATGAGATAAAATTGTGCATTTTTTTATGGTTTTATTAATTTTACGATATTTTTCTATGAAAATATTCGAAATGAATTTCTGTAATAATTTATTTAAAAAAAAATTGACTCTTTAAAAAGGAATATTCCAATAGAAAAAATTTATTCGATAATTAAATTTTCTAATATTAAATAATTATTATAATATTAATTTTCTAATATTATATTAAATTTTTAATAAATATATTAAAGTATATAATTAATTAATTTATTTATTACTTAATTAATAAGTAATAAATATATTTAATTTTATATTAAATTATAATATTAAATTAATTTTAAATTATTTTATTTAATAAATTTAAATGATTTAATATTAAGATATTATATAAATAATTTATTTTAAATTATTTAATTTCTGATATATTAAATAATATTCTAATATTAAAAATTTGGTTTCTTGCAAACGATAAGGCAAAATTTATAAAATAATACTTTTGATCTCATAGGAAGACAAACAACTTACAGTTTTAAAAAAATTCCTCCATTTTATAGGTACTCGAATAAATTGCATAATAAGAAGGAGATGGTCTCATACTTCGTATTTTAGATACTGTTCTGTCAGTAAACTCGTCAATCACAACCAGTCTGATTATAGAAATTCCAATGAGATAATACAAACTTTGATTGAGTTCTAAACAAAAATGAATTTCGAATATATTATCTCTCGTAAAAATATAATACTAAATTATTCATTTAAAAATCAATTAAATATTCTTTTTATTAAAATGATGAAAGTATTTAAAATTTTCTAGAGTTATCATAAAATGATCGAACATTTTGTTTTATTTCTTGAATGTACAAAAATTAAACAAAATAATAGGATAAAAAAGATGTGTGTTGTTCGATCAAAAATTGAGAAAAAAACGAATGGTTTTGAAATAATAAAAATTCTTACCTCTTTCATCTTCAAAAATCAAACCAACGTCTGTTGCATTTTTCCTAAGCAATAAATCATCGATAGCCTGAACGTAAGGATTTATGCTACAATCGCCACGTTTGTAAACGATGCCTTTACTTTCAGCTATTACTCGTAATAAATCCCAACCAGACCAAGTCATGTCTAATATTAAACTTACACCCTTGTAAAGTGCAGCACATACTGAAGATATTTCAAAAAAAAAAAAATAATAATAATAATAATAATAATAATGGAATATAAGAACAATTCAAAATAAAATGAGAAGAAAACAACAATTAAGACTTAAAAAAAGTTTCTTACAAATTAGATAATTGTAAAAAAGTACTTTCCACAAATAATTGCAAATATTTTTGATACCTTTTTGAAAACTTTCATTTAAATGTTCCCGATCTACTTCGACCTTGGACAAATGTACTGATATAATATCATTACCAAAATCCTTCTCAGCACTCGAAACTGCGTCATTTAATACACTCAAAATTGCACTATCTTCGTTTTCTATAACGACAACTGAAAAACATTATCGTTCGATTAAAAAAAGAACCAAACAAAAAGAGAATTTATCGAGAGATAAATACCGATTAAAAAAAAAAAAAATCGTCTAATTTGATTCCTTATTTTTTTAAACGATCAGTCTCAAATATCCCTAAGCAATTTAGAAAATTATATTTAACATAAATATTTATCTATACAAAAAAAAAAAACACCGCGAATTTTTTCAAATGATTCGCAAATACGCGCGCGCACAAACGCACATAATACACACACACAAATATATATATATATATTACTTACGCAAACTCATCGGAGTTTGAGATTTGGTTGGTAATAAAAATAAAAATCCAAATAATAAAATGTAAGTAATCATTCTTCTAATCTCGAACAACAATGTATTGAACTTTCAATGACTACTAATACTTCTAATGTCGAAAGTACACTATATATAAAGTGCTGATTCTTCTTCGTAAGGGGAACATTCAAAATGGCTACGCCTGCGCCCACGAGTTTGACGACGATGTCAGTTCATAAATATTAAATTAGCTATTTATCGAATCATTAACTTCTTCTCTATTGTTCCTCTATTTTTTCTTTTTTTTTTCTTTTATGAATGTACGGAATAGAATTCTGACAGTACAAAAAGAAAAACACGACTCGTTTTTGTATATTTATATAAAAAATCTGCCTAAAATGAAATTGAAAACACGCTACACGCAAGCCGATATATCCTAACGTGACTACTATTCCATCACTATGATGCTTTCATACAAAACCTTCTTCCTGTGTTAACCTACGATATCGATTTATGTCTCACGAGGATTACCAACCTGAATGTCCGATGATCGATCCTTTTCTTTTTTATCTATGTAGGTTTATATGTATATATGTATATCTCGTTATATTTTTTTTCCATTAGAAGATTTTATTTCTTTTTTTCTTTTTTTTTATCTAGAACGTCCATAATTTCCATTACCATTTAGAGAAAAAAAAAAAGACAAAGGGAAATAACGTCTAACGCGTTAATTTTTTTTTATTTAAATAATTTAATATTAGTATTTTTTATTTTAAGAATAAATATGTTTTCGAATTTATTTTTATTTCTTTATTTTATATATTTTGTATTGACCTTTCTTTATTAGGGATAAAGAAAGATTTGTTCTTTATCAAATGTCCATCAAAATGGCGGAAAAATTATAGATTTGTAAATTACTAAGAAACGTGTAATGATACAAAAGTTAGTTAAAAACTTTCTGCAAGAAACAACAATTTATAAAGAATTAAAATAATGTATTATATATTTTATTTTCTTTTTTAAATATATATTATTAAATTTCATACCAAAATGATGAAATAAATATTTGTATGATCTATAGAAAAGATAAACAAGCTACATTGATTACTTCTTTCTATGCACGCATTCACTGTGTGTAGTTAATAACAATCAGATCAAATAAATTATTGTAAAAAAATTCAGACTGTCTGAATAATTAATAATCTTTAAATATTAGAAATTACTCGTGACATTTGAAGAAACAATCGATTCGAATGTTATTGATTACTGAGCTTTCTCCCCTGAAACCACCCTTTCACCCCTAACTCTGTTTCTAATATACAAACCTATTCAGTATGACAACACATTTGTGTAACATTACAGAAAAGCTTGTAAATCACTCGTTGAAAACTCTAATTTTCTAATCGATATTGTATAACCGTAAAAGTAACACACAAATAAGTGTAGGTACGTTATCGTTAAAGATCATACAATAGTCGAAATATATAAATGTATTTGCACACACGAGTACACTCACACACATATTAAGAAATGCATATATATACTTTCGTTATTTTTTATTTAATGTGTTACTCGTCAATTTTATAACATTATATACTTATAATTTTATATATACAATATTTTATTTATATGTACATACTATCATTTTTACACACGTGAACCATAACTTTGAATTTTAATCAAAAGTTATTAAATGATATTAAATATTTTAAAATTTATTTTATACACAATATTTTATTTATGCATACATACAGACAAACCATAACTTTGAATTTTAGCCAAAAGTTACTAAACTGTAAGTTACTAAAAGTTACTATTAATGATATTAAATATTACAATTTATTAAACAAAATCAAATATTTTTATATGAAGATAAATTAATTACATACATCTATAAGTAAAAAATATTAAAAAAAATAAAGTATATGCATTTATTTATAAAATATATTGATTTTTTTTTTTAGATCAACAAACAATTTGATTCTATATTTACCAGAAACAGGGATGAATCGATAAAACAAACAAAAATATCACCTTAAAAATTTATCGTTCTTCTTCATGATTACGTTATAAATTTATACTCATGGGATAAGCTTGATTAATTTTCATGCTTGAAAAAATATTCGATCAGTGATCCGAGATTTCCATCAATGATATTACAAACAGATTGAAATTATACTACAGATGTTTCAATACCATGACTGTACTTAGATGCAAGCATGGGGTTTCATTTTCAACATAAAAACCTTACGAATAATAATATAAAAAAATATAGGTTAATATATTCGCTTAAATCAAATCCAGAAAAATAGATTTATTTATTTATTAATATTTTTTTAATTTTTTATTTAATTGTAGGTACATTTATTCATATACTTTCTTTTAACACTCGATATACCAGACCAGTCATTTTGACTAGTCGGGCCATTTTAATTCAAAATTTCTACTTCATGTAACATTTGAGTTCTGTAAATAATTAAGCGTTTTGTTATTTAAAAATGTCTATAAATCCATTTGTCTATTAAAATTATTATTGTTAAACATTTTTTGTTATTTTTTCAGAGTAAGTAAAGACTGCAAGCCTCAAAAAGCATATTTTTTTATACACCAGTCATTTTGACTAGTGTGGTAGAAATAGGTATACTAAAAATGGTGGTATATCTAGTGTTAATTACGAATATGTGTATGTATATGCAGTATACATAATGTTGTATTGTTTTTATTTTATTTCAATGAGTTACAAAGAAAATGTCAATTTTTTTACTTTCAATAGATTAAGAAAAAAGGGTTATATATAGGGCCTTCAAAAATATAAATACGGCTTTGACACAACCCCGTACAACAGGTGAAACGTACTGCTTCGATGGTTACCCACAAATTCATACCGTCCACTACATTTGTTTTTCTTTCTTTCTTTTATCTTTTTATTCCTTTCCCCTATAAATGAAAAAAAGAAAGAAAAATTTCTACGTCGATTAAATTGCCCATTTAGAATTTTTAATCTCGATAATTATTGTAAAAATATTTCTATGAAATGATAATATTTATCTAAAAAAAAAATATTTATAAAAATCTCCATATTTTTCCGTCGATACATTCTCTTACGTTCTAGTTCATATCCAGAATTAAATGTTTATCATAACATTCTTATAGATGGCACTGCTAGTAACATTTAAGATGCAAGATGGCGATACTTTATACGCATGCGCGTGTACGCCTAGATACGAAAAAATGTAATCTAATCTATTCGAATCGATCTCACAAAAATTAAACTCTTCCTTCTGTTATTTTTCTTTTTTAATTAAAATAAAATATAAAATCGCACTAATTTTTACATGGCCATTATTATGTATACTAACATTTACTTCGTACATTTCTCTCTCTGTTTATTTTACGAATGTAAAACTAATAAATGTTAAACTTTTATCCATTCACAAGCACTATTTCAAATGTTATTTCTTTTTTATAAATTATAAATATAATAATATTTCGTTGTTTCGGTGTGGATAAACTTTATTATCACAAATACGACACAAATGCGAAATGAAAAAAAAAATATCAGAAAAACTAATAACAAGATATCATTTAATTGATTTATTTAAGAAGAGATGAAACGATCATGTTTTCAATAACTTTTGTTAATTTGTTCTGCTTACGCCAACCCTCCTCATTTCTTCCTCCCTCTCCACAAAACTTTCCTCAAAGTTACACCAAAACTTTGAAAAAAAAAAAAAAAAACCCCATTAAATATTCGAATCATTTTGATGTGAGTGAACTGGTTTTGTTTATAACGATTTCTGCCTTTTTATCTTCTTTTTTTCTTTCTTTTTTAACCGATCATTTTACTTTACCGAAAAACCGGTGTGTGATGTGCGTGTATTTGTTCGTACTTTGTATATTTCTCTTGCATAATTTGTTTCCAACGCAACGGACAACAGACGCTCTGCTGCACACCGATTTTTAAGTCACTGATTCTTAAAATACTGCTCTAATTCCTTTTTTTTCTTTTATTTGGTTGTTTCATTTTTTGGGGGGACGGTTTAAGGGTAAAATATTAAGAAAGAAAAAAAAAGAAAACATTGAGAAATTTTGTATCCGTTTCCACTACTACTAGTTCGTAAATAATGACCTTTCTTTTACGATCATAACTGAATCGTTCAATTTGATTAGCAGCCATATTTCAATATGGTGACGTTAAAACAACAAATAGAAAGAGGTACGTTTAAGAAGAAACCAATTTAAATACATTTAACACGCATACGTATATGGGAAAAAATTTGTAGTAATCGCAATTAATATATGGATACCGATTTTCACAGTTGTTCATACAATTAGTAGAAATAAAGTTTTGTTGTCGTTTGCTACACGTGATGTAACAATATGTAGATAAATTGCAATGTTGCAAGGCTAAAAAAAAAAAGGAAGAAAAAAAAAAGAGAAAATTCCACTAGAAACCTATTAAGTCCCATGCAAATCAATGTATTAAAATATATATATATATAGCTTATTTTATATATACACGAGAGTCTCATTAAACTATTCAACTACCGTTACAGCGAGTCCATGCACACACTGCGATGTGAGGTAGTTGAACGAAAAAAAAACCATAGGAACAGATATACATACGAAATAAAATAATAAGAAAAAAAAAATAGAAAAGAAGAGAGGAGAGGAAAGATAGAATGAAAAAAAAATATGTGAACAAGATCGTTCCTTGAGAAATGAAAAAATAGCGGAGAGCGTGTGTGAGATAAAGTATACAATTTCACGCACGAAAAGTCGCGGAAAAAATGGCACCGTTCCTACATACTTACATACATATATATATATTTATTATACATACATATATATAAATAATATACATATATATGAATATATATGGAAAGAGAAAGAGAAAGAGAGAGAGAGAGAGAGAGAGAGAGAGAGAGAGAGACACGCGAACATATTCTAGACTCGCATTCGTTACGGGGTCAAAACGATGCGACTCGCTTTTCCGTAACGCTCTTAGTTCTTTAGCAGAACTCTCACACACAACAGTGTGTGCTTTTTCACGGCTCGATCTCATCCACCATTTTTTATTTCTAAAGAAAGTAAAAATCTCTAACATTAAAGAGAGAGGGAGAGAGCGAAGGAAAAGAGAAAGAAAGATAAAATAAAAAGAAATCTAATTAATTTGAATATGACAAAGATGATAGAAATTAGATACAAGAACGAGACATTTTATAGAACAAAAAGGAAAAGAAAATAGAGAGGAAGAGGAAAAAGAATACATTAGATTCGTTTAACGTGGCAATTCTGAACTCTCGTGAATTTCCGTGAGTTCTCGGGTACTTCCGGTGCGCGAAGTTGCCCTCTCTAAATCGGACCATTCATTCGATGGAACGGGAAAAAGCGCGAGAAAGACAGAAATAAAAAAAGAGGCAGAAAGAGTGAGAAAGCGAGAAAGAGAGGGAAAGAATGATTGGACGAGAGCAAGACTCACCTTGATGGGGAGTGAGTAGGAGGGAGACGAGGAGAGAAGGAGCGAAAGAGTGAATGAGTTTCATGATAAAGGGAGGGGGCAGTCCTTACCAGATGCGGACACATTTACATTGGTACCCCTGACCGTTATTATCCAATTCGAAATTTTCAAATTATTTACTTAATAAAAGTATTTTATATTAATTTTTTTCGTAATATTCAATTCTATTGAATAAAAATTTAAAAAAGTAAGAAACATTATATAATATTGTTTTTATTAATTTTCTGAACATTCATGTGTTGTTTCGAGAAAAATGGTGGGGTAAAATAATATAAGACGAATTAATCTATGTATTTTTTTTCGTATATCTGAATGTGTATGCACCTTTATAGAGACCATTTCAATCGACAAGACAAACATCGAATGCAGTACTTTGGAAAGATAGAAAGGATAAATGGTTGTGTGACAGAATTTAAAAAAAATAAAGAATAAAACATCACAATATATTTCGTATCAGATAAATAAGTATTAATATTTTATTATATAAATGATTTTTTTAAATTGGCAATGTAAAACTGTTTTCTTTCTCTTTCTCTATTCGTCTCTCTTTCTTATTTTCTAGTAACCCTCGTGAAAGAACTTTGTATGGTTTTTAAGGGAAGCAAAAGTGATCGGTAAAAAAAGAAAAATAAGAAGGTAAGAAGAGAAAGAGTCAGAAAGAGAGAGAAAATAAGTGTGTAAGGTTATTCGATATCGAAGGGAAAAGAATCGATCGTAGGAACTTGTAGGAGACTTATAGTGGATAGAAAGAGAAGAATACGTCGATGACCGTCGACCACCGTCAACGCTCGTGTGTGAGCGGACAGTGTGTGGTGTGACGAGTAGCGCGATTCGCGAACCCTCCCTTCTGCCCCTCCCCACCCTTTCCTTACGCCCCTCCATTGGCCATCTCTCTCACGGTAATACGACGGCGGCATCGGCGGCAGTGGCGGCGGCGGTGATCGCGAATAAGAGAAGAGAAGAGAATGATATGTGGCAACGCCGCAGGTGGCGCTGTGTTACGCCGTAACTCGCAGTAAGTCGTTCGACAGCGTAGTCGTTCGACCGATCGTCGACTGGGTCGTTTAGTTTACGTCGGGTGGTAGAGCTGTCGTAGTCACGTTTAAAGTTCCGTCCCATAAAAGAAGGGCCCGCGAAGGGCCCGTCGCGATCATAATACAAGAAACAGAACTTATTCGACAAAGATAAGTATATATATATATATATATATGTATATATATATATATATTTAGAGAGATAGATAGAGAGAGAGAGAGAGAGAGAGAGAGAGAGAGAGCGAGCGAGAGAGAGAAATAGAGAAAAAAAGAACAAAATACGTAATCAAGAAGAATATAGAGAAGAAACCCCCTCCCCCAGATGTCACGATGATGATGACGACGGCAATGTATTTGTCAGTTACGAATAATATCTTCAACATTAAAGATAATTTTTTACTACATCCACGTTTCTGTTATTGAGATTTAACAGCGTGACCAACGAAAAATTAATCGAATTTAAAGATTCTTTTCATTTGTTTCTTTCTTTTTTTCCTCCTTACTACTGTTGTAAGATTATATAGTAGCCCATCTATCTCTATATCCTCTGTACGTATATGTAACCTTTTCTCCTGTGATACGGAGAAAGGAGAACCAGAGGAACGAGTTAGAAACGAACAAAGTTAACGAACGAGAACGACAGAAAGAAGAGACGCATACGTATCATATATATATATAAACTTGTCTCTCTTCTTTGAAGAGAAAAAAAAGAAAAGATAAAAGAGTGCGCGTGCTGTATTTTCTAGTGTTATGTCGGGAAAGTTAATACCTGCTTTCTTCATGTGCATTGTCGTCTCTTAAAAAAAAAAAAAGTACATTTCTTTTTATTTGACCCTTCATTTGACAAAAAAAAAACAAAAAAGGGGAAATAAAAATTGTAACAATTAGAAAAGCATTGAAAGAAATAAGACGATTCCTAGAGAAGGAAGAAGGAGCGCCCGTAGTGACGTTCGAGTGTCGTTTCTTTCTCTCTTCATTTCCCATGGTGAAATACGCGTTCTTCATCAAACGACGAGAGACTCTTCTTCTTCTTCTTCTCTCTCATTTCATTCAACGCTGTACTTATAATTCTACTTGCTATTTCACTTCACGAAAGTAAGAGATTAAAACTTTGATCGTGATCTTTCTGTTTCTTTGTTTTTCTTATCTATCTATCTATCTCTTAAAAAGAAAAAAAAGAAAAACGAAAGAGAGAGATAGAGATAGGGAGAAACTAACACCGATTTAAGATCGATCATTTTTTCGTCTCATCATCGATCACGCGTGTGTTAAACAACAGCAATACAGCAGGGAGGAGTAGAAGTAGTAATAGTAGTAACAGTACAGTAACAACACACTGATATCAACAGTAACACCACCACCACTAACAGTAGTAACAGTACAGTAACAGCAGCTCCACGCATTTGCTAGAAAGAGAGAGATAGAGAGTGTAAGAGAGGGGGAGAGACAGAAGGAGAAAGAGAAGGAGAAAGATAGTGGTGGGGGGAGAGAAAGAGAGACGGCACGCGCGCACTCACGTACAACGCGCGAACGAGAGCCCTCGTTGGTCCGTGCCCTCCGATAGTGCTGGGAGTGTCTCTTCTGCTTCTCTCAAACCCAATATCATAATAGTCAAAGAGAGGAAACAAGGGAGAAGTCGAAGAAGGATAAGAATAATAAGTGCCAACATTAATATACCAGCACGGAGTGTGACATGAGAGAAAAGTCATCGTAAATGTAAAATTCCTATTATTGACAATAAAAAGAAATTGAAAAAAAAAAGAAATAAGAGTGGGAGATAAAAAGATATCGTGCGTGAGTGCAACTACGACTAGCAGCAGCAGCAGCAGCAGCAGTAACAGTAACAACACAACAACATCACACATCACCAATAACGAAATACGACGATAGTTTCTTCTTTCTCTCTTAATCCATATATATATATATATATATATATGTATATGTATATGTATATTTGATACGGAAGAATCCTGCTTCTTTCTTCCGGTGTGTATACGCTCGTGTGTGTCTCCTCGTCCCTTTTTTCTCGGCTTTGCGGCTCCAAGTGGAAAAGAGAAAGAAATAGAAATAGAGAGAGAGAGAGAGAGAGAGGATAAAGGTTAGGTTAGAGCCGGCTTAATCCGTCTGTCTCTTACTGATTCACTCACGTTTACGTTTACGTTTAGGTTTACATTTACGTTTACGTTTACGTTTACGTTTACGTTTACGTTTACGTTTACGTTTACGTTTACATTCAAGTATACGTATGGTAGATATCTCCCTCTTCGTTTTCAACGTTGACGAATATATTCTATCTCTTTTCTTCTATCTTATTATACGAGTGTGTGCACGCGCGCTTGCGTGAGGCGGCAAATACAACACACGAAGAAGAAGACGAAGAGGAAAAGGAAAAGGAAAACTGAAGGAAGAAGAACGAAAGAAGAAAAAAGAAAGAAAGGAAAGGAAGGAAGGAAGGAGACACGAATGCCGATCGCCGGTAGAGTTCTGGTTGCTGGAACCGCGGCCCATTGCCTGTCTTCCGCCGTTGGCATGCTTCGATTCCTCGCCAGACTTTCAGGTTAGCGCACCCTTCGAAATATCCGTACTCGACGTAACGCGCGAGCGCGACGACGGAAACGTACGAAAGAGTATGTATGTATATGTGTATTATCTCCCTCACTCACTCATATTACTTATATTTTATTATATTTATGTGTTTTATTTTATGTTTTATATATATATAATATAATATATATACATATTACATTACATTATAATACATATATATACATATATTATGTATATAATATATGCAATATATGTATATTCATCATTTTGTTAGATTCTGAAACCATTTTTTTTCTCCGACTAAAAGAAAAAGAAAATTTATTAATTTAACCTAACTTTTTACATATTTTATGTACATAAAGTATGTACATATCTCTTTTATACATTTAGAATTTTATGTTTTCTTTTTTTTTATGAAAGGATACAAAAAATTAGTTAATCTAACCTCACTATTTACACATACATCATCATGGTTTTTATGCATGCATGATTGTAGGTATGTTACATATTGCAAGATTAACTTTGACTTTTTAGTTTCAAATTGGTATTAATTATATTCTTTAATCAAAGAAGAGCCACAATTTAGATCAATGATACGTTTAAATTATTTCTCTCTTTCTTTACAAAAGTTATCAATTATATTGAATTCTTCGTATATAATACCTTCCGAATGAAACTTATTTGCTCATTGCTTATTACCAATACTATCCTTCATCCACTACATATAAAAAAAGTAGTAGGTGTAGCTCCCATTGATCCCAAGTTACCGTAGTTCGATTTTAGTCATTCGAATGAAAAAAAATATATGTTTGAAACTATTGTTTCTCCCTCTCTCTCTCTCTCTCTCTCTTTCTTTGTATATATGTATATGAAAGAAAGAGAAAGAGAGAAAATGTTTGACGAGACGGTGGACGCTTCGTCTTCGTCTTCTTCATAGTCGTTGTCGTTGTCGTCGTCGTTGTGCCCATTCGGCTCGACCAAAAACGGACGGCGCGCTATGAAGGAGAAGAAGAAGACGACGAAGACGAAGACGACGACGACGACGACGACGAGAAACGTAGACAGAAAAAGAGGTGCAAGAAAAAAAGACGCGCGGCTCGTCGTCTCGCGGAAGCTTCTTCTCGCGCGTGTGCATCCCAGAGGATCTCCTTCTTTCCGAGTGTGAAGCCACTTGAATTCCGGGATGTCTCTATCCTCTCTATTTCTCTATTTCTCATTTTTTTCCTCTTTCTATTTCACTGTCTCTGTCTCTGTCTGCCTGCGTCCCCGACTCCCTCCGTCTCTGTTTCTCTCTTTTTCTTTCTCATTCTCTCTTTCTATCCGTCTTCTTCTTTTCCCCCCTTTCTCTTTTTCTTTCCCTCTTGTTTTTTCTTTCTTTTTTTTTTTTTTTTTTTTTTTTTCTCTCAGTCTTTCTTGTAAAGATACGAAAAGGCGTCTGGATTCTTTCGAATCGTAATATTGGTTTGCTTGCTGCCAAAGAAGATGTGAACTTCTTTTACACACGACGAAATTCAACTAGCAAGTTGACTTACTTTTCCTTTCAACGTTCTCATTCGTATCACTTCAATAAAAAATTAATAGAAAATGTGAGATAACACACATATGTGTAATATGTTCTGAATCATTTCAGAGAGGTCCAAACTTTCGTAAACTTCGAATTTCATTTATTAGGTAGTAGATATTTTCTTGTGTGTTCTTTCATTGAACATTCGTTTGGTTTGTAACGTTTTACAAATCTCTGTCGATTATTATTTTTTCTTTTTCATATTTGTTTATTATTACTTTGTCATATATATATATATATATATATATATATATATATATATATATATATATATATATATTTATTTACGTAAGAAAGTACGTAATATAGTCTTACTGAATAAACTAAACACCTAGCATATGTAATAAACGTATATAGGATGTATTACATTCAAGGTTTTGTATATACACATGTATATACTATTATATAACTCGTTATTAGATAAATTATTCTAAAGGATATTAAAATAACGTGTTCCTCAATATTCTTCAATTTAATCGATTATAATCTCCGTTATTATCTTTTTTTCTATTTATTTTCTCTTTAAATTCACATAAGAAAAATGAAATTCGTGAGAGATTTTTTGTGGAAAAAAAAAAAAAGGGAATAAAATTTACGACAGGGAAGGTTTTCTTTTTTGTAAAGATTTACGTTCGACGATTGAGAAATTAGGTTAGGGAAACTTTCTTTCTATCTTTCTCTCTCTTTCTTTCATTCTTTCATTCTTTCATTCTTCCTTATAGTACTGTGTGTTCGTTATCGTTCGGTGCAACTCGGAATCGATCGCGATACATGGCCTAATCTAATTTTTTTCAAGGGAGTTTAAAACTTTCCTTTCTATCTCTTTATTTCTTTCTTTCTTTCTTTCTTCTTTCTTTCTTTCTTTCTTTCTTTCTTTCTTCTTTCTTTCTTTCTTTCATTCGTTCGTTCGTGCTTTCTTTCTCTTTCTCTTTCTCTTTCTCTCCCAGAGCATTTATCTTTAGAAGCAAAAGGATCGTGAGCTTTTTTTCTTCCCTCTTTCCTCAACGGAAATAGCAATCGTTCTGCGGACTCTTTTGCGAATCACCAAACCGTACAGATATTCGGACAAAATTTATTTTCGTGCAACTTTCGAACCGGTGAGAACATTTTTCCTACTATCTTATTGTAAAATAGAGAAAGTTTACTAGGAAAGCAAAAGATTTTTGGAAAAAAAAAAAAAAATACGAAATTTCGAGTTTGATTTCGATTATAATTGGTTTATCGATTGGTCAATCTATTCTTGCAATTAGAATAAATTATTCTGTGAATTTTAATCAATCTCCTAAAGACGAAATGTTAATTAAATTTTGACATCAAGATTATCAATACATCAATAATATCGAAACTTTGAGTATCGAGATAACACAAAAGACTATCGACAGGAGTACAGTGACACAAACGTTTCCCGATAAATGAACACCCCACTACGTACGAATAGAAACAAAAAATTATTAAAATTAAATTATTTATAATATATGTTACAATTAAAATGTGAAATTGGTAAATTCGTTAAATAATTAACTAAACCATAAAACAATTATATTAAAATCTATTTTGTGTGTGTCTGTGTGTGTGTGTGTGTATTAATTTATCAAGCATTATAAAACCGCGCTTATCGTTGTCGATTAGATCGGAAATATTTTCTCGGTTTTTTCATCAAAGTATCCTTGAATCATTTAAAAATTAATTGTTGAGTATATAAGCATATTATGCTTACGTATTGTCTTATAAGGAAAATTAAAAATAAGAAAATCCAGTCGGTCGTAGAAATACTATAAACATATTGCATCATTATTTTTTTTTCTTTTGAAATTTTTTCCATTGTTAATATGTATATTAACAATATTAATATTAAATATATTAAATTTATATAACATATTTATATAATATATATATATATATATATATATATATATATATATATATATATATATATATTTTATATTTAAAAAATAAATAAATTTTCACTGATAAATTTTTATATATAATATTCCAATCCTTGATATCTATTCTAAACGTGTTTTTTTTTTTTCATTATTACTATTAATTTTTTCATTATTATTTTATTTTTATTTATTTATTTATTTATTTATTTGCAATTATTTTTTCATATCAGTTGAAGTTTTTACAATTCTCAATATTGTTCCTAGATTTATCTCTAACAAATTATTGTATTATAATTGGATCATCAATAAGTATATAATATACTCATTTATCTGATCATAATTCTTTATACAGTTTTTTTTTTTTTTTTTTTTTTTTTTTTTATTATTATAAATCAATGTAAACGTGTTACAATTTTCATGTTAATTTGCAAGAGAAAAATTTAACGATCGATAAGATCGTCTTTTTTCATTTTGATAGTAACGTTAACGCTTTCCCGTCCTATTTACCAAATGGCACATGGATTCTAAGTACGTAAGATCTTCCTTAATTAACCCATGATTATAAAGAGAAAGAAAAGAAACAGAAAAGAGAGAGAGAGAGAGAGAGAGAGAGAGAGAGAGAGAGAAAGAGAGAAAGAAAAGAGAAAAAGAGAAAAAAAGATAGAGAAAAGAAAATTTAGCGAGTCGTGGAAGCGAATCACTTCACGATGCATGCAAACTTTGTTATATATTTATTATACATATGTATATAACTATACCATGGTCCATATATACCAATGGGAAGATACCATTGTATACCATGCATACCAGAATAAAAACCAAATAGTTCCTATTTTTTTTTTATTCTAATAATCCTTACATTTTTCATGATTTTTAAGTCACACTGATATCATTCAGAACTATAATATAATAATTTATTAATTAATTAATTACAAATTAAACAATACTATATTGTGTGTTATAAAATATATTATAATATACTGTACACAATATATATTATAATATACTATATAATATAATAATATAATATATTATTAATTATTGTATGTAATTATTAATAATATAATAAATATAATAATAATAACTATATACAACGTATTATACACGTAGTATAATTATACTATACAATATTTAGTATGACATACCGAATAATATAATTATAGAGAATTTAAATCCTTTGCACATATAAATCTCATTTTATCTCTAACAAAATTCTCTTTCCCTTCACCACCCTTTCTTTTTTTAATTCTAGAATGGGTTAAAGGGTGGGTGAGAAAAGTGGATAAGAAAGTTGCACTCTAACCTTTACGTGACCTCTTGTGTAGCTTCTAAACTCATTATTATCGACTACTATCTACAAGGTAGACCAAAAGTTCTCAAGTCATTTATTTCAAATCAATTACTATTTTTTTTTTCTGTTAATACTTAAGGCTTATTATTTAACAATCCAAAGATTGTTACTTATTTTAAAAATTATTTAAAAATGTTTGTGTTTATGACTCGTTTAGAAACAAATTTATTATATAATTTTATCTAGGGAAATAGTAATCAATCTTTATTAAATGAGACAAATATCTATGAACTTTAAATATATCCTTAATATATATAAACTTTATATATATATATATATATTTCGTTTTTCTTTTATTATTTATACGTAAACTCTTTTATTACTTTTATGAATGAAGTCGAATGTTAAAATTTGAAATTCCTTCGGTGATTCACAAAAAGAAATAATAATAGGCATTCAAAAACAGCATGAAAAGAAATAGTTGTCTCTCTCTCTCTCTCTCTCTTTCTCTTTCTCTCTTTCTCTCATTTTCTTTTCTTCCCTTTTCGTTCGTCTCTTTCATTCTCTATTTCTTTTCTATTATCGTTCTGGATCTCAAATAGAGCGAATAGAGGTGTGGGTATTTATCGGTAGACTTTCTGTCCGAATATATACAAGCTTATTTTTTCCTTATATATATATATATATATATATAATTTGTCTAGACCACCTTTAAACTGCCTATCTACCTGCTTATGTCCCAATCGAATAGATTCTAGAAATCCGATCCTGTTTACGAAATTTCCGTAAAATTTATCTCTAACCTAATATCTTTCTTTGCTACGCTAGTTTAGACCAATTTCGCTATTTGTCATCGAATTTTACACGTTTACTTTATTCTATTCATTTTGATTATCTTTAAACCGTAAAATTATCTTTATCTTATTGTAGAAATCTTTTGATCCTATTATTGGTTATTAGTGGTTTACACTAATTTACTTTCATTGAATTTTTCAACCATTTTCATAAATACATATATGTACTCTTCTTTATTGTATATATATGTTTTTACAGTGAGTTTCAATTTCGTTATTATACATTATTAGGCTTATTAGATTTTTGTTTAAAAAGTAGGATATATATATAGAAAATTTATAATATAAATATTAAATTTTTTATACACATTATTACATATTTAAAACGAGTTTATATAACTTGAAGGTTTTAATTATAACAAGTTAATTAAATAACAAAATAATGTACCATATTTAATGATTGGTTATTCTTTCTTTTTATTGTTATTTAAATGTTTTTTAATATCATAATCAGTTTAATATTTATTAAAGTAAAAATAATACACAAATTACGTTTTTATTTAATAATAATATACTTCAAATACAATTTTATTTTATATGGAAATTTGATATTTAAAGTTATCACTGTAACCTTAAAGCAATTCGAAATATTATTAGAATACATTAGAGTGTTAAATATAGCTTAATGATTATTAATTAATATAAAAAAATGCATATTGTAAATATGAAGAATATAATAATATAATTTTGATTTATCATATATTATTTTCATTAATAATCTTCGGGATATCATATAAACAAAAATCAAGAAAAATAATTCTAAATTAAACATATAATAACATATATATATATTATTTGAATTAAATTGTAATATATAATATCTACATTTATTTAAATTAATAAACGGTCATTTAATGTACATCGTACAATCTAATATACTTTACCAATATTTTGAATTATTTAAATTAAAATTCATTTGTTTTAACGTTTCTGTCAAATATTATAGTTAAGTTGAAAATTTTCATCTAATAAAATATTAAATCGACATTGTTTAATACACCAATTATATTCATAGATATATCATATTTAAAAAAAAATGTAGTTTACATCATTTTTTACATTAATTCGTATTTAACTAATTCTGACATTAAAAAATAATTTAAATAACATCACAAACAAAGAATGACCAATTGTTTGATATAAAAAAAAATCGGATGTTCTCACTGTTTTATGTGTTTTTAATATCACATACACATACATACATATATATCACAAAATTAAAAATTTCGTCGACGATTCCTATATGAATAGGTTGTGTGTGTGTATGTTTAGCATAAAGCAATGTTCAATCGAAACTCTGCCACACGGATGTTGCTCTTCCAAAGCTATGATCAACTTTCTGCCGCAACATTTCCGTTCCAACCACTGCGGCACTATCATGTCAGTCATTTATGAAAATCTAGACAGTTGTGTATAGTACCTGGTTTGTTGTGTGTTTCTTTATTGTTTTGTTTTTTTTTGCCAACCATAAAGCCTCTGTTACATAACCCCATCCTTTCCCTCTCTCTCTCGAATTTGTTGAATTTTTTTATTATTCTTTTTCGATTAACATGAAGATTAAAATGTTTTTTTTTTTTTTTTTTCAATTAGATTTCATTGCATTCCACAGTGTTCTCGATTTCCTATAATAATTTTCTTTATATACGAAAATTCAAATAAAAATCATTTATCGTTTTCAATGTTAATTAAAAATTGGAAATTTGATATATTTAATATAATTTATTTATTATGTATATTAATATATATATTTAATATATATATATGTCTTTAAATTTTTTTTACATATTTCCAAAAATTGTATTATCTAATAAATTATTGTTGTATTATAATATTCTAATCTTTAATATCTATTTTAAATAAGTTTTTTTTCATTATTATTATTATTATTATTATTTATTTATTTATATATTTTTAATTATTTTTTCATATTAGTTGAAGTTTTTGTACACCGTGTGTGCAATCATGTACTTAGCTATTATCAGTTATTTTGAGTAAAGTATTCATCGAATACTTTTTTTTTTTTTTTGTATAAATAGTATCTTTAAAATCTAGAAAAATAAAATTTGCCATTGTAAAATTGGCAATATAATGAAAGAGAACAAAAAGAAATGGCTCCTTGAACCGTGTTCGAATAAAGTCGTGGTCTCGAATGGATTAATCAATACGCATACGTGTATATATATATACATATATATATATGTATATATGAGTAGTTTTATTTTGAAACTGACCTAAGTTCATTTTCTTTTTTTTTTTCCTCAAAATGTTTTTTACGACAGCTAACTCCAGGTGGTACATGTCACTACAGTTACCAACAAACAACTGACAAATGGACTTAAATTACTTTCAAAATAAACGACTCACATATACATACATATAGATATATATGTATAATCGTGAAAGACCGAAATTGGAGAATGTCGAGATTCATATGGTCACTTGGTCTATATCCAAAATATTTACCGATACATTTGGTATGTGTTGACATTCAATTATGTCAATCTATATATGTATATAATAAAACAAAAAAATAAGTATAGTGGTTAATAAGCCCTTACTCCCTTCCCATCCTACAGATAAGAATTTCTTTTGCAGAATAAAGCGAAGGATAGTTGGTAAAATGTTAAATTTAACCCACTTGCATATTATTTCCTTTCACGGATCGAAATTCTTTGGCGAAACCTCTTTCACCGTATACCTAAAACACACTGCGGAAGATTCTAACGTTATGTTGGTGTAAGGGTGGGGATGGGGGGCGGGGGTTGGGTAGTACATAGAAGGCGGTATGTGAGGGAAGGACTAGCGCATTCGAGCGTGCAGTTTATCGCGTTCGTTAATAATAAATCAAGTGCACGGAAAAAGCTCGTAGCTTAGAATCTATAATGCTTAATAAAGCTTTCTCTCCCTTTAATCCTAGAACCTCTTTTGCATATTTTTCATTAGAAGAAGAGAGTTCATTTTTCTGTGAACGATGAAAGAGACGTGAGGTTAATGAACGACACACCGACTTTAACAATTTCTCATCGACATTTATATAAAAATATCATTATATATGGTAATATATAATAATTATAAAATATATATTATTTATACGGTAGTTCTCCTGAATAGCTCAAGTGGTAGAGACGCTGTCTCTCCTTGACTACCAACAAAGTTCAATGGATCAAATTCCCAGTATGTATATATTATTTCATTTATATATATCATCATCATATAATTATTATATATATATATCTGGGAAATGATGTTAAATTCTAATTGAAAAAAGAAAAAAAAGCTGTAGCCGAAAGCAAACATTTAATATTTTTCTTCAGTCTAGATCCTTAGACCCTTGTAATCCTTAATCTCTTGGAAAAAGATTGAAGAGTTTTAAGTAGGTGATCAGACATTTCTCACAAACGTTTTTATTTGACAAAAGAAACCTTTAGCTCTTTGTATACTAATCGAACACCTTTTATTTCTAAACGATGATGCTAAAAGAACGATTTCAAACGAAGTTAAATGCGTACGCACACAAATGCATCCATAGTGATGCTTGAAAAACACAAACACGCCCTCCAAATGGGGGATACACACATACGTCAGTAAAACAAGATACCCACATACTTATATATCACATTAACATACTTCTATATACTGCATACTGAATTAAACGTATTTATTCAAATAAAAAATATAATTAATAAAATGAATTAAATAATAAAAACAAATTTAATGGTGAAGGAAGAAGGAGGAGGAAGAAGATATCAGAATAAAACAGGACACATACGCTTAGGCTAATTTTTTTATTCGCATATTTTTTTTATTTTTATCCTTTCCTCTTTTTTTTTTTTAATATCATTTTAATATCTACAATAATTATTTTTTTTTTTTCCAAAAATATCTCATCGTTGTTTAGAACACCTGTCTACATTTTTATGTATCTTTATATACAAAATTTTAGTGTCACATTGTTGGTTTTCAATAAATTTCGAAACTATTGAACTGATTTTCATGACATTTTTATTTTATTTTGTGTGATTTTTTTCAATTTAGAATATAAGGTGGTGTTTTTTATCGCGTTTATTTTGTATTTTTTATCGCTAATTGAAAGATTTAATTATTTGGAGTTTATCTAGGTCTATAGATTGTTTAAGTATTCAATAAATGGCGTGTTATTTCAATTTAATTATTTCAATTTATATGAGACATAACCTTACTTTTTCTAATTTTTCGTGTATTATTATTTTATGTATTCAATTATAATTGTATTATTATTTCGTCTATTGTTATGATTCACTAAATAGTTTGAAATGATATTAAAAAGACGTTCAATAAATGGCACTGTATTACAATTTTTTATTATAGTCAATTATTTCAATTTACATACGACATAACCTTACTTTTTCTAATTTTTTGTGTATTATTATTTCATGTATTCTATTGTAATTATGGTACTATTTTGTGGAGTTGTTTTAATTTATTAAATAATTTAAAATTATATTAAATCAATATCTTATAACAAAGCTACAGCAACGCGTGACAGGAGCTTTCTAATATATATATATATATATATACTATAATCTAGTATATATATATAATGGTAAATTTTATTATAGTAAATTTGTCGATATCACGAAAATGAATTTGTATCTTGAAATGTGTGGATTAGAAAGAGAAAGAGAAAGAGAGAGAGAGAGAAAGAGAGAGAGAGACAGACAGACAGACAGAGAAAGAGAATGAAAGAGAGAAAGAGATAGAATGTCAGTGCCCTTGTTTCAAATTTTTAAGTACAAATTCTATTTATATGTTATATGTATATATGTATATACTAAGTGAGCTGCCAGTCGGAAGAGAAAAAGTGTGTGTGTGTGAGAGAGAGAGAGAGAGAGAGAGAGAGAGAAAACCGAGAGAAATAGTAAAGTCTTACGAGACGAGTTCTCCTCGTGTGTCTGGCAGACGCGTATCCCGTCTCGCAGCCGCGTTTCCAGGAAGTGACGTCAGCCGACGACGCTCTTATGAATTAATTTGAGGAAATCAAGACTCTTTCTCTTTCTCTTTTTTTTTCTCTCTCTTTCTCTCACCTTCTCTCTCTCTCTCTCTCTTTTTAACTCTTTCACAAACCTTCGAAGTGTTACGATGTTTCCGATACTTTCTCATATTTTTATACTACTAACTAACTAACTAATAATAATTATAATAATCATAATAATAAGATAGAAACGATACTAACACCAATATTTTCCCAATTAAATGCAATGAATTTTTTTTTATTTTTATTTTTAGTTTTGTACACAATGATTTTCAAATTTTTTCCCCTTTATCACTTTTGTCCGTCTCGCAATAAAAATTATGAAATTATGTATAATTTGGAATTTAAATTAATTAGTAAATAATGTCAATAGATAAATATATTTCGATATTTTCTAAACGATTTTATCATTCGGATATTTTCTATTTATTTAGATATTTTTTATTACATATCTAATGATTTATTTCTAATTAATGAATTATATTTGAAATTAATATATACTAATATTTTCAATAATATAATATATACTATATATTTAATATGGTATATATGATTATATACTATTACACACACTTAATATATATACTATTATATTTGAATATAATATATCCTAATTGGTGGTGTTGGGTAATAGAAATGATGAAATGTTTTTTTATGTTAGTCAATTTAATGAAATTTTGATTTTATTATTTTTTTATTATATTAATGATAAAAATATGATTGAAAATAATATTAATAATAATACGTACTTGAAAATGAATTTTAATAATCTATAAGAAGATTTATTTTTGGAACGTTAAACTGTACGTGACGTCACACGTATTTTACGTTCTATAGGGAAAAAAAAATAACATATATATATATATATATATATATATATATATATATATATATATATATTATACATACTTACAATTAGATACATAAAGGATCGTTTTTACGTTAGATCATCGTTATTTTCTCCTTCCTCCTTCTCTTATTCTTCGTCGATCTCGTGATCGCAATGAAAACATGTAGTAAAGAAAAAGAAAAAGAAAAAGGTAGACGGGGTGGGGGAAAGAGTAGGGGGGATGGGAAAAAAAATTGAGAAATAACTTATCGGTGTCGTCTGTGGTATACTTTTTCATGTTTCTTCATTTTTCTGAGTCATAGATAACACCGATGGAAAGTATCTAAGAATTACCTATTCACAAGAAATATATATATATATATATATATATATATATATATATATGTATATACATATGTAAATACGTCAGAAGACATAACTGCATTGCATGTTCCTATCTTGGAATTTAATTGGGGATAATCGTGTATTATTACGAATTATTACCGTAAGACACGAGTAGATAATTTAAGGAGTAAAATGTTGAAAGGAAGATTTCATTTTCCTTAAGATAATCTTTTATCTTTGATATATATATATATATGTCACTTGACATAATTAATCACCCTTTTTATTCTTACAAGGAATACAGTCCAATGATTTCTATTTTTTTTTTTATTTTAATTATTTGAGAAAGAATTTTTGTTCGAAAGGTTGGTCTTAAAACATCGATTTTTCTGTTTTTTATTTTTTTTTATTTCAAGTATTTATCTTGTTGAATAATTACTTGGAAAAGATTTTTGTTAATTCTCATTAGTTTGAAAGAATATAATGGATTTAATCACCACGTAATAAGTTAAACAAAATTTTTGTCACGTGTTTATCTCGAAATAGCATTTTTTTAACTTGTATTCATTACATTTAACATGATTTCTTGTAATCTTTTCGAATAACCTTGGCACAAATTCTACATACAATATTAATCCTTAGATTGGTCTATGGACGCATGTATGCGTTTGGTAAAAATTACCAGAGTAATCTGTCGATACATATACATGTTTGTTAATATAAATATAAAATATATCTACAATGTAATGTTTAAATTAATTAAAATTAAATTATATTCACAGAAAGAAAAAATTTAATTAATAAATTATTCCATTTCTACAAAACATTTTAGTTAAAAGTATTTAGCACTTAAAAAGGTACTTACGTATTAATACCACCGCAGCAAAATTCCGCTAATACGCCAATCTACACCCAAAATTGTTGCGACAAATCATAGAATAAAAAACTTTATTTAAAATCAAAACACTTTCAAAATTCAAAACATTGTATTTATAAAAAGTAGTCAATCGGATTTCGGTGGAAAATGGCTCGATATAGAATTTAACATAGATTCAAAACAGTCTCTATTTTCTTTCACCTGAAGCTGTCGCCATAATCCTGACGAAACCCTGACGAAACCCTGACGCAACCCTGACGCAACCCTGACGGTTGCTTTGAGCAAACAACAAGATTGCTCTTTATTGGCGCATTAGCGAAATTTTTGCTGCGGTGGCGTTAATACGTATGTACCCTTAAAAGGGTTAAGCACACATTTTATTTTCGTCTGAATTGGAATGAAGTTTAAATGTTCATTTTTATTAATTTTATAGTCCTTTTAATAATAAAAAAAAAAATAACAAAACAACCATAAACATATGCACCGTATAACACTATATCTTTTACATGTACTTTGAAATGATTACTGTATTACTTGGTTTTACAAAATACAACAATAAAAAAATTTTTAAATGATTCTTCAAATTTACACTAATAATATGTAGAAAAAAATTCTCATACAAATAAACTTAAAATAATTTTGCATGAAAAATCGAGCTCTTCCTAAACTCTAACATAGGGTGGGGGTGGGGGCTGAATTCCTATGAAATAAATAAAAAAAAAAAGAACAAATATAAATATTGTAACAGCAAATAAATAACACCCAAATAAATTTCAAATATTTGACAAATATATCATTGACTGAGAGGGGAGAAAAAAAATTCCATCCCCTCCCCTGTGTGTGTGTGTAACCCCCTAGTCTCCTTCTGCTCAGAAAAGGAAAACATTTCTCACATTTTATAAAGATTAAATCTCACCGGGGATAATCTATTCACGTGTTAAAATGGGAATTGGAATTTGTCGGAATTTCGAGCACGAAATCCCTGACAATTCACTCTCGAAAGAGAGCAGAATAAGCAGAAGAGAGCTGAAGCTGCAGCAAAAGCAAAAGCAAAAGTAGAAGCACAAGTAAAATCAAGAAGCAGAAGAAGGAGAAAAAGAGGGGGGGGGTATACAAGAGGAGGGGGGATGGGGATGGGGAAAGGGACTCCCTGTAGACCAATTCTACCTACCGCTCAAATTAATGGCCTAGAGAATGTTGTGTGCAGACGGATATAGCTGTTTTGTGCCAGACCCTGTAACAAGCTGTTTGACGTGCAAAGATGCCGACAGAAGAGAAGTGTGGAGGGTTTTGGCTAGTAGGGGGTTGGTGATGGTACGGGGAAGGGGAGGAAAAAGAGGGCATGCCAATGCAGTTTAGGATAATTGACGAAGATCTGAAAGTACTACGAGGAGGAGACTTGAATCCCTTAACAGAATGAAAGAGAAAGAGAGAAAAATGCCAGGTGTTTCATAGAGTACACCCATAGAACGAAGCCACCCTTGGATTTTCTCTCTCTCTTACTCTTTTTCTGTGTCCAAAGAGACCAACCACGCGCTCCCTCACGCCCTCCCATCCCTTCATCCCTTCCCATCCTTCAAGTCCCTCCATTTTCTCGATCCTACTCTCGATTCCCTTTCTCCAGTTTTTTTTTTCTTTTTTTCTTTTTTACCTTCAATTTCGAACATTCCTGTTCTACCGGGTGTCAATCCTCGATATTGCTAAATTTTTTTTTTATATATATATATATATATGTCATTGAACGTATTTAAGTATTAATTTTATGGATGTATGTAATAGAATTTGATATGGGAGGAAAGTGAATTTTTCATAATGTGATATTGATTTATAAAATTTAAATTATATATTGTTAAATATGAATTAAAATTTATAAATATGTAAATTGTGCATAGGTACACGTGTAAAGAAACTTTATAATATAAATAAAATTATAAATTTAATTCTTAAATCATTGAGGTTATATTGTTAAATTATTTTATATTAATAGTTTAAAAGTTTTTAATAGTTTTAAATAGTTTTTTTATTAAATATTAAAAGTTACAAATACATTTAAAATTAATCACACATGTTTCAAAAGTATGGGAACTTTAAAGGAAGGGAAAAATAAATATCATATTAAATTCTTGGATGCACTAACAGCATTTGATAATGTTATTTATTATGACAGATAATTATCGTTAAATGACTCATTTAAGGATACCTAAGATGAGTCAGTTAAAATTTTCACTTGCATACGTGTAACATAGATAATATGATCGAAATTCTTCTAATTGTTTTGTAATCTATTTTCGTGTGATACTCGTTCGTGGTATTTGAAATTAGCTCGAAACACTAAGAAAATGCGTATGTGTATATATATAAATACATGTTTGTAATATATATATATATATATATATATATATATATACATTGTACAGTTAGTTGGAAGACTGTAAGTCATCATGTTCGAAGCATCGGGTCACCCGGTGTATTATACCATAGAAACAGCAACGAACACCCAGAAGGAGTAAAGGAAAAGAGCTCTTCTAGACTTCTGTAATATTATACCAACGTGTATATACACAATATACGCATGTACATATCTAAAACAAGTAGAAAGAGAGAAGGACCGTTTTTGCGTTTATTTGTACCCGCACCAATAAGGTTATAGTTTAATAAACATTGTTTTTCCTTCAAATTTTACTTTTCAATTCCGAAAATATGATAGAAAATGTTAATTAGAAAATTTAATACTGATATAGATGACTACTATAACATTAGTGATTAATTTAATCATAATTATTATATTTCTATAAAATTTGTCATGAAATAATCCATAAAAGATTTATCCATTATTTAAATCCAAGATATTGGGTTATTCGGAAAGTAATTTCATTTTTTTTTCTGACACTATAAAAACATTAGTTGATGCAAAATGACAAATAACAACACGTGAAATCGGTGTGAGGTTAAGTTTATCAAATTCACTTGAAAGGCCTAGGTTTTAGGTTAGGATACGAAAATTGTCTTCATTTTCACAAAAATAAAACGAAATTACTTTCCGAACAACCCAATATATGTCACGTAATTCTGGTATCATCTCATATCTTACTATTTTATGATGAAAGATAAACATACACATATATCTTTATATAAAAAAACAACATTGTTGGTTTTCAATGAATTTCGAAATTACTGAACCGATCTTAATGAAATTTTTGTTTATTTTGTATAATTTTTTTTTTCAATTTAAGATATAGGATAGTATTTATTGCAAATTTAAGGATTTATTATGTAGAGGTTATCTAGGTCTCTTTAGGTACTATAAGTACATAGATGGAGCTGTATTACAATTCAATTATTTCAATTTACATACGACATAACCTTACTTTTTCTAGTTTTTTGTGTATTATTATTTTATGTATTAAATTATAATTGTATTATTATCTCGTGTGTTATTATAATTTATTAAATAATTTAGAATAATATTAAATCAACATTTTCTAACAAAACAACAGTAATACATTGCTTATATACAATATTTTTAGATATAACATATATAACTATGAGTGTGTATGTATGTGTTTGTCTCTTTAGTGGACTAAAGAGAAGATATAGATTAGAAAAGAAAAAATACTGCGATATGTGTAAGTACATATGTTGTGTAGTAGAGAAAGTTGAGGACTTTGTGAGGATGAAAGAGAATCGTCATCATCATTATCGTGGTTGTGTCGTTGTTGGTCGGTCGTCGTCGTCGTCGTCGGTGACAGCGGCGTTTCCTCGAGGCCGCCAAGCTAGAAAATTCCAACATTCTTCGGGCTTCCATATCCATTTCGAGTTTAGCGAGAATCGATATTATCGTCCGCGTGGTCCGCCGAACGGGGCGCGTAGGCGTCACCTATGTATAAATGTATATGTATATGTATCTATATATATATACACACACATATGTACATATGTATGTATGTATATGTATGCATGTCGGCGGCGCACCTTGCCAAATCCGATTTCTTCTTTGTCACGGTCATATCGCACACTTTCTTATTTTTTGTCATCGCTGTATATACTATTATTTAGAAAATTGAAATTTTTTTGTATTTTATCTCATTGATTTTATTTTTACAATTAATTATATACAATAGAACAATTTTCATTTAAATATATTGGTTTGGCAAGAAAGAAAACTAAACTTACTTTCTTGCCAACCTAAATATATTATATATATATATGTATATACTTATATTATTGTATATATAATATTTATTAATATATTTTATTATTATTTATATTATTGTATATATAATAGTATAATATTAATTATATATATT
This sequence comes from Polistes dominula, assembly GCF_049000335.1. Taxonomy (NCBI): domain Eukaryota; kingdom Metazoa; phylum Arthropoda; class Insecta; order Hymenoptera; family Vespidae; genus Polistes; species Polistes dominula. The sequence continues at coordinate 4,630,048 of NW_028301150.1, forward strand.
ATAAATATTAATAAATATGTATATATAAATATTATTATATAATATATTTATAATATTATATATCAATATATATCTTATATATATATATATATATATATATATATATATATATATATACTATTATATATACCTCAATACATATATGTATATATAATATATATATTTTTTACTTACTACCGAAATTACTTTCTTGACAACCCAATAGAATAATAAGATTTTTGGTAAGATAAAATGATTAACTTTGTATTATGGGATATATGTTGAATGTATACGTAAGAATAAGATTAAAAGGATGAAATAGAGAAAGAGAGAGAGAGAAAGAGATAAGTTAACGGTACGAAAGAGATCGGGATCGATAAATAGCATCGGCATCTAAACGAGTCAGCATTATTATCATCGTCTCCAATCAGCAGCCACACCTTTAACCATCTTTATCTTCGTCTATCTATCTCAGACAAAAAAAAAGAAGAAAAAAACAAGACAAAATAAATAAAAAAAAAAATCAGGGAATCTCCTTTGATCACCGTACACCACCCTTTCCTCCCTTTTCCTCCCCCTGAGCGCACATATAAACACACATATACTTGCACACAATATTACATCTTCTAAATGCATATATAGTTAGTTAGTTCTCTGGAATATATATATATATTTACTAAATTCCATGATATATGCGTCAAGAATTCCTCGTCTCGATACATTTATAGATTTTACAGAAAGGACATCTCTAAGGCTGGCGTCGTCGGTCGTTGTCGTTGTCGTCGTCGTCGTCGTCGTTGTCGTCGTCGTCGTAGTCGTCGTCGTCGTCGTAGTCGTAGTTGGTCGTCGTCTCGAGCAACAACTATAATAACTACACCAACGATGCGACAGTCGACTGCGTTTTACATTATTAGTCACCATTTTGGCAAATAACGTAGACGCCGTTAGGCCTACCTAAAGACTTAAAAAAAAAAAAAAGATAAAAAAATGAAAAATAAGGTACGAGAGAGAAGGAAAGAGATGTACTTTTCTAAAAATATACAGCAACAGTCCCCGTGATATGCAAATCATTGGCGTATAGTTCTTTTACCCCCCACCACTCTTAAACACTAACGTTCTATCCATCTTTCTCTTTCTTGCTTACTGATTCTCTCACTTTATCACACGTACCAGATACATGCTTTATATATATATATATATGTACGTATTATCGGAACTGGGTCAATGTCGTGTCGGTGTCATTTTGATTTATGCACTCCAATGCAGGGAGTCTTTACAGATACCAATACAACATTATTAACAACCACAATGAATATATATAATAATAATAATAATATAATATAATAATAAAAATAATAAATGTGTGGATATCTATGATAACGAATTTAATCTAAAGAAATAGAAAAAAAAGTGTATTTTATGATTTATTTAATAGTAACACATTGAATATGCCATGGGGGTCACCGGTGATCGGCGCGTTTAGAATAATCGAAATATATACAATTCATCGTGGCGCCACGGACAATCTCTGTAAAATTGGAGTGGTATTTAAAGTGTTAATATTATATTATATTAATATTATAAATATTAATTATTAATATTAATAATTATAATTTAAAATATTAATTAATTTCGATAAAATGTTTTTAAGATCTATTATTCGTTTTCACCGAAGTTATTTCTACTATATAAAAAAGAAAATTTATTTAACAGTATACGACTTTTATTTTTGTGTTTGATATTTATATATATAGTCTTACAAATGAAAACAATTTAACATCCATTTAGATATCAACTGAGAATATGAGAAAATGAATATTTATAATATTTTAAGTTCCAAATCTTTAATACCTAACTTAAAACTCTTCTAATTTAAAATTTGTGTAATTGTAACCTTTAAACATATGACAAATCGTTTTAAAAGTAATACGAATATTTGAACTTGTATTTCAAGCAAGTTCAAATTATTTCGATTGATGCGTTCATGAGATATAAATAAAAATTATCGAATCCTTTTATTTTATTTTTTTATTTTTTTTTTTTTTTTAAATTCTTCTTTTACAATTAGTCATCCACCTTTTGTTTTTCTCGATCGATAATTTCGAATCTCTTGTAAATTCGAAGCACGCGCCTGTAGTATAACGAAAATAAGTGTATTACGATTACTATGTAGAGACGCATATATAGATACAACACAGGTGCATACGAATAAGGATTCTCCTTTCTATAGTTTCGATATTAATATTCATAAAGAAGGCTTCCACAGCCTTCTGGTGTTATCGATCTCCTAATCTTACACACTATCTCTCTTTCTTTCTCTCTCTTTCTCTTTTTTTTTTTTTCCTCTAACGATCAATGATAACTTCCTTGATCGTGCACAAGAGGTTTGAACCACTCCCTGTCGTTTCAAATGAGCTTGAATAGAGAGGGTGAATAGGGATATACATATATGCGGATATAACACTCTTTTTTTTTTTTCTTTCATCTCTTTTTTTCATATATACAGAAGGTGGTACGAATAAAGCATGTATATTTTTTTTATTTTTTATTTTTTTTTTTTGTATAAAAGTCTCAGATTGATAATAAAATAAGGAACGTATCAAACTAAAACAATTTAAGAAATTTTATATATATATATATTATAATACAATAATTATTATATTGTAATAATATTATAAATTAATATTTAATTTATAATTAATTATAATTTATGTATTATATTAATATATTATAATATTTATACTATATTTTTATAATATATAAGTTAAATAATTAATTATTACATATAATATACATTTTTGCGATTAAGCAAAATATTAGCAATTAAATTCCCGCCATTTTTTTTTAAATATAAACTTTAACAAGGAACAATACATTATTGATTAATTATATTAGTTAATTTTTATCAAAAAATTAACTTTTAAACAAAATTTAAAGAACGATAGGAACTTAGTTGCTAATCCAATACAATGACCCCTCCCCCCCCACAGAATCACACAAATATGCATAAAAAAAATTTATCAATCTCAATCTGTTTCTCTATCTTTCCGTTTTAATTCGGACATCATCGTGTGTGGCACGAGACCCCAAAAATCGAACGATTTCCCCAATTAGAATCGAATCGGTGGACCGGTTCAGTTCGATTCGGATCGTATGGGATCTCGACTCTGAAAGGTGTAAATATTGTTGTAAAAGGTTCGACCTTGTGTTGTTGTTGATACCATCCAAACCTCGTTAGGAGAAACTTTCCCCCACCCCACCCCTCCTTTCCTCGCTTCTCTTCCTTCTCTTTCTTCACCTTTTTCAGGTAAATTGGTAAAACCGGATAACCGACATAGAGAATTGACCTAAAGTGTTTCGAGAAGAGTAAGATATATATATATATATATATATATAAAGAGAAAGAGAGAGAAATGGGAAAGAGGTGGGGAGGGTAAGGTTTTAAGAAGCTAATCTTCTAAAGACAAGGCGGATTACTCTTAGGTCCGTTCCGGCAACTCTCTCTCTCTTTCTCTCTATTTCTCTCTTTTCTTAACAGAAGAGTCCCGGTGGCTCCCTTTAATTTTCCCGCCGTCCAATTATCTCAGCATGCTTGTGCTCCAAAGTAATATCTATCGACGGAACGATGGAACGTTTTAACGATTTCTTCTACCTCCTCCTTCTACCTCTTCCACCTCCTCCTTCTCCTCCTCCTCCTCCTCTTTCTTCTCTTTCACCCTTGCCGTCCGCTCTTTCTTTCTCATCAAAAAGACTACCACCCCTTTTTGTATTTCAAACTGAATTAGACAAAAGTTGTTTGTCTTTTGTATATATGTATCTTTAATTAAAATTAGATAAAGTATATATGTATATAATACCATAATTACAATGGAACACATAAAATAATAATACACGAAAAACTAGAAAAAGTAAGGTTATGTAGTATGTAAATTGAAATAATTGAATTGAAATAAGACGCCATCTATTAAATCTTTAACACTAGATATACCAAACCAGTCATTTGGACTGGTCGAGCCATTTTAATTAAAAATGTCTACTTCATGTAACATTTGATTTCTGTTAATAATTAAGCGTTTTTTTTATTTAAAAATGTCTATAAATCCATTTATCTATTAAAATTATTATTGTTAAACGTTTTTTGTTATTTTTTTAAGAGTAAATAAAGACTGGAAGCCTCAAAAAGCATTTTTTTGTATACACCAATCATTTTGACTAGTGTGGTAGAAACTAGTGGTATATCTAGTGTTAATTAATTTTTGGAAAGTCACAAATATGTCTCTTATACATGTATGTATATTTATCTATGTATTTCTCTTTTGTAAAAGTTAAAAAAAAGAATTTTGATATTTTTATTAAATTTATTTAATTTATATCGCCATCTTATCTTATTTGTTTGTTTTTTTTATTTATTTATGCACGCACACGTATAGGTGTTTAAACTTCAGTGAAAATTAAAAGAGAAATTTTGGTTAGTGTTTTTTTATTTCATTTTAATTAATTTCGAAAGTAGAATCGTTAAATTTTGTTTGCGTGTTTACTGTTTATATGTATATAGTATATTATATCTTCAATGTGAATAAAAAAGGAAAGTCTCATTTTATTTTTTTTTTGTAGTGGGGGGAATTCATTTTTGGTAATTAACTTATCTAGTGACACGCCTAGTCACTATCAAGCCATTAACACTCCGCAATAAAATATACAATTTAATTAGATACAAATAGAGATATTAAGATGTTTACAATTTATTTGAAATTTTGTGTTACAATGTTGTCATGACGGGAAAAATAATTGTATTTACATTTTTTCTTTTTTTACAATAAAATGACCCTAGAATTTTATAATTCTAATAATATTTGCGTGCATCTTAAAAATTGACATGATAGGATAATTAAATAAGATTTTTATATTGAATTCATTCAGTCAAAAGTTATTGCATTGTGAGAATGAGTTATAAATAAAGAAGAAATATTAAATTTTATTATAAAAAAGAAAATAATGCTATTCTCAGGTTGGTAAACAAATGATTTATATTTATTGTCAATTGAAATTTTAATGATACATCTCGCTTTGATTGATTAATCACCGAAAAAATCGATGAAAACATGAAAAAAAGTGAGATCATGATAACTAACATAATCATCAACCAAAAAGACATTTTTAAGTCATTTGAAAAAAATTGAACGATACAAAATAGGAATAAAATACTTTACAAAATAATATCACAATTAGAATTGAATACATAAACTAATAATACTCAAAAATATATAAAAAGCAAGATTAGGTTATGTCGTATGTAAATCTGAAAAGACGTGAAATAATTGAATTGTAATACAGCGCCATCTATTGAAAACTTACACTATTTAGAGAACTAGATAACCTTTAAATAATGAATCTTTAAATTAGCAATAAAAAAAATAAAAATAATCGCGATAAAACAATCCTATATCCTAAATGGAAGAAAAATCACACGAAATAAACAAAAATTTCATTAAAATCGATTCAGTAGTTCCGAAATTTATTAATAATCAATAATGTGACACTGAATTTTTAAATATAAAGATATTGGGATGTCTGGTAGGGGCGTGGCGTAGAAATTCGACCTATCTACTCTAATTTTGAATTTAGCTACCAGATAGCGTATTCAAGTGCTAGAGATCCCACGTGGCGTAGCAATTCGACCTATCTACTCTAATTTTGAATTTAGCCATCAGATAGAGTATCAGAGATCCCAATATTCTACGAAAGTCAATTATTTCTTTTTCTCTTTCTTTGTGCATGTGTGCACAAATGTGCAATGATATTTCTGATTTATAAAGCTCATGATTTAATTAACCTTATAACCGTTGTTCTCTTGACCACATATTCCTTCTACTTCTCTTCTTAGGTTAGGAAGAATACAAATATGATAAAGTATTCATCATTCTTTTCTTTTTTTTTTTTCTCTTACTCTTTATAAATGCACGCTCTAGTTATTTATATGCCTGTGTGAATATTTTTACCGTTGAACTGGTAATTCGAGAAAATTTGTCATTGTCATTTGTATTATATAATATCCACTATGTGGAATAGTCGAACATGGTCCATGGGAAAAAGAAAAATTAGTTATTATTAACCTAACCGGGTAGATTTACCGGATTGCTTAGAATAGTAAGAAGAAGAAAAAATGTGATACTTTTGGATTAGAATGACAGTTATGTTAAATTTATATATATATATATATACATGTGTGTGTGTGTGTGTGTGTGTGTGTGTGTGTGTGTGTGTGTGTGTGTGTGTGTGTACGCGTGTGTAAAAATTTCTTTTTCTTTCTTCATCTCTTTCTTTCTGACGAAAAATAAATTAAGCTATAGAATAGCATCTGGAGTACACAATAGTGAATAATAAACCGGACCAAACTACTGCAATTGGCAAATGAAACAGAATAAGAGGATTGGTTTGGCCATATTATTGGTCACAATAATTCCCCTTGAGAAACGAAAAGAAAGAGAATGAGAATTTGGAAGTAGATTTTTCTCGGACGACGACTACAACTATTACTAAGGAAGGGAGAGAATAAGGGATCTCTGAAAGGAGATGAAAACTACTGGGAAATAAATACGATAGCATCTAATATAATATAATCTCATTCTATCTCTTTTCTTATTCTATTCTATTATTTGAATATACGACATTTATGAATATCGTTTAGAAATGAATCGAAGAATAATCGATAATATTAATAAAAGAAAAGAAAACAAAGTGATGAAATTTAACTAAATTTTTATACGGTGATCTTTATTTAATTATTTATCTTATAATCGTCTATATTCGTCCAGTTGAATTTCCATACAAAAAAAAAATTGTCAAAAAATGTGCTTAAATGACATTATTACACCCTTAACACGTTCGTCGCCATCGAAAATAATAAAATATAAAAATATCGTTTATTTATCGAAAATAATTTTGTTTCGAAATGGGAAATGTGATAAGTTTTTCCAACTAAAAAAATACTATAACTTCAACAAGAAGAGCGTCACCGTATACGGTGACGGGGCCCCCAGAGAAGCATGCCCGTCTCCGGTATACGGTGCCATGGCGACGAATGTGTTAAGGAAATATTTTCTTTACCCCTTTATCCCTTATTATGTGATTAATTAACATGTATATAGGTTATGTTAAACACGAATAGAAGGATCGCGTTCTGGTATGGGAAAAATGGCGGGATTTGGTATTTGCGGCAATGAACTTTCGAGTTCCTAATGCCAACTAATAATAATAATAATAATAATAGGTTAGTTAAAATAAAAAAGTTTGAACGATTGATTGTGCAATTTTAACATTTTGATATTATTTGAGATAAAATGTAATTTATAAAGTGTAGTATTATGATTATGATAAAAATGATAAAGATCATTTAATAAAAATAACAAAAAAAAAAAAAGATAGGAATGTTAATTTGAAAAATCAATCAAGACTCAATATGAGGAGGGGAAAGGAGAGTGAAGAAAAGTGTTTACTTCCTGATAATTATATTTCAACATTAAATGTAAATAATTTATCTAACTAATCAAAGTTGTGATAAGTAACATCGAAGCAAACTATCGATATTTTCGTTAAAATTAAAAAAAAAAAAAAGTATAAGTATCGATTTAATCGAAAAACAAAGAATATAATGATTGAGACAGAAAAAGAAAAAAATAAGAGTGTGCCTTACCGGCTGGACATGGGGTATGGTCGACGGGAAGACCATAATCGTGCACGTAATGAACCATCTGCGGCTTCGGAGACCATGATGCAGCGAACACCATGTGCCGGCTGCCAATGATACTCCGTAATACCATAATATATTGCAATATGCTAACTCGCGAGATTTTTCATCTTCTTTAAATCTTTCAAATGTACAAAATGAATATATTAATTTCTTCATTTGCAATATCTCGGGTTTTATTATGTTTGAATAATTATTTTTTAATCATGTTTTTTTTTTAACACTAGATATACCAGATCAGTCATTTTGATTAGTGTGGTAGAAATAGGTATACTGAAAATGGTGGTATATATATGTATATATATATAATTAATATTTACTATTTAATTATAGTATAGTATTAGTTAGTATACTAACTAATAGTTATATTAATACTATATTAATAATATAGTATTAGTAATAATTAGTAATAAAATATATTTAGTAATAATATTACTATATAAAACTAGTATTATTATTATAGTATTAATTAATAATATATATTTAACTATATACTTATTTAATTATATACTTAGCTAATAATATATATTTTAATATATACTATTATATATATATATATAATTTATATTATAAATTTTATTATAAATTTTTATAATTAATATAATTTAATTTTTTTTTATAAATATAATATAACATAATTATATTATATAATATAATAAATAATAATAAAAATTATAAATAATAAACAAATTTTGTTAGATAATATTCCAAAAATTCTAAAGAAGTATTAATTACATTTTTCTACATTTTTTTTCAATAACAATACTATTAAAAAAAAACTCATCATCCGTGACGTTAGTAAAATCCACTATGCCAACGGAATGTTATTTATATATATATTACATTATCGAAAATTATTTAACATAAAAAATAAATTATATCGATCATTATAACAAAAAAAAACACATAAAAAAGAATTAATAAAAAAAAGATTAACAGATAAATGTACGAAAATAGCATGTTATTTCGAAATTTTGAAAAAGTAGAGAAAAAAAAAACTAGAAACCACACACGATCGGGCAGCAGGTGACACCAATATAGTATATGTACTTTTCTATAGTTCTGTACAATAGATAAGCTGATAACTTATCGTAGAGATTTTCTACGGTGTGTACACCGATGCCGGCGCAAACAAGATAAACTCGCTAATTCCACGAGTCGACTTTGTTCAACGTCCGAGGTCATCAAAGAAACGAAAGGGGGGAGACAGGGAAAAAAAGAGGTGGGGAGACGGGGAAGTATTTATTTTATAATACTTATTAGATAATGAAAAAAAAGGTTACTACATTGATATTTCTTTTAAAATAATACCAATTGTCTAAATATTAAATTATATTTATAATGCTTTTAGTATAATTTGTAAATGCTACAATATACTAAATTACATTAAAATATATATATATATATATAATAATTTAATTTATTTTAATTTTAATTTTTATTTTATTAAATCATTATTATATTATGTATATAATAACTTAAATTATTTAGTTAATATATAATATATAAATAATATAAAATTTATTAAATTATTTATTATATTAACAAAAATTATTATTATTATAATATTAATATAATAGTAATATATAATAATAATTATTATAATAATTTAGAAAAAGTAAAAAATAAAGGTCCATTTTGTGCTAATTTAGAAATAAATTTATTCTAAATATTTATTAAATTTTTTTCTTTTCGTTTTTTTTTTTTTTTTTTTTAATCTTTCATTTATAAGAAATAAAGAAAGAAACGGGGTTCGTTGCTCTTACAATTAGATCGTGTCGCAATAATCGCTCACCAAAGACAGAATAAACCGTTTTCCGAAAAGGAAGTACTTATTTTTATATTGTTTTATTTCTCTCTCTCTTTCTCTCTTTTTTTTATTTCTATCTTTTTCTTACCCGCACACCACCATAATATTACAGGGAACGTCATTTTTCTAGAAACTATTCATTAGTAGAAACTATTTGCGTCGCGTTTCACGTGTATATACGCGGTTTTAAGTACTTACAAATTATATATGTATATATGCATGCATGTATCTATGTATACATCTATGTATATATATACATGTATGTATATATATTCTACGTAATGTACATTGTAAAAGAAATCTTACACATTCCGCTACTTGTTCTTCCTTCTACCTTCTTTTCGTTTTTTTTTCTCCCTCTCTCTCATTCTTTTCTAATCATCAATCTTATTATACAAACTTTCACGATCGAAATGATATTCTAAACACATATTTAATATAGGGTAAGGTTACTCAAGTCATACCCCATAAAAAAATATTATCGTCTTATATGTATATAAATAAGAAACATTTTGTATTTTTCATGATGTCATGTAAAATTGATTTCATTTATTTGAACAAACTTCGAAATAGAATAGAATTTACAGATGTTACCAATATTTAACATATACAATATACATATGTATATTAATATATTATATTAAATATAATATACTATATATATATATATTATTACGTGGTGCGGAAAGTCGTTTCGCTTTTTGCTGACGCAATAATGGCATTAGTTGTCGCAAACCGACAAATAGTAACACATGAGATCGATGAGAGGTTAAATTTATCAAATTCAACTATTTATGACCACTTGAAAGGTTTAGGTTTAACCTCGAAGTAAAAACTATCTTCATTCTTGCAAAAGAAAAACGAAACGACTTTCCGAACCACCTAATATATTATATACTATGTATAATATAATATATATATTGTATTATAATATAATACAATAATTATAAATTTAAAAAAATTATTTTAATATATTGTATAATAATATATTACAATATATTGTAGATTATATTATACATAGTATATTTTTATTAATATAGTATATTATATACTATATATATTAATATATACTACACTATACTATATTTAATATATTCTATTAAATATAATATACTATATATAATATAAGGTATATATTGTATTATAATATAATATATAATATAATAATAATAATATAATACACACAATATATATTTTATATTATTATATATAGTACATATATTTATCATTATAATATATTATATATACTATATATATATATATATATATATATATATATATATATATATATATATATATACTGTACTATATAGATATATTACATATCTATATAAAAAATTAATTTGAAATAAATCAAATGAAATTGACACGATAATAATCATACGATGAAATTTCCGTCCCCTCTAAATTCAAAGAAAAAAAAAAAAGAAAGAACAAAAATCAGCTTCTTCCTTCCTATACCAACCACAATCCCTCTCAATGATGATGATGAGGAGTCCGATAACTTTTAGACAGCTCTTCCGTTTAAGTGTTGAATAGAAAAACGAAGTAGGAGGTCCTTCAAATGTAATAGGGAATGTGCCAAGAATAAGTGGAAGGGTTAGTTTTGAGCAATTCGATCATCGAGATAACAACACGCACGCGTACACTCACACATACATACATATACCTCCCACAAAAAAAAATAGAAAAAGGCTAAGAAGAAAAAAAAAAGGAACGTAGAGATGAGTACTTTCGATGGATTAATCGATCGAATCCAGATGGATACAAGAACACCCCTATAGAAGAGGATAGGTTCTTAAACGTTCAACTGGACCTCGAAAAAGGGCGCACCCAATCGAGAAAGCGTGTGTTCCTATATGTTCTGCGTGGCAATGTAATATAATGCAATGTGTGTATTTCGTGTATGTGTGTATATGTGCGTACACCCGTTGTTCAAAAACGGGATCGCACATGTTCCACCTCGTGCGGGCCGGTAGGTATTCAGGGCGTGCAGCTGCCGAACGCCCTTCAACGTCATTACCTGCTCGCTTTTTCGCAACGCACGCTTGCTTCCTTGCTTCCTTGCTTCCTTGCTTCCTTGCTTGCTCGTCCTATCGCTTCTTTTAGGACGCGGGCACGCGCCCTATAAAATTTACTCTCTCTCTTTTTCTTTTTCCAACCCCCACTACCACCACCTCCATCATCACCACCGTCATACCACAGTCATACCACATCAGTATGCCACCACCCCTCTCAGACCCTGCCACCATTTCGGAGACCGTCAGGCCCATCATTTTTCATCCCTCCTTTTATTCTTCTTACTTTTTTCTTCTTCTATTTTTCACTAAGTTTTTCTTCTTTTTTTCTTGCATTGGCTTCTTTAGCTGTACCTTCTACCCCTGTAATTAATTTTTTGTTTAAGTTTGTAGAAAATTTGGTAATGTGATTATATCAAAAATATAAGATCTATAAATTATAATTTTAAAAAAAGAAAAACATTATTTAGTAATTACAATTTTGATCTGATCAAAATTAATGTTACATATATATTTTATTTATATATTATGTTATATATACATTATATATTATTATATTATTAATATAATATTTTTTTTTATATAATTTAAATTTATACAAATTTATATAATGTTATATAATATTATGTACCCCTAATTTTTTATTAGTATTTTGTAAAATAAATAATTAGTTATTAATCATTAACCAATTCTGATATTTGAAATGATTTCTACTTCGAGTAAAAATATGAAAAAATTACTGATCCTGTAAATATAAAAATGACTGCTAAAATTAGAACCAACTGAAAAAAAATCTATATCCATTTATATATTTGAAAGAAAAAATAATAAAAAAAAAAAAAACAACAACAAGAAGTAAGAAGAAGATAATGAAAATTGTCTTCATATAAATAAAAAAA